>NC_048581.1:16444224-16801724 GCF_013265735.2 Oncorhynchus mykiss | reverse complement strand
AACACAGTCAGTTTATTTTGTTAATTTTAACCTTTATTTAACTAGGCAAGTCAGTTAAAGAACAAATTCTTATTTACAATGACGGCCTACCCTGGCTGATTGGCTGAAATATCAAAAACACAGTCAAACAGTCTATGTTAGACAATACATATCTTTATCAATTGCTGTCAATAAGATTGTAAAACAAATCAGCTGCCTTATACATTTTTTCAGTTCTAACTTAGAGTAATGATCATTTACAAAACCAAAAAATAATTTGAACTGCAAAGTTGGTCTGTGCAATAAACCAGCACTACATTTGTTTAAAACACATATTATCAACATTATTATTTAAATATGTTATTGAATTGTCTGGTTAAATAAATGTAATCTTAAATGAACAAAAAAACAGATTGGAACATCAGCCACTTTCCACAGGATTTTTCAGAGACATTACATTCAAGATGGCCATGTTATACACAACATAATAATACATTCTTCATTTCTACTGAGAGATTTATCAGTATCAGATCAGTATTTACTGTGAGCACAATCATAGTATCATATTGATATCATAAATAGATGTAGTACTGTCATGAGAGGTAGAAAAGTGTTCAGAAGTGGTATGAAAACGTATCCCTGAGCAGATCAACAGAAACCATATGACATGAGATGTATACGGTCTGATATAGCACGTCTTTCAGCCAATCAGCATTTATAACGGCAACTATATGATATGAGTGGTAAACTCAACGGCTATTTCTTCTTTGTCTTTTTAACTTCTTATGGCTGGGGGGCAGTATTGAGTAGCTTGGATGAATAAGGTGCCAAGAGTAAACTGCCTGCTACTCAGGCCCAGAAGCTAAGATATGCATATTATTGTAGATTTGGGTAGAAAACACACTGACGTTTCTAAAACTGTTTGAATGATGTCTGTGAGTATAACAGAACTCATATGGCAGGCAAAAACCTGAGAAAAAATCCAACCAGGAAGTGGGAAATCTGAGGTTTGTAGTTTTTCAACTCTTTGCCTATCCAAGATACAGTGTAAATTTGGTCCGATTGCACTTCCTAATGCTTCCACTAGATGCCAACAGTCTTTAGAACCTTGTTTCAGGCTTCTACTGTGAAGGGGGAGCGAATGAGAGCTGTTTCAATCAGGTGTTTGGCAGAAGGCCATGAGCTGGTCACGCGTGTGGCCGTGAGAGCGACCTGCGTTCCAATGCATTTCTAAAGACAAAGGAATTGTCCGGTTGGAACATTATTGAAGATTTATGTTAAAAACATCCTAAAGATTGATTCTATACATCGTTTGACATGTTTCTACAAACTGTAACGGAACTTTTTGAATTTTTGTCTGGACCTAGTGCGCCTCATGAATTTGGATTTGTGAACTAAACGCGCCAACAAAAAGGAGGTATTTGGACATAAATTACGGACTTTATCGAACAAAACAAACATTTATTGTGGAACTGGGATTCCTGGGAGTGCATTCTGATGAAGATCATCAAAGGTAAGTGAATATTTATAATGCTATTTCTGACTTCTGTTGACTCCACAACATAGCGGGTATCTGTATGGCTTGTTTTGGTGCCTGAGCGCTGTACTCAGATTATTGCATGGTGTGCTTTTTCCGTAAAGGTTTTTTTAAATCTGACACAGCGGTTGCATTAAGGAGACGTATATCTATAATACCATTCATAACACTTGTTTCTTTTATCAATGTTTATTATGAGTATTTCTGTAAATTGATGTGGCTCTCTGCAAAATCACCGGATGTTTTGGAAGCAAAACATTACTGAACATAATGCGCCAATGTAAACTGAGATTTTTGGATATAAATATGAACGTTATTGAACAAAACATAAATGTATTGTGTAACATGAAGTCCTATAAGTGTCATCTGATGAAGATCATCAAAGGTTAGTGATTAATTTTATCTCTATTTCTGATTTTTGTGACTCCTCTCTTTGGCTGGAAAAATGGCTGTTTTTCTGTGACTAGGTGCTGACCTAACATAATCACATGGTATGCTTTTGTCGTAAAGCTTTTTTGAAATCGGACACTGTGGTGGGATTAACAACAAGTTTATCTTTAAAATGGTGTAAAATACTTGTATGTTTGAGGAATTTTAATTATGAGATTTCTGTTGTTTGAAGTTGGCGCCCTGCACTTTCACTGGCTGTTGTCATATCTATCCCGTTAACGGGATTTCAGCTGTAAGAAGTTTGAAAACTAACAAAGTAGTCTACAAGACAAAACACTATTTATGACTCTGTGTAACACAAAGCAATGAACACTAACTGTCTGTCTCTATTCACTCACCTGTTACCATCCTATCGAACCACAGCTATACATGCATATCTATATACATATCTATGAATGTATGGATCTATGTAAAACATACCCATACCTCACACACCACAATAATATGGCAATCTGTGATTCAAACAGCAACAAATGGATATACCAAATCCCAGATTGCCCCTTTAACTCCCTAGAGTCGATTGAGGTACCGGTGCGTCAATCTAAGTAACATAATAAAAAAATACCCATTAAAACCTGTCGGTTTAAGCTATATCTGTTTATATCTGAATCCGCCGATATCGCCCTTCCGCATCTGCGGTGAAAGCTGACAGAGCTAGAGCGGTGTTTGTCAGACCATGAGACATCCACGAAAAGCGATCTTCTCACGAAAACGTCTGTAGCGTCTGAACGGTTTAGCCTATAAAATATGGAAAGATGAGACTCTCACGAACACGTTGGATCCCACTGTGGAAAGGGGAGATTCTCAAGAAAGCAGTATGTGTTTTTCTCTACGACCCACACTAGTGTCACGGGAGTCACCCTGAAGGTAACCGGTATCAGTTTAAAATGTCTTATGGAAGTATGGAGGTCATTTTGTGCCTACCAAAAAAAAGGGGTTAAATATACTACCGTCAAAGTTTTAGAACACCTTCAAGGGTTTTTCTTTATTTTTACTATGTTCTATATTGTAGAATAGTGAAGAAATCAAAACTATGAAATAACACATATGGAATCATGTAGTAACCAAAAAAGTGTTAAACTAATCAAAATATATTTTATAATTGAGATTCTTCAAAGTAGCCACCCTTTGCCTTGATGACAGCTTTGCACAATCTTGGCATTCTCTCAACCAACTTCATGAGGCAGTTACTTGGAATGCATTTCAATTAAGAGGTGTGCCTTGTTAAAAGTTAATTTGTGGAATTTCTTTCCTTCTTAGTGTGTTTGAGCCAATCAGTTGTGTTTTAACAAGGTAGTGATGGTATACAGAAAATAGACCTACTTGGTAAAAGACTAAGTCCATATTATGGCAAGAACAGCTCAAATAAGCAAAGAGAAACGACAGTCCATCATTACTTTAAGACAGGAAGGTCAGTCAAAATGGAACATTTCAATAACTTTCAACGTTTCTTTAAGTGCAGTTGCAAAAACCATCAAGCTCTATGATGAAACTGGCTCTCATGAGGACCACCACAGGAAAGGAAGACCCAGAGTTTTCTCTGCTGCAGAGGATAAGTTCATTAGAGACACCAATAATAAGAAGATGCTTGCTTGGGCCAAGAAACACAAGCAATGGTGGAAATTTGTCCAAATTGGAGATTTTTGGTTCCAACCACCGTGTCTTTGTGAGACGCGGTGTGGGTGAACGGATGATCTCTGCATGTGTATTTCCCACTGTAAAGCATGGAAGAGGAGGTGTTATGGTGTGGGGGTGCTTTGCTGGTGACACTGTCTGTGATTTATTTAGAATTCAAGGTACACTTAACCAGCATGTTTACCACAGCATTCTGCAGTGATACGCCATCCCATCTGGTTTGGGTTTAGTGGGACTATCATTTGTTTCTCAACAGGAAAATTACCCAACACACCTCCAGGGTGTGTAAGGACTTTTTGACCAAGAAGGAGAGTGATGGAGTGCTGCATCAGATGACCTGGCTTCCGCAATCCCCCAACCTCAACCAACTTGAGATGCTTTGGGATGAGTCGGACCGCAGAGGGAAAGAAAAGCAGCCAACAAGTGCTCAGCATATGTGAGAACTCCTTCAAGACTGTTGGAAAAGCTTTCCAGGTGAAGTTGGTTGAGAGAATGCCAAGAGTGTGCAAAGCTGTCATCAAGGCAAAGGGGGGCTATTTGAAGAATCTCAAATATAAAATATATTTTGATTAGTTTAACACTTTTTTGGTTACTACATGATTCCATATGTGTTATTCATAGTTTTGATGTCTTCACTATTATTCTACAATGTAGAAAATAGTGAAAATAAAGAAAAACCCTTGAATGAGTAGGTGTTCTAAAACTTTTGACCCCCCTATTCTAGTAACTTTCTCAATCCTGGTTGGGAGATTACCATATTGGCTTCCTCCAACCAGGATTTCTGGATAACCAGGGAATTTTGGGAAAATTACAAGACTTTTCCAAACTTAGACCTTGGTGAAATGTTTTCATAGCTCAGCTCTGAGCTTCTTTCACTGGCATGTAGCCGTCACTAGAGGGCTCTATTGCCATTGAAGAAGACAGGAGAGACATCTCCTCAATCAGCCTGCCTGGATGACTGGTTCTCATACCCAGGGATGGAGCCAATCCCAACCCAGAGAAGGGGAAGTGTAAACTGGTCAGTGAAATAGGTAAGGGAGTGGAACAGAATGGAAATATATTGTTAGTGGTAATAAGAGGGATATGGTTACAGGGGGTCACAGTTAGCCTGACCTCATCCTCCACGCTCTCCTGGCTTTCCTGATCCTCTCCCCTACTGCCAATGCCTGAATCTGGGCTCTGAGGGGCCAAGAGTTGGGCCTGGAGCTGCAGATTATCCACACGTTCATAGGAGGAAGACATTGTGAGAGAACCTCCTCCAACCCCCATCTCCGTACCCTTTCCCCCTACACTATCCAACCCAGGTAGGGTGAAGGGAAGCTGGGGGAAAGCGGACAGGGAAATGGGTAAGGGGGTGGAGCAGAATGTAAAGTTATTGTTATTGATAAGAGGAAGAAGCGGAACAAGATGGAAGTCCTGAGAGACAAAATGGGGGGTGGATGCAATAGGCCCGACCGCATCCTCCACGCTCTCCTGACTTTCCTGATCCTCTGCCCCACTGCCGATGCCTGAATCTGGGCTTATGAGGGCCCGACGCTCGGCCTGGAGCTTCTCAACACGCCCGTAAGAAGAAACCTGGAGGACATCTTCACCTGCACTGATGCCTTCAAGTACACCTCCACCCCCCACCTCTCCATCCTTCCCTCCACCCAACATCTCTCTATCCTTCCCTCCACCCCCTATCTCTCCCTCCTTCCCTCCACCCCCCATCTCTCCATCCTTCCCTCCACCCAACATCTCTCCATCTTTCCCTCCACCCCCGATATCTTCGTCCTTCCCCCCTACACCTCTACTACTATCCATCATATCTCCTCTGTTCTCCTCCTTCCACTCATCTATCATTTCAGTAGTGCCACCTACTGGTCCGTAAGGGGAGTGTACAGAGCAGGGTTCCAGCTTGATGGAGGTGGATCCAGGCTGGGAGCATTGAGATAAGAAGTAGCTGGAGTTGGAGAAGCCAGAGCAGAAGGAGTGGCCACTGTTGTCCCATCTCTTCTCTTGTGGTGGTGTCGTCCTCAAGGGGGTGACGTTGTCCAGGCTGTCGGTGATCTCTACCTGGGAGATGTCTTCACGGTGCGAGGCAGAGTTGATGGATTCAAGGGCAAACAAAGGACCCAGCCAAGCCTGTAGGCACGGACGGACACACACACACACACACACACACACACACACACAGAGAGAGAGAAAGAGAGACATATAGAGGAGAGGTAAATGAAAGGATTATTATTTTTATTTTTCTATTGCAGAGGAGGCTTGTAAGGTGAGGACTGCACTGTCTTCCGACAGGTGGCTTCAATCATACATGATGCTAATTCTTAGACAATGGTGAGGACAGCTCATAATAATGTCTGGTAATAAATATATGGAAACTATGTGTTTTATCTGTTTGATACCATTCCATTCATTAGGCTCCAGCCATTATAACCTAACTACAGCCATTATAACCTAACTACAGCCATTATAATCTAACTACAGTCATTATAACCTAACTACAGCCATTATAACCTAACTACAGCCATTATAACCTAACTACAGCCATTATAACCTAACTACAGCCATTATAATCTAACTACAGTCATTATAACCTAACTACAGCCATTATAACCTAACTACAGCCATTGTAACCTAACTACAGCCATTATAATCTAACTACCGCCATTATAACCTAACTACCGCCATTATAACCTAACTACAGCCATTATAATCTAACAACAGTCATTATAACCTAACTACAGCCATTATAACCTAACTACAGCCATTGTAACCTAACTACAGCCATTATAATCTAACTACCGCCATTATAACCTAACTACCGGCATTATAACCTAACTACAGCCATTATAACCTAACTACCGCCATTATAACCTAACTACCGCCATTATAACCTAACTACCGCCATTATAACCTAACTACCGCCATTATAACCTAACTACAACTATTATCACCTAACTACCGCCATTATAATCTAACTACCACCATTATAACCTAACTACAACCATTATAACCTAACTACAGCCATTATAACCTAACTACCGCCATTATAACCTAACTACAACTATTATAACCTAACTACCGCCATTATAATCTAACTACCACCATTATAACCTAACTACAGCCATTATAAACTAACTACAGCCATTATAACCTAACTACCGCCATTATAACCTAACTACAGCCATTATAACGTAACTACAGTCATTATAACCTAACTACAGCCATTATAAACTAACTACAGCCATTATAACCTAACTACAGCCATTATAGCCTAACTCCCGCCATAACAAGGTAGTGCACAATACAGGGAATAGGGTCCCTTTTGGCACGTAACTTCAGTCAAAAGTAGAACTGACCTTGAAGTTTCCATCGTGCTGGAGGTTGAGGCCCTCAAAGTACCTGGAGGGATCTGGTATAGGAGGATTCAGAATCTTCTTGACCCTGTCAGCAATGAACGGAAATGAAAGGAAGTTGCACTTAACCAACTACAAAACATTACATCTAAAACATGATGTTTACTTTGCAGTCCGTTGGTGTTAAAATAAATCACATTTACAATGGACCCCAACCCTTCCACACACACACACACACACACACACACACACACACACACACACACACACACACACACACACACACACACACACACACACACACACAGACAGAGAGTACTCACTTTCCTTTGCAGAGCAACATGGAGACCAGCAGGACTAGTACAACAACAGCTCCCACCACGGTGACCACCACAAAGTCCTGGTCTAGAACATCAGGACTACCTGAGAACAGGACCAGAGGAACAACATAGAACATACTTTGAACATATTTAGAACGTACATAACAACACCACTGTCTTACTAAAAGATTGGCATAGAAAAGCCTTCATTTACATTTCTGTCTGTAAGTTTGTTTTGAGCATGTGTCTGCCTGTCTAAGAACGAAAGAAAGAAATAGGGAAGAAAGAAGGAGCTATTTTTCAAGATTCATATGGAAACACACTACTATGCCTGCCTTCCAAATGGCAACTTATTCCCTGTTTAGTGCAGTGCTTTTGGCCCATAGTGCTCTGGACTATGTAGGGAACTATAGGGCCATTTGGGACACAGCCCAAGTATATACAGTGGGGCAAAAAAGTATTTAGTCAGCCACCAACTGTGCAAGTTCTCCCACTTAAAAAGATGAGAGAGGCCTGTAATTTTCATCATAGGTACACTTCAACTATGACAGACAAAATGAGAAAAAAAATCCAGAAAATCACATTGTAGGATTTTTTATGAATTTATTTGCAAATTATGGTGGAAAATAAGTATTTGGTCAATAACAAAAGTTTATCTCAATACTTTGTTATATACCCTTTGTTGGCAATGACAGAGGTCAAGCGTTTTCTGTAAGTCTTATCAAGGTTTTCACACACAGTTGCTGGTATTTTGGCCCATTCCTCCATGCAGATCTCCTCTAGAGCAGTGATGTTTTGGGGCTGTTGCTGGGCAACACGGACTTTCAACTCCCTCCAAAGATTTTCTATGGGGTTGCGATCTGGAGACTGGCTAGGCCACTCCAGGACCTTGAAATGCTTCCTACGAAGCCACTCCTTCGTTGCCCGGGCGGTGTGTTTGGGATCATTGTCATGCTGAAAGACCCAGCCATGTTTCCCCTTCAATGCCCTTGCTGATGGAAGGAGGTTTTCACTCAAAATCTCACGATACATGGCATTTATTCTTTCCTTTACACGGATCAGTCGTCCTGGTCCCTTTGCAGAAAAACAGCCCCAAAGCATGATGTTTCCACCCCCATGCTTCACAGTAGGTATGGTGTTCTTTGGATGAAACTCAGCATTCTTTGTCCTCCAAACACGACAAGTTGAGTTTTTACCAAAAAGTTATATTCTGGTTTCATCTGACCATATGACATTCTCCCAATCTTCTTCTGGATCATCCAAATGCTCTCTAGCAAACTTCAGACGGGCCTGGACATGTACTGGCTTAAGCAGGGGGACACGTCTGGCACTGCAGGATTTGAGTCCCTGGTGGCGTAGTGTGTTACTGATGGTAGGCTTTGTTACTTTGGTCCCAGCTCTCTGCAGGTCATTCACTAGGTCCCCCCGTGTGGTTCTGGGATTTTTGCTCACCGTTCTTGTGATCATTTTGACCCCACGGGGTGAGATCTTGCGTGGAGCCCCAGATCGAGGGAGATTATCAGTGATCTTGTATGTCTTCCATTTCCTAATAATTGCTCCCACAGATGATTTCTTCAAACCAAGCTGCTTACCTATTGCAGATTCAGTCTTCCCAGCCTGGTGCAGGTCTACCATTTTTTTCTGGTGTCCTTTGACAGCTCTTTGGTCTTGGCCATAGTGGAGTTTGGAGTGTGACTGTTTGAGGTTGTGGACAGGTGTCTTTTATACTGATAACAAGTTCAAACATTAATACAGGTAACGAGTGGAGGACAGAGAAGCCTCTTAAAGAAGAAGTTACAGGTCTGTGAGAGCCAGAAATCTTGCTTGTTTGTAGGTGACCAAATACTTATTTTCCACCATAATTTGCAAACAAATTAATTAAAAATCATACAATGTGATTTTCTGGATTTTTTCCCCCTCATTTTGTCTGTCATAGTTGAAGTGTACCTATGATGAAAATTACAGGCCTCTCTCATCTTTCTAAGTGGGAGAACTTGCACAATTGGTCGCTGACTAAATACTTTTTTGCCCCACTGTATAGGCCCACATTAAAATGTGTACTAATAACCAATGACATCACTGATGCTGTATTTACCTGTTGGCTTCATCTGGCCCAGAGTGGAGACCCATGATGCACTGGGGCTCCAGTCGCTCCACTGACAGTCTGGGTAATCGTCTGGGTTGGCTCGAACCCGGACTCTGACCTGGTACCTCCTTCCTCTCTCCAGCATCTCAGGGTCCAGGTCAAAATACATCTGTTTGTTTGATATGTTCACCTCCACAGCATCCTGCAGTAGCACAACATACAGTAGGTCTACTTTTAGATAGTGTACAAAGAGAGAAACACAGTTGTTATTATCTGTCCTCTGTCTCTCTTCCTCCCCCTCTCTCTCTCTATCACCTCCCAGTGATGTAGTTTCTGTTTCCACTGTAGTTGGAAGTCATAGTTGAATATCATTTCTGAAATGGGAGCTCCTGGTGTCCAGGCGATTGAGGCATTGATGACGGTCGGCTTGCCAGGGGGATGCATTTTAACTGCCAAACACAAAACAACACAGTTAATGTCCTCATAGTAGTACTAATATATTACTAATATCACTGTAACAGAACTACTAGTACTAAGTTGAATTCGAAATGTTAGCATCAGGTATGAATTAGTATTAAGTTGTGTACAATGCGTTCAGAAAGTATTCAGACCCCTTCCCTTTTTCCACAATTTGTTACGTTACAGCCTTATTCTAAAATTGATTTAAAAAAATAATTCCCCATCAATCTACACACAACACCCCATAATGACAAAGCAAAAACTGTTTTTTTGAAATGTTTGCAAATGTATTAAAAGTAAAAAACAGAAATACCTTATTTACATAAGTATTCAGACCCTTTCCTATGAGAATCGAAATTGAGCTCAGGTGCATCCTGTTTCCATTGATCATCCTTGAGATGGTTCTCCAACTTCATTGGAGTCCACCGGTGCTAAATTAAATTGATTGGACATGATTTGGAAAGGAACACACCTGTCTTTATAAGGTCCCACAGTTGACCGTGCATGTCAGAGCAAAAACCAAGCCATTAGGTCGAAGGAATTGTCCGTAGAGCTCCGAGACAGGATTGTGTCGAGGCACAGATCCGGGAAAGGTTACCAAAAAATGTCTGCAGCATTGAAGGTCGCCAAGAACACAGTTACCTCCATCTTTTTTAAATGGAAGAAGTTTGGAACCACCAAGACTCTTCCTAGATCTGGCCTCCCAGCCAAACTCAGCTATCGGGGGAGGTGACCAAGAACCCGATGGTCAACCCGATGACAGAGCTCCAGAGTTTCTCTATGGAAATGGGAAAACCTTCCAGAAGGACAATCATCTATGCAATCATCTATACAAATCAGGCCTTTATGGTAGAGTAACCAGGCGGAAGCCACTCCTCAAAAAAAGGCACGACAGCCCGCTTGGTGTTTACCAAAAGGCACCTAAAAGACTCATACCATGAGAAACAAGATTCTCTGGTCTGATGAAACCAAGATTAAACTCCTTGGCCAGAATGGAGGAAACCTGGCACCATCCCGACGGTGAAGCATAGTAGTGGCAGCATCATGTTGTGGGGGTGTTTTTCAGCGGCAGGGACTGGGAGACTAGTCAGCTTTGAGGGAAGGGTGTAAGGAGAAAAGAACAGAGAGATCCTTGATGAAAACCTGCTCCAGAGCGCTCAGTACCTCTGACTGGGGCTAAGGTTCACCTTCCAGCATGACCTGAAGCACACAGCCAAGACAACGCAGGAGTGGCTTCAGGACAGGTCTCTGAATGTCCTTGAGTGGCCCGGACTTGAACCCGATCGAACATTTATTTCACCTTTATTTAACCAGGTAGGCAAGTTCTCTGGAGAGACGTGAAAATAGCTGTGCAGCAACTCTCCCCGCCCACTCTGACAGAACTTGAGAGGATATGCAGAGAAGAATGGGAGAAATTCCCCAAATACATCTGTGCCAAGTTTGTAGCGACATACCCAAGAAGACCCGAGGCTGCAATCGCTACCAAATGTGTCTCAACAAAGTACTGAGTTAAAGGGTCTGAATACTTATGTCAATTTTTTAATATTTTTATACATTTGCAAAAATGTATAAAAACCTGTTTTTGCTTTGTCATTATGGGGTATTGTGATGTCATTATGGGGTATTGTGATGTCATTATGGGGTAGTGTGATGTCATTATGGGGTATTGTGATGTCATTATGGGGTAGTGTGATGTCATTATGGGGTAGTGTGTGTAGATTATGAGGGGGAAATGATTTTATACATTTTAGAATAAGGCTGTAACATAACAAAATGTGGAAAAAGTGAAGTGGTCTGAATACCTCCTGAATGCACTGTATATTAATAAGCTTTCCAGTATGATTGTATTGCATTTTGTTGTATCATAGTGTATTGATTTTGTGTATTTTGTATGCTGACTTCACAAAAACTCATAAAGTTATGGTATTGTATCATTGTAGTTGGTGTACAATTAATGTAGTAGATTAGTAATAGATGACACATCGTACATAATATCACTCAAATTACTGTACACTTACTGTGGTTAAATGGTTGATACAGGTATTCAATCTGTATCACATAATCTTCTGCTTGTCCACACCGTACAACAATGGATATTTTATCCTCTTCCCAAAAGAACTGAAAGATCATTTACAGAAGTTCAGTTATCCAGGGTTGTTTGCCTATTGGTCTATATATATGCTGTCATTGTTTTATTATTATTATTATTATTATTATTATTAGGAAAAAATGTTTTATTTTTTTATTTTTTTTATGACAAATTCCTGGTTAATTTATTCATTCAGATTAATGTGTTACATTCATGTTATTACTTTTAAAATAGTTTTTAAATCATTGTTTTGATCTATAATAATGCACATATATAACCAAGCATTGGTTTTAACTTGATGTAGTTTTATAAAACTCACTGGATTGCCCTCAAAGACCAGACTGCCGCCTCTCAAGGTTGTGTTGAAACCGGCCAAGGACTTCATCTCACATTGCCTGTAGTTACAACAGTGAACCATTGTTTCAGTTAGCATCCCAAATGGCACCCTATTCCCTATATAGTGCACTACTTTAGACCAGGACTCTATGAGAATAGGGTTCCAGTGAGGCTGCATCCTTAGTCTTCTTTACCTTTTAAACCCGGGGTATTCACCATGCAGAGTGCACGGCATGTCTGGGGGTATGCATGTGTTGTTCAACACACACGTGATGTTACTGATGAAGTCATTGACACACTGTAGATCTTTGAGAAACAGAGACAGAGAGAGAGTGAGAGAGGAGAGAGAGAGGCAGAGAGAGAGAGAGAGAGAGTGAGAGAGGAGAGAGAGAGAGAGAGAGAGAGAGAGAGAGGCAGAGAGAGAGAAAGAGGCAGAGAGAGAGGGAAACAGAGAGAAAGAAAAAAATAACAACAGTTTTAATATAAGGCTCTATATCATGTTTTATAAGGCTCTATATCATGTTTTACAAGACTCTATGTCATGTTTTATAAGGCTCTATAACATGTTTTACAAGACTCTATGTCATGTTTTATAAGGCTCTATGTCATGTTTTTTAAGGCTCTATGTCATCTTTTTAAGGATCTATGTCATGTTTTTAAGGATCTATGTCATGTTTTACAAGGCTCTATATCATGTTTAATCATACACACTCAAAAGTTTGGGGTCACTTAGAAATGTTCTTGTTTTTGAAAGAAAAGCATTTTTTGTCCATTAAAATAACATCAGATTGATCAGTAATACAGTGTAGACATTGTTGATGTTGTAAATTACTATTGTTGCTGGAAATGGCAGATTTTTAATGGAATATCGACATAGGCGTACAGAGGCCTATTATCAGCAACCATCACTCCTGTGTTCCAATGGCATGTTGTGTTAGCTAATCCAAGTTTATCATTATAGAAGGCTAATTGATCATTAGAAACCCCTTTTGCCATTATGTTAGCACAGCTGAAAACTGCTGTTCTGATTAAAGAAGCAATAAAACTGGCCTCCTTTAGACTAGTTGAGTATCTGGAGCATCAGCATTTGTGGTTTCAATTATAGGCTCAAAATGGCCAGAAACAAATAACTTTCTTCTGAAACTCATCAGTCTATTCTTGTTCTGAGAAATGAAGGCTGTTCCATGTGAGAAATTGCCAAGAAACGTAAGATCTCGTACAACGCTCTGTGTACTACTCCCTTCAAAGAACAGTGCAAACTGGCTCTAACCAGAATAGAAAGAGGAGTGGGAGGCCCCGGTGCACAACTGAGCAAGAGGACAAGTACATTAGAGTGTCTAGTTTGAGACACAGATGCCTCACAAGTCCTCAACTGGCAGCTTCATTAAATAGTACCAACAAACCACCAGTCTCAATGTCAACATTGAAGAGGCGACTCCGGGATGCTGGCCTTCTGAAAAATAGCTTCTATCTCAAGGCCATCAGGCTGTTAAACAGCCATCACTAGCACAGAGAGGCTGCTGCCTACATACATACTTGAAATCATTGGCCACTTTAATAATTGGAATACTAGTCACTTTAATAATGTTTCATATCTTGCATTACTCATCTCATATGTACAGCATATACTGTATTCTATACTATCTATTGCATCTTGCCAATGCAGCTCTGTCGTTGCTCATCCATATATTTATATGTATATATTCTTATTCCATTCCTTTACTTAGATTTGTGTGTATTAGGTATCTGTTGTGGAATTGTTAGATATTACTTGTTTGCTGCACTGTCAGAACTAGAAGCACAAGCATTTTGCTACTCTCCCAATAACATCTGCTAACCATCTGTATGTGACCAATACAATTTGATTTGATTTGAGTTACTGCAAGTCATAAAGAAGAGCTGCCTCCACTATTCCAGCACCATTTCAACTTCAACATCATCAAATCACCTCTGCTTCGTCTAATAAAGTGACAACTAAAATATAACCCCCCCAAAAATGTGTCCAATCAACATAAGCTAAATATGTGGCTGTCCATGGTTCTGATTTATGTGTGCATGCATGTGCGTTCGTACAAGTAGAAAAACATGTTGACTCACTCTACTTGTAGAGAAACACCAATGCCATCCTCCTCTCTTTCACGTTGAAACAGTACAAGCTTATTTACAGTACAAGCTTATTTTTTTGTCCTAGGCTACCTGGCTAAAATGCTTGCTTGAACTTCCATCCTCTCAGGCCAGGGGCACAACAACGTATGAATTAATGGTTGGATCGGAATTGCTTTTGGCCAATACAGAGAATTAAGTAAATCCACAAGTCCAAATCCCTACCTCCATCAATGGCTAATTTAGGAAAGGGACACTGGAGGACAACAACAACACACACAACAATTCAGTTGTTTCTGTTAATGATGTTTACTCTCAACGTGTTTTGATAGGAGAGACGCCAAATCCAAGCTGATATCCAAGCTGATATGACACCATACATTATTTACCATTCATTTCTATTAGGCACAAAATAATCACACGTTTGTAGAGTCACAAGCTTGATGTAATCATTG
Organism: Oncorhynchus mykiss; assembly: GCF_013265735.2. Lineage (NCBI taxonomy): Eukaryota > Metazoa > Chordata > Actinopteri > Salmoniformes > Salmonidae > Oncorhynchus > Oncorhynchus mykiss. The sequence continues at coordinate 16,786,928 of NC_048581.1, read as the reverse complement.
CATGCTATGAATATGGGACCAAATACTAAACTTTTTACTACTTTAACACACATTAAAGAACTTTTGGTCCCCTAAAATGGGTAGACTATGCACAAAAAGTGCTGTCATTTCTAAAAAGGTTCACCCGATATGGATGTAAATACACTCAAAATAAAGCTGACAGTCTGCACTTTAACCTCAAAGTCATTCTACATGTGTTGTAATGCATTGTGAAGGGTATTGATGACTTACAGGACTGTGGTTGGCTGGAGCAGGTTAGTAGGGGGAGGAGCAGGATGACATAGAGACACCATAGAACCTTCATTATGACTTCTTCCTGGTCCTTTTTCTCATTCTAGAACACAGTAGGAGACATGACCTTAGCAACAGGTGACACAGGTGGCTTAGTGTTCCAAATGGTACCCTATTTCTTATATAGGGCACTACTTTTGACCAGGGCTCATTTAACTCTGGTCAAAAGTAGTGAACTATGTAGGGAATAGGGTGACATTTGGGATGGAAGAAAGCCTGAAGCATGAGAAGAAAAAGTGCAACTTTCTATGTCTGTCTGCGTGGTGTGTTTTTTCCATGAAAGTAGATCAAGTGTTATCAGTTTAAGCGTAGCCACACACGCATACACACACACAGTGAAAGCCACAGAAACTGAACAGGTGTGCAAGTGGGAGAGGGATCCATACATCCTCATTTACAGAATAGAAACTTATTAGGTCACATAAGGTGAAATACATGTCAGATATAATTAACATCTGGTGAATACAAAGTAACATCTGTTTTACTGTTGCATATCACTAGACATGAAGGTTATTTGTATAAAACATATCACTAGACATGAAGGTTATTTGTATAAAACATATCACTAGACATGAAGGTTATTTGTATAAAACATATCACTAGACATGAAGGTTATTTGTGCAAAACATATCACTAGACATGAAGGTTATTTGTGTAAAACATCTTATTAACAAAGTTGCATTTGTTTAAACCAACTGTTCTTACACACTGGTATGCCAGAAACAAGCCAAGCACACACTTAAACACTGTAAACCCATTTAGTAGGTTATTGAAATTTGCATAGCATTTTAGGTGCATTTCAAACATTTCCATGTTTTTAATATTGCAGATATTTTGTCTCTTACCTTCAGATATTGAACGGCCCAAGCTGGGTAGCTGGATGAGTTGTGATGGAACTAATTAAAAAACATGGAAAGGGTTGGATGAAGGATGATAGCTCTACTGATGGTGTTACTAACTATGGTATTACTCCAACTCTAGTGAGTCTGTCTGTCTGTCTCTCTCTCTCTCTCTCTCTCTCTCTCTCTCTCTCTCTCTCTCTCTCTCTCTCTCTCTCTCTCTCTCTCTCTCTCTCTCTCTCTCTCTCTCTCTCTCTCTCTCTCTCTCTCTCTCTCTCTCTCTCTCTCTCTCTCTCTCTCTCTCTCTCTCTCTCTCTCTCTCTCTCTCTCTCTCTCTCTCTCTCTCTCTCCCTCTCTCCCTCCCTCCCAGTGTGTCAATCATAATCAAGATGATCATCCTACCAACGACCAGCGTCTCTCTGTGACACGTTCTAACACACTCAGGTTCTAGAAATATACACTTAGCCACACACTATACTATCACCTAAAGACGTTTCCAGAACCATGGCCAGAGATGCAACAGTTGAACCATGCTACTCATCTGAGACACTGTTGTCCTTTGACAGTCACTATTGCTATTATTGATATCTCTGTATATTATTGTCAGGGCCTGTATTCATAAAGCATTTCAGAGTAGAAGTACCGATCTAGGATCAGTTTAGCCTTTTAGATCATAATATATAAGATTACATGGACAAGGGGACCTGATCCCAGATCAATAAAGCATCTCAGAGTAGAAGTGCTGATCTAGGATCAGTTTTGCCTTTTAGATCAGATATATATATATATATACAGTAGTTCCGATAGCTGTACATGGGCAGTGTGCTGTTTGCTACCATTCTCTCATGTGTTTTTTTTTAGTAAAAGGTCACTGTGGTTAGAGAGACATGTTATGTTCAGTCTGAGGTGTGAAGTTTCCACTCCTTTAAAAAAAAAAAAACCCACCTAAAAACAACCATCTAACAGGTATAAGATGTGTTGACTGGGCGAAGAAAAAGAAGGCTCATAATAATGCCTGGAATGGAGTTCAAGGAATCAGTGTGTTAGATGTGTTTGATACCGTTCCATTAATTCTGTTCCAGCCATTACTAGGAGTCCGTCCTCCAATTTAAAGTGCCACCAGCCACCACTGGTTTCTGTACATTGTTAGCTGTGAAGCCTTGTGATGTCGTGTTCACTGTCGTGTTCACTGTTCACTTTCCAGCCCTAACCTGGTAGCCTGGTCCCAGATCAAAGCTTTTCCTGTCTTAACCTGATATCCTGGTCCCAGATCAGGGCTTTTCCTGTCTTAACCTGGTAGCCTGGTCCCAGATCAGGGCTTTTCCTGTCTTAACCTGATATTCTGGTCCCAGATCAGGGCTTTTCCTGTCTTAACCTGGTAGCCTGGTCCCAGATCAAAGCTTTCCTGCCTTAACCTGATATCCTGGTCCCAGATCAGGGCTTTTCCTGTCTTAACCTGGTAGCCTGGTCCCAGATCAAAGCTTTCCTGCCTTAACCTGGTAGCCTGGTCCCAGATCAGGGCTTTTCCTGTCTTAACCTGGTAGCCTGGTCCCAGATCAAAGCTTTCCTGCCTTAACATGATATCCTGGTCCCAGAGCAGGGCTTTTCCTGTCTTAACCTGGTAGCCTGGTCTCAGATCAGGGCTTTTCCTGTCTTAACCTGATATCCTGGTCCCAGATCAGGGCTTTTCCTGTCTTAACCTGATAGCCTGATCCCGGATCAGGGCATTCCTGCTATAACATGTTAGCCTGATCCCAGATCAGGGCTTTCCAGCCGTAACCTGAAAGCAGAGAACATACACACACACACATGCATTGCCCACGCAAGCTCGAACACAAGTGCAGTCTTCATGCAAGCTAACACACACACACATATTGTGCATGCACACACACACACACACACACACACACACACGGGCTACAGGTAAGAAAACCACAACGTCCTCGTTTCCCAGAATGTTTACAAGCTGTTTCCAATAACAAACAAACCTCAAACCACTAACACCCCCGTCCCCTGCTCCTCTCTTCTCTACCTCTCTTCTCATCCTCTCCCAAACTAAACCTCATACTAAAACCCCCTCCCTTCTTCTTCTTATGTACACCTCTCACCTCACCCTCCCTATCACTCTCTGACTTCCTTTCTACCAACGCTCACTCCCTGACTCTCCCCTCCTCCCCCTCCCTATCTTCTTTCTGACTTCCCCCTCCCTATCTTCTCTCTGATTCCCCCCTCCCTATCTTCTCTCTGATTCCCCCCTCCCTATCTTCTCTCTGATTCCCCCCTCCCTATCTTCTCTCTGATTCCCCCCTCCCTATCTTCTCTCTGACTCCCCTCTCCCTATCTTCTTTCTGACTCCCCCCTCCCTATCTTCTCTCTGACTCCCCCCTCCCTATCTTCTCTCTGATTCCCCCCTCCCTATCTTCTCTCTGATTCCCCCCTCCCTATCTTCTCTCTGATTCCCCCCTCCCTATCTTCTCTCTGACTCCCCTCTCCCTATCTTCTTTCTGACTCCGCCCTCCCTATCTTCTCTCTGACTCCCCCCTCCCTATCTTCTCTCTGACTCCCCCCTCCCTATCTTCTCTCTGACTCCCCCCTCCCTATCTTCTTTCTGACTCCCCCTCCCTATCTTCTCTCTGACTCCCCCCTCCCTATCTTCTCTCTGACTCCCCCCTCCCTATCTTCTCTCTGACTCCCCCCTCCCTATCTTCTCTCTGACTCCCCCCTCCCTATCTTCTCTCTGACTCCCCCCTCCCTATCTTCTCTCTGATTCCCCCCTCCCTATCTTCTTTCTGACTCCCCCTTCCCTATCTTCTCTCTGACTTCTTTTCCACCAACGCTCACTCCCTGACTCTCCCCTCCTCCCCCTCTTCTCTGACTTCCTTTCCACCAACGCTCACTCCCTGACTCTCCCCTCCTCCCCCTCACCCTCCCTATCTTCTCTCTGACGTCCTTTCCACCAACGCTCACTCCCTGACTCTCCCCTCCTCCCCCTCACCCTCCCCATCTTCTCTCTGACTCTCCCCTCCTCCCCCTCACCCTCCCTATCTTCTCTCTGACTTCCTTTCCACCAACACTCTCTCCCCGCCTCCCCCTTCACCTCCCCCTCTTGTCTTTGACTTCCTCTGTACCTGTGGCTGGGTGTGTACATCCTGTCCTACTTAAACACTGGACCAAATCAACCCCTAGGCTACATTCTAACTGGCACCCTTATTCCCTATATAGTGCACTATATACCCTAGAGGCCCTGGTTAAAAGTAGTACACAATATAAGGAATAGGGTGCCATTAGGAACACACTCCAAAGCCCCTCCACAATGAGGACAACGGTCTCCAGTTCAACTCTACTGGGAGCCCACAAGGTGTGCAGGGTTTTGCTCCATTTCTATTTGAACATCCTGTCCTAGTAAACCCAGGCCCAGATCAGCTCATAGCCCCCTCTATAATAAAGCCCTAATCAACCCATAGCCCCCTCTATAATAAAGCCCTAATCAACCTATAGCCCATTCTATAATAAAGCCCTAATCAACCCATAGCCCACTCTATAATAAAGCCCTAATCAACCCATAGCCCACTCTTTAATAAAGCCCTAATCAACCCATAGCCCATTCTATAATAAAGCCCTAATCAACCCATAGCCCACTCTATAATAAAGCCCTAATCAACCTATAGCCCATTCTATAATAAAGCCCTAATCAACCCATAGCCTACTCTATAATAAAGCCCTAATCAACCCATAGCCCACTCTATAATAAAGCCCTAATCAACCCATAGCCCATTCTATAATAAAGCCCTAATCAACCCATAGCCCACTCTATAATAAAGCCCTAATCAACCCATAGCCCACTCTATAATAAAGCCCTAATCAACCCATAGCCCACTCTATAATAAAGCCCTAATCAACACATAGCCCACTCTATAATGAAGCCCTAATCAACCCATAGCCCACTCTATAATAAAGCCCTAATCAACCCATAGCCCACTCTATAATAAAGCCCTAATCAACCCATAGCCCCCTCTATAATAAAGCCCTAATCAACCCATAGCCCACTCTATAATAAAGCCCTAATCAACCCATAGCCCACTATAATAAAGCCCTAATCAACCCATAGCCCACTCTATAATAAAGCCCTAATCAACCCATAGCCCACTCTATAATAAAGCCCTAATCAAAACCTAGCCCACTCCGTAATGAAGCCCTAATCAGCTCCTAGCCCCCTCCATAATGAAGTCCTAGTCAGCTCCTAGCCCCCTCCATAATGAAGCTCTAATCAGCTCCTAGCCCCCTCCATAATGAAGCCATAATCAGCTCCTAACCCCCTCCATAATGAAGCCCTAATCAGCTCCTAGCCCCCTCCATAATGAACATCTAATCAGCTCCTAGCCCCCTCCATAATGAAGCCCTAATCAGCTCCTAGCCCCTCCATAATGAACATCTAATCAGCTCCTAGCCCCCTCCATAATGAAGCCCTAATTAGCTCCTAGCCCCCTCCATAATGAAACTTGAATCAGCTCCTAGCCCCCTCCATAATGAAGCCCTAATCAGCTCCTAGCCCCCTACATAATGAAGCCCTAATTAGCTCCTAGCCCCCTCCATAATGAAAATTGAATCAGCTCCTAGCCCCCTCCATAATGAAGCCATATTCAGCCACTAGTCACCTACATAATGAAGCCCTAATTAGCTCCTAGCCCCCTCCATAATGAAAATTGAACCAGCTCCTAGCCCTCTCCATAATGAAGATTGAATCAGCTCCTAGCCCCCTCCATAATGAAGATTGAATCAGCTCCTAGCCCTCGCCATAATGAAGTCCTTATCAGCTCCTAGCCCCCTCCATAATGAAGTCCTAATCAGCTCCTAGCCCCCTCCATAATGAAGTCCTAATCAGCTCCTAGCCCCCTCCATAATGAAATCCTAATCAGCTCCTAGCCCCCTCCATAATGAAACCCTAATCAGCTCCTAGCCCCCTCCATAATGAAGTCCTAATCAGCTCCTAGCCCCCTCCATAATGAAACCCTAATCAGCTCCTAGCCCCCTCCATAATGAAGTCCTAATCAGCACCTAGCCCCCTCCATAATGAAATCCTAATCAGCTCCTAGCCCCCTCCATAATGAAGTCCTTATCAGCTCCTAGCCCCCTCCATAATGAAGCCCTAATCAGCTCCTAGCCCCCTCCATAATGAAGCCCTAATCAGCTCCTAGCCCCCTCCACAATGAAGCTCTAATCAGCTCCTAGCCCCCTCCATAATGAAGATTGAATCAGCTCCTAGCCCCCTCCACAATGAAGCTCTAATCAGCTCCTAGCCCCCTCCATAATGAAGATTGAATCAGCTCCTAGCCCCCTCCATAATGAAACCCTAATCAGCTTCTAGCCCTCTCCATAATGAAGATTGAATCAGCTCCTAGCCCCCTCCATAATGAAGCTCTAATCAGCTCCTAGCCCCCTCCATAATGAAGATTGAATCAGCTCCTAGCCCCCTCCATAATGAAGATTGAATCAGCTCCTAGCCCTCGCCATAATGAAGTCCTTATCAGCTCCTAGCCCCCTCCATAATGAAGTCCTAATCAGCTCCTAGCCCCCTCCATAATGAAGTCCTAATCAGCTCCTAGCCCCCTCCATAATGAAATCCTAATCAGCTCCTAGCCCCCTCCATAATGAAACCCTAATCAGCTCCTAGCCCCCTCCATAATGAAGTCCTAATCAGCTCCTAGCCCCCTCCATAATGAAACCCTAATCAGCTCCTAGCCCCCTCCATAATGAAGTCCTAATCAGCACCTAGCCCCCTCCATAATGAAATCCTAATCAGCTCCTAGCCCCCTCCATAATGAAGTCCTTATCAGCTCCTAGCCCCCTCCATAATGAAGCCCTAATCAGCTCCTAGCCCCCTCCATAATGAAGCCCTAATCAGCTCCTAGCCCCCTCCACAATGAAGCTCTAATCAGCTCCTAGCCCCCTCCATAATGAAGATTGAATCAGCTCCTAGCCCCCTCCACAATGAAGCTCTAATCAGCTCCTAGCCCCCTCCATAATGAAGATTGAATCAGCTCCTAGCCCCCTCCATAATGAAACCCTAATCAGCTTCTAGCCCTCTCCATAATGAAGATTGAATCAGCTCCTAGCCCCCTCCATAATGAAACCCTAATCAGCTTCTAGCCCCCTCCATAATGAAGATTGAATCAGCTCCTAGCCCCCTCCATAATGAAACCCTAATCAGCTCCTAGCCCCCTCCATAATGAAGCCCTAATCAGCTCCTAGTCCCCTCCATAATGAAAATCTAATTAGCTCCTAGCCCCCTCCATAATGAAGATTGAATCAGCTCCTAGCCCCCTCTATAATGAAACTCTAATTAGCTCCTAGCCCCCTACACAAAGACTCCCTAATCAGCCCCTAACCTCTTCCACAATGAGGACAGTGGTCTTCAACCTTGATTCTAGAGATCTAAAGGGTGTGCAGGGTTTTGGTGCAGCCCAGCACTAACACAGAACAAAGCCTGGGCTTCTCTGGGCCCAGGATGGAAGAATCCTTTCCTAGCACATAGCCTAGACACATTTCATCAGCCCCAAGGGATGGGAGAGGTGTATGCAATATTGTAACAGCTTCGTTCTCTGTGAGTCTCTCAAGTGATAATAGTCATCCTCATCATCATCATCATCATCACTACCGTGATCATGACCTTAACGGTGTAATACTGTGTCTTCCAAATGATCCCACTCAGACCCACACATGGCCACACACACAGGCAGAGGAGCTTTTCTTGATTAAACAACACATGTAATCCATAACCAACACATCATAGATGTAGGATCTTCATTTGAGACAGTTTTCTATAGCAGGAAAATGATCCTGCAGCAACTGGAAATGTGAATTATTATGTGGATTATAGTTATAGTTATGTGGATTATGGATATTTGTTGTAGGGGCTGATATATTTTTTGATAGGGCAAATCAAGTCTGACATTTTCAATTGGAAATTACAAGCGTTAGAAGCCTTATTGAGCCTTGATTACACTACAAGTTTGGATTTTCTACTGTGCAGGAAAATTCTAAGCAACAAAAGAGTGATCAAATGAAGATCCTATATCTGTATATGAGTATTCAAAGAGACTCTTACCTTACTGTATAGTGGACCTTCTTGTAGTCTCAGAAACACCGGCTTCTCAATGCTCTACGGTTGAGTTACGTTTCACTCTGAACTGAAGGACAAGTGCTTAATGATGAATCAGTTTCTTGTCTCTCAGTTGGGTCACCACCAGATGATTCAAACCCATTAATGACGAGAAAAACATCTGCCTGCCTTCTCTGAAAAGTAAAGGAGTGAACAGAAAAGAGATTACTGACAGAAAAGGGATTTCTGTGGCTTCAGTTAGTTTCAACTGAAACCACACACACACACACACACACACACACACACACACACACACACACACACACACACACACACACACACACACACACACACACACACACACACACCATCAACGCTGCTATCTGTACTTTTCAGAATCGGGGGTTAAATCAAAAATATTAAATTTTTCAGTTGTTCTTCTTTCGGTCTCTGTTCTTGTTCCCTTTTTGTAAAGAATATGACTCTGGTTACTGTGAAATGTTGAGATGATGCAAAGTGTCACATTAGAACATGTTCTGTTTTTATTCCTTTCTGGAAATAACAGGAGCAAAACCTTTGAAAGTGCCGTGTGGCGAGGGAGGTAGTGAAAGAGAGAGACAGAGACCAAATACGATGTGTTGCTGCCCTCAGCTGGACAAAGTGTGACTAGAGTATGGTCTTGGTGTAACAAGCAGTTGATTTTCACAGCCGCTTTTCACCTCCACAAGCAGCTACGAAAGGAGACTATTTAGCATGTACTGAACAGTCTTCTTTCAACCGTGTCCAGGTGCTTTATTCATATAGAACAAGGATAAAGAGGTATAATAGTTATTAGATACAAACAAAAACTCAGCCATGTTCTTAACCCATTAAAGATCACTGATTACAATACACACCATCAGGAAGAGGTTTTTAGGGTTGGGGGTATTTTCCTCCCTGTTCTGCTGACTAGTATTTATCTCTGCTCATAAAGGACTAAGGCACTAATTTGGTGGTAAAAAAAACTAATAATCCTAAATGTTTTATTTGTACGAGTATTATTTTTTAAAATGTGATTCATCAGGGGGCGCTGAAGCACACCCAGCATCCTTACTTCCTGCTGCTATGCATACCATGAGTTTATTCCACATGAAGTACATTCCTATCACTACGGAATGTCTTCCGGTTTAAAGTGTGTGTGTGTGTGTGTGTGTGTGTTTCCGTGTGTGTCTGTGTGACCGGTGGGTGGGTCCACTCGGCCATCCTGTATCTCTGCTGAACAGTGGGTGGGTCTGGTCCAAACGTAGAGACAGATAACAGACTGAACCCGTTCATCTGATGATCATAAACACACAGACACACAGATTCAACAAAGAAATGAGGATGAGTCAACTATTATTTCACAAGGATATGATTTTCCTTGGAGAACTCTGAATGCAGACATGGAAGAACTTCCTGAAATGACTATGTCCATTTACAGGACAAGTTTCGTAGGTGGGAACAGGAGCACAAACTGGTCAAACTGTAACGTTACACTTACTAAAATACACTATTTACAGTTTAAATTCAGCTATTTTAGTGATGCCTATTGCTGACAGGTATATAAAATCGAGCACACAGACATGCAATCTCCATGCCCAGGATTTTGGAATGAGATGTTTGAATGATAAGGCTAATGACTAACTGATGTGAATTCAAACTCCAACTGATCATCACCAACCCCCTCTAGTCCAAACAGTACCCCCCAGACACTGACCTAAAGACAGTTTCTAACTATTGTCCAATCACTCTGTCTCATCCAAACAAACACTATTCTTTTAGTCAGTTAAGAACAAATTCTTATTTTCAATGACGGCCTAGTGCCTGTTCAGAACGACAGATTTGTACCTTGTCAGCTTGGGGATTTGAACTTACAACCTTTCGGTTACTAGTCCAACGCTCTAACCACTAGGCTACCCTGCCTCCCCAATGTTGGAGCTTCCTTTAGTTCAGCAGGTACCTCTACATTGATGTAGATACAGTATCTATGTTGGCCTGAATCTGGATCTGGTTTCACCAACCCAAACACTTCAGTGGAGTTGAAGTAGTGAGATATTGTAGATCTGAGCCATTCACTCTCCTTCAAACCTGAGACAGACAGAGTAAAAAGAGAGATAGGGGGGGGGGCGGCAGAGAGAGAGGAAGGGGGGAGTGGGAGAGAGAGAGAGACACATGTATATTCTGTAGTTTGATTGTCAGTATTTAAATTGTAAAGAAAAAACAATACGACAATACAGCAAAACAACAAAACAATACAGAGACTGCAATGCATGTGTGTGTGTGTGTGTGTGTGTGTGTGTGTGTGTGTGCGCACAACTAGCTCTCACAGTCTCACGTCAGAATTAGACGTTCATGCATTTTTCTTGAATGTCAAATTTCAAAGTGTTTAAGGTTAAGGCTAGGCATTAACTCCGTAATGGTTATGGGTTGGGTAAAGGGTTGGGATAGGCGTAAAACAAAAATAGGCTCCAGTACCCACATCCTGTACCCTGGTGGGAGGGGGAGAGACTTACAGGCATGTTACATATCAGATAGCCAATCGTAGCTTGTGTGTGTGTGTGTGTGTGTGTGTGTGTGTGTGAGTGGTCTGGGCTGCTCGCAAGCGTGTCTGTGTCCCACATTATTATTCCACAATCCCCTGCTCACCCAGGAAGTACCAGACCAGAGTGCTTCCTCCAGCAAGGATGATGATGGTGACGATAGTGAGGCTAGGAGTGGTGAGGCTAGGAGTGGTGAGGCTAGGAGTGGTGAGGCTAGGAGTGGTGAGGCTAGGAGTGGTGAGGCTAGGAGTGGTGAGGCTAGGAGTGGTGAGGCTAGGGGTGGTGAGGCTAGGGGTGGTGAGGCTAGGAGTGGTGAGTCTAGGAGTGGTGAGGCTAGGGGTGGTGAGGCTAGGGGTGGTGAGGCTAGGATTGGTGAGGCTAGGGGTGGTGAGGCTAGGAGTGGTGAGGCTAGGGGTGGTGAGGCTAGGAGTGGTGAGGCTAGGAGTGGTGAGGCTAGGGGTGATGAGGCTAGGGGTGGTGAGGCTAGGAGTGGTGAGGCTAGGGGTGGTGAGGCTAGGAGTGGTGAGGCTAGGAGTGGTGAGGCTAGGGGTGGTGAGGCTAGGAGTGGTGAGGCTAGGAGTGGTGAGGCTAGGAGTGGTGAGGCTAGGAGTGGTGAGGCTAGGGGTGTTGAGGCTAGGAGTGGTGAGGCTAGGAGACACCTATAGGGTCATCTAGAAGTTTTAGAGGACGTCACAGAGGTCTCGTTACCAGCCTGAAAGGAACATCAACAACACTAACACCACCACACAACCCCCCACACACACAAAATGCTCCCTAACTGTAAACAACATCAACAACAACACCACCACACAACCCCCCCCCCACACACAATGCTCCCTAACTGTAAACAACATCAACAACAACACCACCACACAACCCCCCACACACACAATGCTCCCTAACTGTAAACAACATCAACAACAACAACACCACCACCACACAACCCCCACACACACAATGCTCCCTAACTGTAAAGAACATCAACAACAACAACCTCACCACCACCACACAACCCCCCACACACACAATGCTCCCTAACTGTAAAGAACATCAACAACAACAACACCACACAACCCCCCCCCCCCCCCCCCCCCCCCCCACACACACACACACACAATGCTCCCTAACTGTAAAGAACATCAACACCACTACACAAACCCACACACAATGCTCCCTAACTGTAAAGAACATCATCAACAACAACAACACCACACAAACCCCCCCCACACACAATGCTCCCTAACTGTAAAGAACATAAACAACAACAACACCACCACCACCACACAAACCCCTCACACACACAATGCTCCCTAACTGTAAAGAACATCATCAACAACAACACCACACAAACCCCCACACACACACAATGCTCCCTAACTGTAAAGAACATCAACACCACTACACAAACCCACACACAATGCTCCCTAACAGCTGGCATCAGAGTTTAGAGTTCTACATGAGTAGGATTCTGCACACAGACACAGGTATTCTTTCATCCTAATGGTGATGATTGGGGTAGAGTATGCAAATCTGACTCTAGATCTGTTCTTATGGACAAGGCTTCTGTTTCTGATCTAATCAAGCATTAGGCTACACGATAACTGAAATACTCGAATGTTTCTTCGGAGCTATTATAAATGAGAAAATATTTGTTATTTACTTTATATGGTAGCTAAATCATGTGCCTATTGCCAATCACTACTTCTGCTGACCCATTCTAATGGCAGGTCCACAAGAGCGCGACTTTTTGAAGCCTTGCTCGAGGGCGATCAAACTTCACAAAACCGTTGTTCCGCGCGAGACATTCTTCGTCAAAAAAATACCGGTGGCGTATAGTTGGAGCGCTTAATTTCTACATGTGTCTTGGTTGAACCCCCGTCCAGGGTCAGACATGTCGGTAACGACCACTAGAACGGCAGGAGGAAACAACTCTACCTTTTATTCTTTAAATCCAAAGGTAGGCTAGAGCCCTCGGTCAATATTTCCTAAAGCGCATTGTACCTTCCGAATTCCCATTGGACCAGATAAGCTAGTAGCCTAAACTTGAACCAATAATAACAACAGCCTAAAAGCTCAACTTAATTTATCCTACACGTAAAAAGTAATTGATTGCGAGACATTTGTTGTCTCTGTCTGGTAACTGTCAAAGCATTAAACATTTAAGATTAGTTCCGTTCTCGTTATTGTAATTATTTCGCCTCTATGGCCTATTTATTGCCTTACCTCCCTACTTTTCTACATTTGCACACTCTGTGCATAGATTTTTCTATTGTGTTATTGACTGTATATTTGTTTATGTGTAACTCTGGGTTGTTGTTTTTGTCGCACTGCTTTACTTTATCTTGGCCAGGTCGCAGTTGTAAATGAGAACTTGTTATCAACTGGCCTACCTGGTTAAATAAAGGTGAAATTAAACAATTAAAAAATGTTAAAAGCCATCGCCTGTAGCACCGTACATCCTCTCGGGGCATGTAACAAGTAGGTTCTATTGACATCAGCAGTCGACGCCTAACAACAGCAGCACCTTCACCATCATCCGGGCAGCCCGGCCCCCGCATCCAACAGGGTCTGTGCTATCTGGTATTGTTGGGACGGCTCTACCCCATTGAAGTCGAAAATCAAATGAGTTAAAGTAAGGGTTAGTGTTAGGGTTTAGGGTATGGACGTCCTAAGGATCCCGGATAACACTGACCTAATGGTACATTTCAATGTGTCCAAAGGAAGTGTTTGTAGAATTTGTAACGCACACACACAGAGAGAGACAGTTGATTCTTTATTAATTGGCTGAAATATTCTTTTTTTTAAAACAACTTTCATCTATGTTAAACAATACATCCCTTTACCAATGATTATCAATAAGATTGTAATGAAAATTAAGCTGCCTTATAAAGATGCATTTAAAAAGGCTAACTTACAATAATGACAATTTGCAAAATCCCAAACTATTTCATCTGCAACATTTTTATACATTTTTAATATAATTTTTTATATAATATTTAAAACATACAATATACTGCCAGTGAAGCCGCTCAACAACTACATCACATTAGTCATCTAACAGACATCCAGAGAGACACACAGAAGCAACCAGGGTCAACGCCCTGCTCAAGGGCACGTCGACAGATCTCCCACAAGGTAAAAAACGTGGCCCTGAACCAGCGATCCACCCCCCCCCCCCGCCCCCCCCAAAGCACCAACAACCAACAAAATGAACAAAAGACAAAACAAGACAAAGGAAAACAGAAAACAACAATGCAAAAAACAAAAGACATCAAGGACAACTAAAATCATAAGAGCGAGGTCAACTGAATATGTTTGAATATGTTTGAGTGCACGTTGAGTGCACGTATGGCACTATTTCCATGTGTGTGTCCGTGTATATGCCTGTGTACAAACACCTGCACGGCATCAGCCTCAGACAAACTGGCATTAGCTGTAACAACACTGTTAGCTGTAACAACACCGTTAGCTGTAACAACACCGTTAGCTGTAACAACACTGTTAGCTGCAACAACAAACAACACCGTTAGCTGTAACAACACCGTTAGCTGTGACAACACCGTTAGCTGTGACAACACCGTTAGCTGTGACAACACCGTTAGCTGTAACAACACCGTTAGCTGTAACAACACCGTTAGATGTAACAACACCGTTAGCTGTAACAACACCGTTAGCTGTGACAACACCGTTAGCTGTAACAACACCGTTAGCTGTAACAACACCGTTAGATGTAACAACACCGTTAGCTGTAACAACACCGTTAGCTGTAACAACACCGTTAGATGTAACAACACCGTTAGCTGTAACAACACCGTTAGCTGTAACAACACTGTTAGCTGTAACAACACTGTTAGCTGTAACAACACCGTTAGCTGTAACAACACTGTTAGATGTAACAACACTGTTAGCTGTAACAACACTGTTAGCTGTAACACTGTTAGCTGTAACAACACTGTTAGATGTAACAACACTGTTAGATGTAACAACACTGTTAGCTGTAACAACACTGTTAGCTGTAACAACACTGTTAGCTGTAACAACACTGTTAGCTGTAACAACACTGTTAGCTGTGACAACACTGTTAGCTGTGACAACACTGTTAGCTGTAACAACACTGTTAGCTGTGACAACACTGTTAGCTGTGACAACACTGTTAGCTGTGACAACACTGTTAGCTGTGACAACACTGTTAGCTGTGACAACACTGTTAGATGTAACAACACTGTTAGCTGTAACAACATTGTTAGCTGTAACAACACTGTAAGCTGTAACAACACTGTTAGCTGTAACAACACTGCCCCTCAGTGTTTGTTCAGTTTTATTTGGACTTTATTTGTTTTACTTTGATCTTTGACCATCATTCTATCCCCCACCAAACAACTCCAATCCCACTTGTCTCCAATTCCACATCCCAACCCTCAGCTTCCCTCAGCTTCCCTCAGCCCATCCCATCTCTGCTGGCCACCCTCTTCAGATTTCTATGCACCATATATCTTCCAACTATGCTGTGATGTTTAACATACAACAGTGTTATTTAAATATACAAAAATAATATCATTTTTCAAAAGAGACATTACATTCAAGATGGCCATGTTATACACAACATAATAATACATTCTTAATTTCTACTGAGAGATTTATCAGTATCAGATCAGTATTTACTGGGAGCACAATCATAGTATCATATTGATATCATAAATAGATGTAGTACTGTCATGAGATAGAAAAGTGTTTAGAAGTGGTATGAAAAAACAACAAGGCCCGGGGGGGTGTGGTATGTACCAATATACCACAGCTAAGGGCTGTTCTTAGGCACGATGCAACGTGGAGTAAATTAGCCAAGGTGCCTTATTGTTATTATAAACTGGTTACCAAAGTAATTAGAGCAGTAAAAATAAATGTTTTGTCATATCTGTGGCATACGGTCTGATATACCATGTATTTCAGCCAATCAGCATTCAGAGCTCGAACAACCCAGTTTATAAAAGCTTATAGACAATTTTCTGAGTATTCAACAGAAAATATATGACTTGATTGGTAAACTCAACTGCTATTTCTTCTTTGTTTTTTAAACTAACAAAGTAGCCTACAAGACAAAACACTGTTTATGACTAACACAAAGCAATCAACACTAACTGTCTCTATCCTCCTGTTACCATCCTATAGAACCACATTAACTGTCTCTATCCACCTGTTACCATCCTATAGAACCACATTAACTGTCTCTATCCACCTGTTACCATCCTATAGAACCACATTAACTGTCTCTATCCTCCTGTTACCATCCTATAGAACCACATTAACTGTCTCTATCCACCTGTTACCATCCTATAGAACCACATTAACTGTCTCTATCCACCTGTTACCATCCTATAGAACCACCTTAACTGTCTTCATCCTCCTGTTACCATCCTATAGAACCACATTAACTGTCTCTATCCACCTGTTACCATCCTATATAACCACATTAACTGTCTCTATCCACCTGTTACCATCCTATAGAACCACATTAACTGTCATTATCCTCCTGTTACCATCCTATAGAACCACATTAACTGTCTCTATCCACCTGTTACCATCCTATAGAACCACATTAACTGTCATTATCCTCCTGTTACCATCCTATAGAACCACATTAACTGTCTCTATCCACCTGTTACCATCCTATAGAACCACATTAACTGTCTCTATCCACCTGTTACCATCCTATAGAACCACATTAACTGTCTCTATCCACCTGTTACCATCCTATAGAACCACATTAACTGTCTCTATCCACCTGTTACCATCCTATAGAACCACATTAACTGTCTCTATCCACCTGTTACCATCCTATAGAACCACATTAACTGTCTCTATCCACCTGTTACCATCCTATAGAACCACATTAACTGTCTCTATCCACCTGTTACCATCCTATGGAACCACATTAACTGTCTCTATCCACCTGTTACCATCCTATAGAACCACATTAACTGTCTCTATCCACCTGTTACCATCCTATAGAACCACATTAACTGTCTCTATCCACCTGTTACCATCCTATAGAACCACATTAACTGTCTCTATCCACCTGTTACCATCCTATAGAACCACATTAACTGTCTCTATCCACCTGTTACCATCCTATAGAACCACATTAATTGTCTCTATCCACCTGTTACCATCCTATAGAACCACATTAACTGTCTCTATCCACCTGTTACCATCCTATAGAACCACATTAACTGTCTCTATCCACCTGTTACCATCCTATAGAACCACATTAACTGTCTCTATCCACCTGTTACCATCCTATAGAACCACATTAACTGTCTCTATCCACCTGTTACCATCCTATAGAACCACATTAACTGTCTCTATCCACCTGTTACCATCCTATAGAACCACATTAACTGTCTCTATCCACCTGTTACCATCCTATAGAACCACATTAACTGTCTCTATCCACCTGTTACCATCCTATAGAACCACATTAACTGTCTCTATCCACCTGTTACCATCCTATAGAACCACATTAACTGTCTCTATCCACCTGTTACCATCCTATAGAACCACATTAACTGTCTCTATCCACCTGTTACCATCCTATAGAACCACATTAACTGTCTCTATCCACCTGTTACCATCCTATAGAACCACATTAACTGTCTCTATCCACCTGTTACCATCCTATAGAACCACATTAACTGTCTCTATCCACCTGTTACCATCCTATAGAACCACATTAACTGTCTCTATCCACCTGTTACCATCCTATGGAACTGATGATATGAATGTGTATCTATATAATGTACAGCAGGGCTATTCAACTATCTTCTTACAGAGGCCAGATGAAAAAAGGTTTAATTGCAGGACATTTTCCACATGTGATTATTCTTTGAAGAACTGTATAAAACAAGTGACCCACAACCACCAATAAAGCAGTTAAATAATTATTAAAAGCTTCTTAAAAGTAATTAGGTCATTTTAAAAGCATCTGAAAACTAAGCATCTCAGTAAATAAGACAAAGATATGTCAAATCAGATCATGTCAAATTCCAGTCTGAAGGAAGGATGTTTTGAATGAATTTCCCTCAGTCATTAGGTGTGTTGTTTGTCTCTCACTTCTAACGAGTCTTTGTGAGCATCAGAGAGGACAACAGAAGGCATGTATGTGTTCCTTAGAGGTGTAGCTTTCATCATATTTTGAAGCTTAAACTGTTCAAACTCTACTGCCAAATCCATATGAAGAAAACCCATTGACATTCTACATAGGCACCAGACTATAGACAACCACCATAGGGCTTGTCATTTTGGCACTGAACGGCGGGGCAGATATTGGTGGATTTTTTTTTTTTTTACAGAACTTTTATTAATGTTCAGGGTTTAAATTCCTAAACGGGCCGGATCTGGCGCGCGGGCCGCTAGTTGAATAGCCCTGATGTACAGTATCTACTGGACATGCATATCTATGAACCTATCTAAAACATTCCCATACCTCAACCACATCCCATTAAAAGGGAAATCTGGGATTCAAACAGCAACAAAATGAATGTACCAATCCCCAGATTTCCCCTTTTTCTCTATCCACCTGGAAGCACTGTATCCCTCCCAATGACGTATATAAACCCTGGATTGCTGATGCTACTGTATGTTACTGTCGGCCATATTGGCACTCCTCAGAAAAGCAGTCCTCCATAGACTACGAGTATGAGTCATAATACAGATAAAACTTAGCAGTCAAACAGGGAAATGGTTCCAAGCGTTTTTACACCATTCATTTTTCCCACAGGGGATTTCAGAAACACTTCAAATAAGGGCTGTGTTTCCTGTAGTCTTACCCTGATTTAATGTTTTGATAATCCTGTAAATCTCTCTCGGACAAGGTGACTTTTATCAATGTATTCGCCTGTATTTACACCCCCCAAAATGTGATGCTAATTAGCTGCTAATGTGGCTATCATAAAGAACTACAAATACCATGAGGGAAAGGGAATAATAAAAAAATACATGTTTTTTAAATGTAACCTTTATTTAACTAAGCAAGTCGGTTAAGAACAAATTCTTATTGACAATGACGGCCTACTGGGGAACAGAGGCTCTAACCACTAGACTACCTGCTGCCCCAAATCTCTGGATTAAGTGTCTAATGTTAGCTAAATGGAGTAATGAATGAATTGGCAGAATCTTTTTAAATTTACAATTCTGGAAACGATCTTGTGCAAGTTTTAAATTGACACAATACCTGCTAGCAAAAGGTGTCAGCGATGACACCAGAGATGATGTGCAGGACTTGCATGATGTCTATGTTGATGCAAATTAGTATTTTCGAATCGGAGAGTAAATAGAGCCGAATATACAGTACCAGTCAAAAGTTTGGACACACCTACTCATTCAAGGGTTTTTCTTTATTTTTACTCTTTTCTACTTTGTAGAATAATAGTGAAGACACCAACACTATGAAATAACACATATGGAATTAAAGTATATTTTTATATTTGAGATTCTTCAAAGTAGCTACCCTTTGCCTTGACAGCTTTGCACACTCTTGGCATTCTCTCAACCAGCTTCATGAGGTAGTCACCTGGAATGAATTTCAATTAACAGGTGTGCCTTTTTAAAAGTTCACTTGTGTCAATTATTTCCCTTCTTAATGCATTCGAGCCAATCAATTGTGTTGTGACAAGGTAGGGTGGTGTACAGAAGATAGCCCTATTTGGTAAAAGACCAAGTCCATATTATGTCAAGAACAGCTCAAATAAGCAAAGCGAACAACAGTACATCATTAATTTAAGACAAGGTCAGTCAATACGGAAAATTTCAATAACTTTGAAAGTTCTTCAAGTGCAGTCGCAAAAACCATCAAGCGCTATGATGAAACTGGCTCTCATGAGGACCCCCACAGGAAAGGAAGACCCAGAGTTACCTCTGCTGCAGAGGATAAGTTCATTACAGTTACCACCTCAGAAATTGCAGCCCAATTAAATGCTTCACAGAGTTTAAATAACAGACACATCTCAACATCACCAGTTCAGAGGAGACGGTGTGAATCATGGCTGAATTGCTGCAAAGAAACCACTATTAAAGGACACCAATAATAAGAAGAGACTTGCTTGGGACAAGATACACAAGCAATGGAAATTAGAAAGGTGGAAATCTGTCCCTTGGTCTGATGAGTCGAAATTTTAGATTTCTGGTTCCAACCGCCATGTCTTTGTGAGATGCAGAGTAGGTGAACAGATGATCTGCATGTGTCTCTGCACCTCCAAGCTGTGATGATCTCTGCACCTCCAAGCTGTGATGATCTCTGCACCTCCAAGCTGTGATGATCTCTGCACCTCCAAGCTGTGATGATCTCTGCACCTCCAAGCTATGATGATCTCTGCACCTCCAAGCTATGATGATCTCTGCACCTCCAAGCTGTGATGATCTCTGCACCTCCAAGCTGTGATGATATCTGCACCTCCAAACTGTGATAATCTCTGCACCTCCAAACTGTGATAATCTCTGCACCTCCAAACTGTGATAATCTCTGCACCTCCAAACTGTGATAATCTCTGCACCTCCAAACTGTGATAATCTATGCACCTCCAAACTGTGATAATCTATGCACCTCCAAACTGTGATAATCTCTGCACCTCCAAGCTGTGATAATCTCTGCACCTCCAAACTGTGATAATCTCTGCACCTCCAAACTGTGATAATCTCTGCACCTCCAAACTGTGATAATCTCTGCACCTCCAAACTGTGATAATCTCTGCACCTCCAAGCTGTGAGTGCTGCATCAAATGACCTGGATTCCACAATTACCCGACCTCAACCCAATTGAGAGGGTTTGGGATGAGTTGGACCACAGCCAACAAGTGCTCATCATATGTGGAAACTCCTTCAAGACAGTTGGAAAAGCATTCCAGGTGAAACTGGTTGAGAGAACACAGAGTGTGCAAAGCTGTCATCAAGGCAAAAGGTGGCAACTTTGAAGAATCTACAATATATTTTGATTTGTTTAACACTTTAACACTGCCACAAGGAGTCGATAGAGTGCGATGAGCCTAGGAAAGCCCCCCGGCCAAACCCTGGGCCAATTGTGTGTCGCCCTATGGGGCTCCCGCTCACAGCCGGGCTCTGACACAGCTTGCGATGCAGAGTTTTAGACCACTGCGTCACTCAGGAGGCCACAGGCCTTATTTTAAGTGTTTCTAAAATCCATTAAGGGAAAAATGAATGGTGGAAAAACAATTGGAACCGTTTCCCTGTTTGAACGCTAGGTTTTATGGGTATTATAGCACCTCCACTGTGGAGCTCTATTGGAATGGATGGAATTCTACAGTATGTCATTGAAACGTTTCAACGACCAAATGACGTATTTGTAAGTCTTTTTCTGTTGTTGTAGTGGGGACAGTTACATTAGTTCTTAAAAAAAAAGTGTGTCTGTAATAGAATACATGTGGTAAAAACAAATGTAGACATTAGTAAATGCATTTCTATAGCTTCCAAAGTATTTTTTACAATGGAGGGGGAGTGCCAAGATGGAGGAGTGGTGGCTTCAAAACAGCCTGTCAGGCATCTAGTGTATATATAAATCATTAGTCCCTCCCTAGTCAAATGTTTTCATAGTTCAGTTCTGAGCTTCTTTCACTGGCATGTAGCCTCCACTAGAGGGCTCTATTGCCATTGAAGAAGACAGGAGAGATATCTCCAACAGCCTGTCTTGATGACTGGTACTAGTACTGGGTCCCAGGGATGGAACCATCCCAAACCCAGAGAAGGTGAGGGGTAGTTGGGGTAAAACATCCAGCGGGATTGGTAAGGGGGTGGAACAGAATGGAAATATATTGTTAGTGGTAATAAGAGGGATATGGTTACAGGGGGTCACAGTTAGCCTGACCTCATCCCCCACGCTCTCCTGGCTTTCCTGATCCTCTCCCCCACTGCCAATGTCTGAATCTGGTCTCTGAGGGGCCAAGAGTTGGGCCTGGAGCTGCAGATTATCCACACGTTCATAGGAGGAAGACATTGTGAGAGAACCTCCTCCAACCCCCATCTCCGTACCCTTTCCCCCTACACTATCCAACCCAGGTAGGGTGAAGGGATGCTGGGGGAAAGCGGACAGGGAAATGGGTAAGGGGGTGGAGCAGAATGTAAAGTTATTGTTATTGATAAGAGGAAGAAGCGGAACAAGATGGAAGTCCTGAGAGACAAAATGGGGGGTGGATGCAATAGGCCCGACCGCATCCTCCACGCTCTCCTGACTTTCCTGATCCTCTGCCCCACTGCCGATGCCTGAATCTGGGCTTATGAGGGCCCGACGCTCGGCCTGGAGCTTCTCAACACGCTCGTAAGAAGAAACCTGGACGATATCTTTACCTCCACTGATGCCTCCAAATATACTTCCACCATACAGCTCTCTATCCTTCCCTCCACCCAACATCTCTCTATCCTTCCCTTCACCACACATCTCTCTCTCCTTCCCTTCACCACACATCTCTCTCTCCTTCCCTCCACCCCCCAACTCTCTCTCCTTCCCTCCACCCCCCATCTCTCCCTCCTTCCCTCCACCCCTGATATCTTCGTCCTTCCCCCCTACACCTCTATTACTATCCATCCTATCTCCTCTGTTCTCCTCCTTCCACTCATCTATCTCTTCAGTAGTGCCACCTACTGGTCCGTAAGGGGAGTGTACAGAGCAGGGTTCCAACTTGGTGGATGTGGATCCAGGCTGGGAGCATTGAGATAAGAAGTTGCTGAAGCCGGAGCGGCCACTATTGTCCAATCTCTTCTTCAGTAGTAGTGCAGTATCGGTCTCCCTCCTCAGGGGGGCGATGGTGCCAATGTTGTTGGTAATCTCTACCTGGGAGATGTCTTCACGGTGCAAGGCAGAGTCGACGGCTTCAAAGGCGAACAAAGGACCCAGCCAAGCCTGTAGGCACGGACACACACACAGAGACAGAGAGAGAGAGAGAGAGAGAGACAGTGAGAGAGAAAGAGATAGAGAGTGACATAGATAGAGAGAGAGAGACACACACACAGAGAGGAAAATAAAATGATAATTATTTAGCTAAATGTTGGAGTGACTTCACTCCAACATGATGCCAATGTAAGACAATGATGAGGACAGCTCATAATAATGTCTGGTAATAAATATATGGAAATGTATTTTATCTGTTTGATACCATTCCATTCATTAGGCTCCAGCCATTATAACCTAACTACAGCCATTATAACCTAACTACAGCCATTATAACCTAACTACCGCCATTATAACCTAACTACAGCCATTATAACCTAACTACAGCCATTATAACCTAACTACCGCCATTATAACCTAACTAGAACCATTATAACCTAACTACAGCCATTATAACCTAAATACAGCCATTATAACCTAACTACCGCCATTATAACCTAACTACAGCCATTATAACCTAACTACCGCCATTACAACCTAACTACAGCCATTACAACCTAACTACAGCCATTATAACCTAACTACAGCCATTATAACCTAACTACAGCCATTATAACCTAACTACTGCCATTATAACCTAAATACCGCCATTATAACCTAACTACAGCCATAATAACCTAACTACAGCCATTATAACCTAACTACAGCCATAATAACCTAACTACAGCCATTATAACCTAACTACAGCCATTATAACCTAACTACAGCCATTGTAACCTAACTAACGCCATTATAACCTAACTGCAGCCATTATAACCTAACTACAGCCATTACAACCTAACTACAGCCATTATAGCCTAACTACAGCCATTATAGTCTAACTACAGCCATTATAACCTAACTACAGCCATTATAACCTAACTACAGCCATTATAGCCTAACTACAGCCATTATAGCCTAACTACAGCCATTATAGCCTAACTACCGCCATTATAACCTAACCACAGCCATTATAACCTAACTACAGCCATTATAACCTAACTACAGCCATTATAACCTAACTACAGCCATTATAACCTAACTACCGCCATAACAAGGTAGTGCACATAACTTCAGTCAAAAGTAGAACTGACCTTGAAGTTTCCATCGTGCTGGAGGTTGAGGCCCTCAAAGTACCTGGAGGGATCTGGTATAGGAGGATTCAGAATATTCTTGACCCTGTCAGCAATGAACGGAAATGAAAGGAAGTTGCACTTAACCAACTACAAAACATTACATCTAAAACATGATGTTTACTTTGCAGTCCGTTGGTGTTAAAATAAATCACATTTACAATGGACCCCACCCCCTTCCACACACACACACACACACACACACACACACACACACACACACACTCTCCCACACACACAGACAGACAGATAGACAGAGATACAGTACTTACTTTCCTTTGCAGAGCAACATGGAGACCAGCAGGACCAGTACAACAACAGCTCCCACCACGGTGACCACCACAAAGTCCTGGTCTAGAACATCAGGACTACCTGAGAACAGGATCAGAGGAACAACATAGAACATATTTACAACGTACATAACACCACCACTGTTTTACTAAAAGATTGGCATAGAAAAGCCTTCATTTACATTTCTGTCTGTAAGTTTGTTTTGAGCATGTGTGTGCCTGTCTAAGAACGAAAGAAAGAAATAGGGAAGAAGGAACTATTTTTCAAGATTCATATGGAAACACACTACTATGCCTGCCTTCCAAATGGCAACATATTCCCTGTTTAGTGCAGTGCTTTTGGCCCATAGTGCTCTGGACTATGTAGGGAACTATAGGGCCATTTGGGACACAGCCCAAGTATATACAGGCCCACATTCAAATGTGTACTAATAACCAATGACATCACTGATGCTCTATTTACCTGTTGGCTTCATCTGGCCCAGAGTGGAGACCCATGATGCACTGGGGCTCCAGTCGCTCCACTGACAGTCTGGGTAATCGGCTCGAACCCGGACTCTGACCTGGTACCTCCTTCCTCCCTCCAGCATCTCAGGGTCCAGGTCAAAATACATCTGTTTGTTTGATATGTTCACCTCCACAGCATCCTGCAGTAGCACAACATACAGTAGGTCTACTTTTAGATAGTGTACAAAGAGAGAGACATAGTTGTTATTATCTGTCCTCTGTCTCTCTTCCTCCCCCTCTCTCTCTCTCTCTATCACCTCCCAGTGATGTAGTTCCTGTTTCCACTGTAGTTGGAAGTCATAGTTGACTATCATTTTTGAAATGGGAGCTCCTGGTGTCCAGGCGATTGAGGCATTGATGACGGTCGGCTTGCCAGGGGGATGCATTTTAACTGCCAAACACAAAACAACACAGTTAATGTCCTCATAGTAGTACTAATATATTACTAATATCACTGTAACAGAACTACTAGTACTAAGTTGAATTAGAAATGTTAGCATCAGGTATGAATTAGTATTAAGTTGTTTAAATGAATAACCTTCCCAGCATGTTTGTATTGCATTATGTTGTATTATAGTGTACTGAGTTTGAGCATTTTGTATGCTGAACACACAGAATTCATTTTCATGTAAATGGACAATAACGTCACAATAAGAGTCGTTGTAGTTGGTGTACAATTAATGTAGTAGATTAGTAATAGATGACACATCGTACATAATATCACTCAAATTACTGTACACTTACTGTGGTTAAATGGTTGATACAGGTATTCAATCTGTATCACATAATCTTCTGCTTGTCCACACCGTACAACAATGGATATTTTATCCTCTTCCCAAAAGAACTGAAAGATCATTTACAGAGGCTCAGTTATCCAGGGTTGTTTGCCTATTGGTCTATATATATGCTGTCATTGTTTTATTAATATTATTATTAGAAAAACGTCATAAAAAATAATTAAAAAATAAACAAATTCCTGGTTAATTTATTCATCCAGATGAATGTGTTACAAATTCTAGTTTTGATCTATAATAATGCACATATATAACCAAGCATTGGTTTTAACTTGATGTAGTTTTATAAAAACTCACTGGATTGCCCTCAAAGACCAGACTGCCGCCTCTCAAGGTTGTGTTGAAACCGGCCAAGGACTTCATCTCACATTGCCTGTAGTTACAACAGTGAACCATTGTTTCAGTTAGCATCCCAAATGGCACCCTATTCCCTATATAGTGCACTACTTTAGACCAGGACTCTATGAGAATAGGGTTCCAGTTAGGCTGCATCCTTAGTCTTCTTTACCTTTTAAACCCGGGGTATTCACCATGCAGAGTGCACGGCATGTCTGGGGGTATGCATGTGTTGTTCAACACACACGTGATGTTACTGATGAAGTCATTGACACACTGTAGATCTTTGAGAAACAGAGACAGAGAGAGAGTGAGAGAGGAGAGAGAGAGGCAGAGATAGAGAGAGAGTGAGAGAGGAGAGAGAGAGAGGCAGAGAGAGAGAAAGAATTCAATAGTTGTGGCTTAGCATTGTTTAATAGCCAGTTTTATCAGGCTCTATATCATATTGTATCATATATCATACAATGGCAATAAAAAGTATGTGAACCCTTTGGAACGTGATCAAGACAAAGGAGATGATTGAGGACTACAGTAAAAAGAGGACCGAGCACGCCACCATTCTCATCGATGGGGCTGCAGTGGAGCAGGTTGAGAGCCTCAAGTTCCTTGGTGCCCACATCACCAACAAACTAACATGGTCCAAGCACACCAAGCACAGTCGTGAAGAGGGCACGACAAAACCTATTCCCCCACAGGAGAAGATTTGAAAAGATTTGCCATGGGTCCTCAGATCCTCAAAAGGTTCAACAGCTGCACCATCAAGAGCATCACTGCCTGGCAACTGCTTGGTATCCGACCGCAAGGCACTACAGAAGGTAGTGCGAACGGCCCAGTGCATCACTGGGGCCAAGCTTCCTGCCATCCAGGACCTCTATACCAGGCGGTGCCAGAGGAAGGGCCTAAAAATTGTCGAAGACTCCAGCCACCCTAGTCATAGACTGTTCTCTCTGCTACCGCACAGCAAGTGGTACCGGAGCGCCAAGTCTAGGTCCAAGAGGCTTCTAAACAGTTCTACCCCCAAGCCATAAGACTCCTGAACATCGAATCAAATGGCTACCCAGAATATTTGCATTGCCCCCCCCCCCCCCCGCTGCTACTCTCTTATCCTCTATGGACAGTCGCTTTAATAACTGTACCTTAATGTACATACTACCTCACTAACCGGTGCCCCCACACATTGACTCTGTATCGGTACCCCCCTGTATATAGTCTCGCTATTGTTATTTTACTGCTGCTCTTTAATTACTTGTTACTTTTATCTCTTATTCTTACCCATACATTTTTTTAAACTGCATTGTTGCTTAGGGGATCGTAAGTAAGCATTTCACTGTAAGGTTGTTGTATTTGGCACATGTAACTAATACAATTTGATTTGAATTACTGCATGAATTGGTCATCAAATTTGATCTGATCTTCATCTAAGCCAATTGACATACACAGTGTGCTTAAACTAATAACACACAAGCTATTGTATTTTTCTAGTCTATATTGAATACATCATTTAAACATTCACAGTGTAGGTTGGAAAAAGTATGTGAACTCTTAGGCTAATGACTTCTCCAAAAGCTAATTGGAGTCAGGAGTCAACTAACCTGGAGTCCAATCAATGAGATGAGATTGGAGATGTTGGTTAGAGCTGCCCTGCCCTATAAAACACACTCACAAAATGTGAGTTTGCTATTCACAAGAAGCACTGCCTGATATGAACCATGCCTCGCACCAAAGAGATCTCTGAAGACCTAAGATTAGGAATCGTTGACTTGCATAAAACGGGCTATAAAAATATCTCTGAAAGCCTTGCTGTTCCTCAGTCCACAGTAAGACAAAATGTCTATAAGTGGAGAAAGTTCAGCACTGTTGCTACTCTCCCTAGGAGTGGCCGTCCTGCAAAGATGCAAGAGCACAGCGCAGAATGCTCAATGAGGTTAAGAAGAATCCTAGAGTCAGCTAAAGAATTACAGAAATCTCTGGAACATGCTGACATCTCTGTTGAGGAGTCTATGATACGTAAAACACTAAACATGAATGGTGTTCATGGGAGGACACCACAGAAGAAGCCACTGCTCTCCAAAAAAACATTGATGCACGTTTGAAGTTTGCAAAAGTGCACCTGGATGTTCCACAGCGCTACTGGCAAAATATTCTGTTTACAGATGAAACTACAGTTGAGTTGTTTGGAAGGAACACACAACACTATGTGTGGAGAAAAAAGGCACAGCACACCAACATCAAAACCTCATTCCAACTGTAAAGTATGGTGGAGGGAGCATCATGGTTTGGGGCTGCTTTACTGGCTCAGGGCCTGGACATATTGCTATCATTGACGGAAAAATGAATTCCCAAGTTTATCAAGACATTTCGCAGGACAATATTAGGATATCTGTCCGCCAATTGAAGCGCAACAGAAGTTGGGTGATGCAATAGGACAACGACCCAAAACACAGAAGTAAATCAACAACAGAATGGCTTCAACAGAAGAAAATATGCCTTCTGGAGTGGCCCAGTCAGAGTCCTGACCTCAACCCGATTGAGATGCTGTGGCATGACCTCAAGAGAGCAGTTCACACCAGACATCCAAATAATATTGCTGAACTGAAACAGTTTTGTAAAGAGGAATGTTCCAGAATTCCTCCTGACCGTTGTGCAGGTTTGATCCACAACTACAGCAAACATTAGGTTGAGGTTATTGCTGCCAGGAGTGTCAACCAGTTATCAAATCCAAGGATTCACATACTTTCCCACCCTGCACTGTGAATGTTTGCATGGTGTGTTCAATAAAGACATGACAACGTTATCAACCAAAACAAACAGCAAATGCATCCAACAAGTGTGTAGAGTCACAAGCTTGATATAATCATCGAGTGCTATGAATATACAACCTAATACTTAACCTTTTACTATTTAATACACATATTAGTGCATTTATCCCAATACTTTTGGTCCCCTAAAACGGGTAGACTATGCACAAAAAGTGCTGTCATTTCTAAAAAGGTTCACCCGATATGGATGTAAATACACTCAAAATAAAGCTGACAGTCTGCACTTTAACCTCAAAGTCATTCTACATGTGTTGTAATGCATTGTGAAGGGTATTGATGACTTACAGGACTGTGGTTGGCTGGAGCAGGTTAGTAGGGGGAGGAGCAGGATGACATAGAGACACCATAGAACCATTATGACTTCTTCCTGGTCCTTTTTCTCATTCTAGAACACAGTAGGAGACATGACCTTAGCAACAGGTGACAGACAGGTGGCTTAGTGTTCCAAATGGTACCCTATTTCTTATATAGGGCACTACTTTTGACCAGGGCTCATTTGGCTCTGCACTATGTAGGGAATACGGTGCCATTTGGGATGGAAAACAGATGGGAGGGAAAAAGGTGTATATGAATTTTCTGTGTGTTTGCGTGGTGATTAAGTGTTGTCAGTTGTATCAATGCCACACGCATACCAGTGGTGATTTTAGCATAACATCTTGGTGAGGCTAACTGAAACTTTTTATAGACATGCCAGTAAAGTCATTTGATTATATTACTAGGCCTATGTGGTATAAAAGTCAAGGAAAATACCATCACGAGCATCCACTTTTATATACATTATACCGACGCACAGGCAGCGCAAACAAAACAGGCCTCGCAATATCAACTGGAATTGCATACATCTATTACTGAACTTTTTGTGGGAAAAAAACTATTGGAATGAGACGAGTGTCACTGTCAAACATGGTTACAGACCCAGCAACATTTTATAGTAATTATCCCCTCCTCGTGAAGAAAAGCACATGAGCTAATGTAACAGTACTATTCTTGCGTTGTGTACAATCAGTCATCGACACGGAACTCCAACATGTAGCACCAGTCATGTAGCTTTATTCTGATAGGAACGGCACAAAATTGCACGTCATGCAATGCACGTCATGCAATGCACGTCTCACCATCCAACTCTGCACTCACGCACTGTACAAAATATATGAATATTTGTTGTGCATTTTGTTGTAAAGAATTCCCACCAGTACTAGCTAGCAACTTACTGTGTCTGGTGGGAATTCTTTACAACAAAATGCACAACAAATATTCTCCAAAAACCGCTGCATCTTATGTGTGATGTTCGAATAACATTTACAAACAATTTGATATAAATTGTACATTTAAATCATCACTTGAGAGTATAAAAATCACTTTTGATGTGCAGTGCTTTGCAACCAACAACTTACCGCTGGTTTGGTGCTTGTTCACTGGGGCGATTCTAACTGGAACATCCCCCCTCGTAAGCAAGCTACGCAAACCAGCCAATAAGATGCCATGTTGAGTAGGTGAAGGCAAGACAAACTCAAACCAAAAACCCATTGGCTTAACAATAAAGTGGCAAGGGGAATCACCAATATAACCCTGTTACACTAATTATAAAACACAAAGTAAGCAAAACAATGAAATCATTCCAACATTGTCTAAAATTATGAATAAGATACTGTACTGAGATAAACCTATAAGCAATATAGCAATTGGGATGTACAAACCATGGCATAAGGGAACGATGAGCGAATAAGAGGCAAGCAGTCATTTCGATTAAGATTTTAATGAGTGAGTAGTCGATATAACTATTTGTTCAGCACTTTTGATATGTACAGGGACAGAGTTCAGAACATTGGCCATTCTTAGAGTGTTCTCCCTGTACACCAAGTCAGAACCTTAGGATAAATAATGGGGGCATATAAGCACACAATGAAAGCGCTTACAATATTCAATTGAATGACATTTCTCTAAAACAGGCTATAGGCTACATGTGCACCACCAAGTCAGAACAGTAGGCTAAGTTCTTAGGTGGAGAGGTACCAAATTCTTAGGATGAGGTCTTATGGGCTACTAACAGCTGACTACACAACATTTTTATTACATTCTTAGCTACTGTATTCATATCTCCCTGGCATATTACATAATTTATCCAGCAGTATACAAGACATATTTTTGGACACAACCGTTGTTGTACTGTGCTCACTTGAATGTGGCGCAGTGGTCCTTCTTGTGGGAAAACTTTGTCATCAAAGTCAGGCATTCCCTGGATTTATGCTGCTTTCAAGACAACTGGGAACTCGGAATAAAACAAACAATCATGACGTCAGTGTTCTTCAGGTCAGAGATCTAGAAAGAAGCCAGAGTTCCCGACTTGGAATTTCAGGTTGGATGACCGTTCAAAACGTATTTTTCCAGTCTGAGCCTGTTTTAGTTGCCAGTTGTCTTGAATGTGGCAGAAATCATGCTGGATTGACTACATGACCAATGTATTCAACCTTTTCTGACTTATGGTGTTGCATGTGAATGTTAATCCATTTAAGCTTGGAAAAGAGAGCCTTTCAGACAGATGTTTTAAATCCTTAAACCCAGACTTGGACCACACACCCTCTCTACCGAATAGCAAGCAAAGAAAGCAAAAGAGTGATTGCTTTGTGACTCTTGTAGTTAGCCATTGATTCGTTCCAAACCACTCATTGTTGAATTAGCGATTTCCGACATGTTGTATAATGTTTATGTCCAATCACCGATGAGCACCAATACTTTTTATCTATAATTTGAAAAGGATTTGACAGTAGATTGTCAAGGTGATTCATGATGATGACTGTTTGTCTAGCTTACTAGCTAAGATTGTGAAAGTATGATGTTGACATCAGTCCAATCAAAGCTACAGTATATGTAACATGATTTTACATTTTATCTGTGGCCAATGACCTTCAACCTTCTTGGAGAGGCATTTCTAATGTAAATCTATGGCAGCACCCAAGAGGGCTTGAACTACCTAGCTCTCCCTGTAGATTCGGCAGTGACATAGTGTCCCCATGAGTGACGGAACATTGAGCCAACCAAGGCACAACTAGAGAAAACGCCTATGCTGTGTGCTTCTGCTGGCCGCTCCTCCACCACAGAAAGCACTGAGCTAGGCTGGAACACCTGCATATTGGAGCTGCCTTATTCAAGAAAGAGGCCATGTTTGTATGCAGATTAATTAACTCAAGGAAAACAGTTATTTTTTTACATTGTTTGCAAACTGACATGGGATACAAATGAATGCAAAAATAACATGCAAAAAACATGCAATTTTTTAAAAGTATATAATGTTGTACAGTTGAAGTCGGAAGTTTACATACACTTAGGTTGGTGTCATTAAAACTAGTTTTTCAACCATTCCACACATTTCTTGTTAACAAACTATAGTTTTGGCAAGTCGGTTAGGACATCTACTTTGTGCATAACACAAGTCATTTTTCCAACAATTGTTTACAGACAGATTATTTCACTTATAATTCACTGCATCACAATTCCAGTGGGTCAGAAGTTTACATACACTAAGTTGACTGTGCATTTAAACAGCTTGGAAAATTCAGGAAAAGTATGTCATGGCTTTAGAAGCTTCTGATAGGCTAACTGATATAATTTGAGTCAATTGGAGGTGTATCTGTGGATGTATTTTAAGGCCTACCTTCAAACTCAGTGCCTCTTTGCTTGACATAATGGGAAAATCAAAATAAATCTGTCAAGACCTCAGAAAAAAAAACTGTAGACCTCCACAAGTCTCAGTCATTCTTGGGAGCAATTTCCAAACGCCTGAAGGTACCACGTTCATCTGTACAAACAATAGTACGCAAGTATAAAAACCATGGGACCACACAGCCGTCATACCGCTCAGGAAGGAGACGCGTTATGTCTCCTAGAGATGAACGTTCTTTGGTGCGAAAAGTGCAAATCAATCCCAGAACAACAACAAAGGACCGTGCAAAGATGCTGGAGGAAACAGGTACAAAAGTATCCATATCCACAGTAAGAATCCTATATTGACATAACCTGAAAGGCCACTCAGCAAGGAAGAAGCCACTGCTCCAAAACCGCCATAAAAAAGCCACACTACGGTTTGCAACTGCACACGGGGAAAAATATCGTACTTTTTGGAGAAATGTCCTCTGGTCTGATGAAACAAAAATTGAACTGTTTGGCCACAATGACCATCGTTATGTTTGGAGGAAAAAGGGGGAGGCTTGCAAGCCGAAGAACACCATCCCAACCGTGCAGCACGGGGGTGGCAGCATCATGGTGTGGGGGTGCTTTGCTGCAGGAGGGACTGGTGCACTTCACAAAATAGATGGCATCACGAGGAAGGGAAATTATGTAGATATATTGATGCAACATCTCAAGACATCAGTCAGGAACTTAAAGCTTGGTCACAAATGGGTCTTCCAAATGAACAATGACCCCAAGCATACTTCCAAAGTTGTGGAGAAATGGCTTAAGTACCACAAAGTCAAGGTATTGGAGTGGCCATCACAAAGCTCAGTCCTCAATCCTATAGAACATTTGTGGGCAGAACTGAAAAAGTGTGTGCGAGCAAGGAGGCCTACAAACCTGACTCAGTTACACCAACTATGTCAAGAGGAATGGGCCAAAATTCCCCAAAATTATTGTGGGAAGCTTGTGGAAGCCTACCCAAAACATTTGATCCAAGTTAAACAATTTAAAGGCAATGCTACCAAATACTAATTGAGTGTATGTAAACTTCTGACCCACTGGGAATGTGATGAAAGAAATAAAAGCTGAAATAAATAATTTCCTCTACTATTATTCTGGCATTTCACATTCTTAAAATGAAGTGGTGATCCTAACTGACCTAAGACAGGGTATTTTTACTAGGATTAAATGTCAGGAATTGTGAAAAACTGAGTTTAAATGTATTTGGCTAATGTGTATTTAAACTTCTGACTTCAACTGTATATATGCTTCCATAGCTGTACATTTTACCTAATTTCTACCAGCATGTTAAATGTACAACCAGAGGGGGAAAAAACTGGACCAACTTTACTCCACACACAAAGACGCATACAAAGCTCTCCCTCACCCTCCATTTAGCAAATCTGACCATAATTCTATCCTCCTGATTCCTGCTTAGAAGAAAAAAATTGAAGCAGGAAGCACCAGTGACTTGGTCAATGAAAAAAGTTGTCAGATGAAGCAGATGCTAAGATACAGGACTGTTTTGCTAGCACAGACTGGAATATGTTCCGGGATTCTTCCGATGGCATTGAGGAGTACACCACTTCAGTCACTGGCTTCATCAATAAGTGCATCAATGACGTCGTCCCCACAGTGACTGTACGTACATACCCCAACCAGAAGCCATGGATTACAGGCAACATCCTCACTGAGCTAAAGGCTAGAGCTGCCACTATCAAGGAGCAGGAAACCAATCCAGACGCTTATAAGAAATCCCTCTATGCCTTTGAACCATCAAACAGGCAAAGCGTCAATAAAGGACTAAGATCGAATCGTACTATACCGGCTCCAACACTCATCGGATGTGGCAGGGCTTGCACAGTCGAGACCTGCCCAGACTAAACACCTCCCTCTACAACTGGATCCTGAACTTCCTAACGGGCAGCCCCCGTGTGGTAAGGGTAGGTAACAACACATCCGCCACGCTGATCCTCAACATGGGGGCCCCTCAGGGGTGCATGCTCAGTCCACTACTGTACTCCCTGTTCACTCATGACTGCACGGTCAGGCACGACTCCAACATCATCATTAAGTTTGCCGATGACACAACAGTGGTAGGCCTGATCACCGACAATGACGAGACAGCCGATAGGGAAGAGGTCAGAGACCTGACCATTTGGTGCAAGGACAACAACGTCTCCCTCAACGTAATCAAGACAAAGGAGATTATTGTGGACTACAGGAAAAGGAGGACCGAGCACGTCCCCATTCTCATCGATGGGGCTGTAGTGGAGCAGGTTGAGAGCTTCAAGTTCCTTGGCGTCCACATCACCAGCAAACTAACATGGCCCAAGTACACCAAGAAGGCACGACGTGAAGAGGGTCTACAGCTGCACCATTGAGAGCATCTTGACGGGTTCCATCACTGCCTGATATGGAAACTGCTCGGCCACTGACCGCAAGGCACTACAGAGGGTAGTGCGAATGGCCCAGTGCATCACTGGTGCCAAGCTTCCTGCCATCCAGGACCTCTACACCAGGTGTTGTCAGAGGAAGGCCCTAAACATTGTCAAAGACCACCTTAGTCATAGACTGTTCTCTCTGCTACCACACGGCAAGCAGTACCGGAGCACCAAGTCTAGGTCCAAGAGGCTTCTAAACAGCTTCTACCCCCAAGCCATAAGACTCCAAAACATTTAATCAAATAGCTACCAAGACTACCCCCCTTCACGGTGCTGCTACTCTCTGTTATTATCTATGCATAGACACTTTAATAACTCTACCTACATGTACATATTACCTCGAATAACCGGTGCCCCCACACATCGACTCTGTACCCTGTATTTAGCCTCACTACTGTTCTTTTACTGCTGCTCTTTAATTATTTGTTACTTTTATTTATTTTCTTTTGTTGGTATTTTTCTTAACTGCCTTGTAGGTTAACGGCTTGTAAGTAAGCATTTCACTGTGATACCCCCTCCCCATAATACCTGTTGTATTCAGCGCATGTGACAAATACACTTAGATTTGATGGCCAGTGTGCTGTTTGCAACCATTCTCTCATGTCTTGGTATTTAGTAAAAGGTCACTGTGGTTAGAGAGACTGATGTTATGTTCAGCCTGTGAAGATGTGAAGTTTCCACTCCTCTGTTATATAAACAACCATCTAACAGGTACAAGATGTGTTGAGCGGGTGAGGAAGAAGAAGATTGTGATGATGATAATGAATGACCTGGATGATATGTTAGTGCAGGGCTGGAACAAAAGCATGCACACCCTGTGTGTTTATAACAGAGGAGGATGGCTCATAATAATGCCTGGAATGGAGTTCATGGAAGGGTATCAAACATACACTGCTCAAAAAAATAAAGGGAACACTAAAATAACACATCCTAGATCTGAATGAATGAAATATTCTTATTAAATACTTTTTTTCTTTACATAGTTGAATGTGCTGACAACAAAATCACACAAAAATGATCAATGGAAATCAAATGTATCAACCCATGGAGGTCTGGATTTGGAGTCACACTCAAAATTAAAGTGGAAAACCACACTACAGGCTGATCCAACTTTGATGTAATGTCCTTAAAACAAGTCAAAATGAGGCTCAGTAGTGTGTGTGGCATCCACGTGCCTGTATGACCTCCCTACAACGCCTGGGCATGCTCCTGATGAGGTGGCGGATGGTCTCCTGAGGGATCTCCTCCCAGACCTGGACTAAAGCATCCGCCAACTCCTGGACAGTCTGTGGTGCAACGTGGCGTTGGTGGATGGAGCGAGACATGATGTCCCAGATGTGCTCAATTGGATTCAGGTCTGGGGAACGGGTGGGCCAGTCCATAGCATCAATGCCTTCTTCTTGCAGGAACTGCTGACACACTCCAGCCACATGAGGTCTAGCATTGTCTTGCATTAGGATGAACCCAGGGCCAACCGCACCAGCATATGGTCTCACAAGGGGTCTGAGGATCTCATCTCGGTACCTAATGGCAGTCAGGCTACCTCTGGCGAGCACATGGAGGGCTGTGCGGCCCCCCAAAGAAATGCCACCCCACACCATGACTGATCCACCGCCAAACCGGTCATGCTGGAGGATGTTGCAGGCAGCAGAACGTTCTCCACCACGTCTCCAGACTGTCAGGTCTGTCACATGTGCTCAGTGTGAATCTGCTTTCATCTGTGAAGAGCACAGGGCGCCAGTGGCGAATTTGCCAATCTTGGTGTTCTATGGCAAATGCCAAACGTCCTGCACGGTGTTGGGCTGTAAGCACAACCCCCACCTGTGGACGTCGGGCCCTCATACCACCCTCATGGAGTCTGTTTCTGACCGTTTGAGCAGACACATGCACATTTGTGGGGCTCTGGCAGTGCTCCTCCTGCTCCTCCTTGCACAAAGGCGGAGGTAGCGGTCCTGCTGCTGGGTGGTTGCCCTCCTACCGCCTCCTCCACGTCTCCTGATGTACTTGCCTGTCTCCTCGTAGCGCCTCCATGCTCTGGATACTACGCTGACAGACACAGCAAACCTTCTTGCCACAGCTCACATTGATGTGCCATCCTGGATGAGCTGCACCACCTGAGCCACTTGTGTGGGTTGTAGACTCCGTCTCATGCTACCAGTAGAGTGAAAGCACCGCCAGCATTCAAAAGTGACCAAAACATCAGCCAGGAAGCATAGGAACTGAGAAGTGGTCTGTGGTTACCACCTGCAGAACCACTCCTTTATTGAGGGTGTCTTGCTAAATGCCTATAATTTCCACAACAGCATGTGAAATGTATTGTCCATCAGTGTTGCTTCCTAAGTGGACAGTTTGATTTCACAGAAGTGTGATTGACTTGGAGTTACATTGTGTTGTTTAAGTGTTCCCTTTATTTTTTTGAGCAGTGTATATAATCAGTGTGTTAGATGTGTTTGATACCCTTCCATTAATTCTGTTCCAGCCATTACTAGGAGTCTGCCACCAGCCACCACTAGTTTCTGTACATTGTTAGCTGTGAAGCCTTCTGATGTCGTGTTCGATGTCAAATGTACCAACAGTCCTGTGTCCCAATTCAGGGCTTTCCAGCCCTAACCTGGTAGCCTGGTCCCAATTCAGGGCTCTCAGGCTACTGTCCAGGGCCTGTATACATAAAGCCTCTCAGAGTAGGAGTGCTGATCTAGAATCAGTTCTGCCTTTTAGGCCACAGTTAAAAACACAGAGGGGGGGGGGGGGGGGGGGGGGATATCTGATCCGAGATCAGCACTCCTACTCTGAGAGGCTTTGTGTATACAGGCCCTGATGGACTTTGTCCCTCTTATTGGTCTCTGGGTCAGACATTAGGAAGTTCCCTTCAGTGAAGTGAAACAGCACAGCAGACATGATCAACCTCTGAGAGAACAGTTTAAAGGTCAGTATCGCAGAGAACACACTCACACATGCCCACGCAAGCACCAACGCAAGTGCAGTCTTAATGTACACACACTCACAAAACACGTTATCCATGCACACACACACAAGCACATTCTGCATACATGAACACACAGTACTCCCACACACATGCTTATATACACACACGCGCACACACACACACACACACACACACACACACACACACACACACGGGCTGCAGTTAAGAAAACCACAACGTCCTCATTTCCCAGAATGTTTACAAGCTGTTTCCAATAACAAACAAACCTCAAACCACTAACACCCCCGTCCCCTCCTCCTCTCTTCTCATCCTCTCCCAAACCAAACCTCATACTAACACCCCTCCCTTCTTCTTCTTCTTATGTACATTGCTCATCCTCTCACCCCCCCCCCCCCCCCCTACCTCCTCTCCTTTTTTGGCTCTACACTATACTCACAGAAAAATAGGTGATATCTAGAACCTAAAGGGGTTCCTACGCTGTCCTTATAGGGGAAATGAATAACCATTTTTGGTTCTAAATAGAACCCTTTTGGTTCCTTTCCACAGAGGGTTCTACATGGAACCAAAAAGGGTTCTCCTGTGGGGACAGCCAATGAACCATTTGAACCCTTTTTTCTAAGAGTATATACCCACTCCCCCATCCTCTCATCCCACCCACTCACTCCCTCACTGGCAGTGTCTGAAATCTGGCTTGCCTACTACTTGCATACTGTGTGATAATCTGTGTACTAATGGTGCTGCATACTATTTAGTATAAACGTATGCAGTCAGCAACAAATAACAGAAAACTAGCTTCATCCTACTGAGAACGTGTCATCTGAAGCACAACTGTGTTGATTCCAGCCATTCCTTCATTTTGGTAGAGCAAGTACCCTCAGCTGATTATCAGCTGTTGTCAGACTCACGTGGATTCCAAAGCACGTTTCTGTTCCTCAATAGTGTGCAGTGAATTCTACTAGATGAAAAGACTAAATTAGTATGACATGCTGGTATTTACAGTTTTGACATTTCACATACTGTACAACTTTTCCACAGCCCAAATGTTACTATTTAGAATGTTGGGGTGTTTAGACATAGCCGCTCACATCTCTTGTCACCCCCCATCTTCTCTCTGACTCCCCCCTCCCCCTCTTCTCTCTGACTCCCCCCTCCCTCTCCCCATCTTTTCTCTGACTCCCCCTCTTCTCTCTGACTCCCCCCTCCCTCTCTCTCTTCTCTCTGACTCCCCCCTCCCCCTCCCCATCTTTTCTCTGACTCCCCCTCCCCCTCCCCATCTTTTCTCTGACTCCCCCTCCCCATCTTCTCTCTGACTCCCCCTCCCCATCTTCTCTCTGACTCCCCCCTCCCCCTCTTCTCTCTGACTCCCCCCTCCCCCTCTTCTCTCTGACTCCCCCCTCCCCCTCTTCTCTATGACTCCCCCCTCCCCCTCCCCATCTTTTCTCTGACTCCCCCTCCCCATCTTCTCTCTGACTCCCCCTCCCCATCTTCTCTCTGACTCCCCCCTCCCCCTCTTCTCTCTGACTCCCCCCTCCCCCTCTTCTCTCTGACTCCCCCCTCCCCCTCTTCTCTATGACTCCCCCTCCCCCTCCCCATCTTTTCTCTGACTCCCCCTCCCCATCTTCTCTCTGACTCCCCCCTCACCATCTTCTCTCTGACTCCCCCCTCACCCACCCCATCTTCTCTCTGACTCTCCCCTCCTCATCTTCTCTCTGACTCTCCCCTCCTCCCCCTCCCCATCTTCTCTCTGACTCCCCCCTCACCATCTTCTCTCTGACTCTCCCCTCCTCACGCTCCCTATCTTCTCTCTGACTTCGTTTCCACAAACACTCTCTCCCTCCTCCCCCTTCACCTCCCCCTCTTGTCTTTGACTTCCTCTGTACCTGTGGCTGGGTGTGTACATCCTGTCCTACTTAAACACTGGACCAAATCAACCCCTAGGCTACATTCTAACTGGCACCCTTATTCCCTATATAGTGCACTATATACCCTAGAGGCCCTGGTTAAAAGTAGTACACAATATAAGGAATAGGGTGCCATTAGGAACACACTCCAAAGCCCCTCCACAATGAGGACAACAGTCTCCAGTTCAACTCTACTGGGAGCCCACAAGGTGTGCAGGGTTTTGCTCCATTTCTATTTGAACATCCTGTCCTAGTAAACCCAGGCCCAGATCAGCTCCTAGCCCCCTCTATAATAAAGCCCTAATCAACCCATAGCCCCCTCTATAATAAAGCCCTAATCAACCCATAGCCCCCTCTATAATAAAGCCCTAATCAACCCATAGCCCACTCTATAATAAAGCCCTAATCAATCCATAGCCCCCTCTATAATAAAGCCCTAATCAATCCATAGCCCACTCTATAATAAAGCCCTAATCAATCCATAGCCCCCTCTATAATAAAGCCCTAATCAACCCATAGCCCCCTCTATAATAAAGCCCTAATCAACCCATAGCCCACTCTATAATAAAGCCCTAATCAACCCATAGCCCCCTCTATAATAAAGCCCTAATCAATCCATAGCCCCCTCTATAATAAAGCCCTAATCAACCCCATGTCCCCTCCGTAATTAAGCCCTAATCAAACCCTAGCCCCCTCCGTAATGAGGCCCTATTCGTCCCTTAGCCCCCTCCATGATGAAGCCCGCATCATCCCTCATCAACCTCCGTAATGAGGCCCTAATCAACCCCTAGCCCCCTCCACCATGAGGACAGTGGTCTTCAACCTTGATCCTAGAAATCTAAACGGTGTGCAGGGTTTTGGTGCAGCCCAACACTAACACAGAACAAAAAGGCTGGCATATACTACAGGAGTATATCAAATATAGAATATATATTATAGAGAAAGATATGCACAAAGCTTGAAAAAGTGATTAAAAGCCTTGGGTTCTCTGGGACCAAGGTGGAAGAATACTGTGGTAGCACATAGCCTGGACGTCTCAATGGGCCCCAAAGGATTGGAGAGGCGTATGCAATATTGTAACAACTCCGCTCTCTGTGTAATCATCAGTACCATGATTTTACATGTTTTATATTTAAACCTTTAACTAGGCAAGTCAGTTAAGAACAAATGATTATTTACAATGACGGCCTACCAAAAGGCCTTATGCGGGTCAGGGGCATGGCAGCAACACAATGATCTTTATCTCAACTGTGTAATACTGTGTCTTCCAAATGATCACACACACACACACACACACACACACACACACACACACACAGGCAGAGTAACTTTGCTTGAACAATAAATGTAATCCATAACCACCTGAATACATCATAGATGTAGGATCTTAATTTGAGACAGTTTGCTATAGCAGCAACCAGAAATGTGAATTATAATGGACATTTTTTGTAGGGGTTGATACAATTTTTGTTAAGGCAAATCAAGTCTGATGAAGAGGAAATGACAAACTTTAGAAGCCTTATTCAACCTTAATTACACGACAAGTTTGCATTTTCTACTGTGCAGGAAAATTCTAAGCATTACAAGATTCGTCAAATTAAGATCCTACATCTGTATATGAATATTCAAAGAGAGCCTTACCTTACTGTATAGTGGACCTTCTTGTAGTCTCAGAAACACCGGCTTCTCAATGCTCTACGGTTGAGTTACGTTTCACTCTGAACTGAAGGACAAGTGCTTAATGATGAATTTCTCGTCTCTCTGCCACCGGATGATTCAAACCCTTTAATGAGGAGAAAAACATCTGACTGCCTTCTCTGAAAAGTAAATGTGTGAACAGAAAAGAGATTGTTGACTGAAAAGGGATTTCTGTGGTTCGTTAGTTTCAACTGAAACCACACACGTCATCAACGCTGTGATCTTGCTTCCCTTTATCAGAAGTGGGGGTGGAGAAATTTTTTTGTTGTAAAAATAAGTTCTTCTTTCGGTCTCTGTTCTTGTTTCTTTTTTCAAAAGCATCAGATATTACTTCTGCTATTGTGACATTTTAAGAAGTGTAAAATTATTTTTAAAAATTATTCCTCTGAAAATAACAGGTGCAAAAGCTTTGAAAATATCTTGATGTGAGTTAGGTAATGAAAGAGAACGAGCAAGAGAGAACAAAGACGTTTTGCTGCCATCTAGTGGACAAAGTATGAATAAAGTATGGCCTTGGCGTAACAACTAGTCGATTTTCTCCTCCACAAGAAACTGTGAAATGAGACTGTTCATTACATGAGTCTTCCTTCAACCGTATCCCGGTGCTTTATTTATACAGCAAAGAGAGGCATAAGTTATTATAGAACTTATTTTTAATATCAGATGTGTACAAGAATTCAACCATGTTATTTCACAAATAAAATGTAAAATCGGTGACGTTACAATATTGATATAACTACAGAATGT
Source organism: Oncorhynchus mykiss (assembly GCF_013265735.2). Classification (NCBI taxonomy): domain Eukaryota; kingdom Metazoa; phylum Chordata; class Actinopteri; order Salmoniformes; family Salmonidae; genus Oncorhynchus; species Oncorhynchus mykiss. The sequence goes on along the minus strand of NC_048581.1, from coordinate 16,744,924 downwards.
CTTAAGGTTTGTGTAGGCGTGTGGGGTTCAGCCCCATCCATCTGTGAGGACCAGACCCACACACTGTTTAGCAGAGGTACTGGATTGTCCAGTGGGGCCACCCACTTCCCCTCGTGTTGAGGAAATCAGTGATGTCATTGTCTGGTGTGAATGATAAGGCTAATGAAAGACTGACTAACTGACGTGAATTCAAACGCCAACTGACCTTCTATGACATGTGATCGTCACCAACCCCCTCTAGTCCAAACAGTAGGATACAGTTACCCCCAGACACTGATCTAAGGCTAGTTCTACATTGCTCCTTAAGAATTGAGAGTACGCTGATCCTAGATCTGTGGCTACGGGGTGGGGGTAAGGCAGGTTCTAACTATTGTCCAATAATCATCCAACCACAGCGAGCTTCCTCTCCCTCCCCATCCAAATCACACATTCCTCTTCCTCCCTCATTCAAACACAGGGGAGTGTTTCCCAAACCCCACAGAGATCACATGCTCGGGCACGGCGCGGGTGTACCACTCGGACCACGCCCCGTCGTACACAGACACCCCAGGGTGCCCGCACTCGTGGGCGGCGAGGGCCACGTGGCAGGCAGTCACACCCGACCCACAGGACACGCAGAGCGGGTGGGAGAGGTCGACACCAGCCAGGGTGAACATGGTCTGGAGGTCTTCACGGGGATGGAGGTGACCGGACGGAGAGAGGAAGGAGGAGAAGGGCATGCTGATGGAGCCAGGGATGTGGCCTGGCTCAGTATCTGAAAGAGAGGAGGAAGAGAGTGAGTGGATGACAAAAAAGGACAAACAGAGGGAAAGGGTTAGTGCTGCTGGGTGAATTTCCAGTCTAAAAATGCTCCCTCTTCCTGTGTCGTTTCCATGCCAATAGAGAATACTCAAGAGGTCAAAGTCCCCAGCCGGAGAGACACTTATAGGCAGATGAACACTGAAATGTGTGAAAGAGCACGTACATAATGTGTGTGTGTAGGACAACTTCAGAATAAATAAAGTACAGCCACATAAGCCCTAATCGCCATAGAGGTCATTTAGAACACTTAGAACGAATAGAGCGTGACAACAAGGTAGATTAGAACACCTGGAACGGCTAGAGCGTCACAACAAGGGGTATGCTCTAAACTGGTACAATACCAATCAAGTGCAACAGTCAAATCTACAGAATTGTATTCAGCCTACTACTATATGCTGCGTTTCCACTCTGTTCACTAGTGTGTGTGTGCATGCATGCGTATGGTACACAATTGTGCTGACAGATGTTCTGATTTATGACCCAACCTCCATGTTTGCTTATCAGCTTGTGCAAACAAAGGAGGCCTATGGCTTGTGTCTGCAAACGCCATCTTGTGCAAAGCCTTGCTTCCTCTGTCCTCGTCGCCTCAATTCCACTCAAAGCTTATCAGAGGAAAAGGACCGAAGGAAGGACCTTGGATCCTCTCCTCCAATGAGCTTTGGAGAGGAATTTAGGAAACAAGGACAGAGGAAGAAAGGATTTGACAGGCAGTAAGTAACATTTCAGACCAAGTGTGCATCCAAATATCGCACCCCATTTCCTACATAGAGCTCTGGTCCAAAGTAGTGCACTATGGGCCCTGGTCAAAAGTAGTGAACCATAGGATGCAGCCAGTGTACGAGGAGGAAGTCACACGTTCAGCAGCTCTGTGCCTCAAGGCCAGACGAAGTCCACATCCCATAGATAACACACCTATTATCTATCTCAACATGACAGCTGAGAGAAACTGGATCAACTAACATGAGCAATCTGTCAGTCTATTGTGTTGTTGATCATGGGTCAAAGCTCACTGGAGGAAGAGATCCGAGAGGATTGAAGGAGAGGAGTGGGCTTCTCAGTTGTCAGTAGTTGGTCTAGGCCTATTGATTATAGGTCAAAGGGAGTTGTTGTTTATGTTTACCCCCAAAGGGAGTTGTTGTTTATGTTTACCCCCCCAGTTGGAACCCTGTTGACCGATCAGCAGCATTGATCAAATGCTAAATGAGCTACTAATAAGGTGACATGAGCACACCTCCATACTTTAAGTTATACACCTATTGTAGGCTACACCTTTCTTGTGTCTCTTTTTTTTGCATTTTCTTAATTTTAACTCTGCATTGTTGGGAAAGGGTAAGTAAGAGACGTATTTACAGTGTGTGAGATACACACACTGAAAGTGCATTGATGTTGTGTGTGTGTGTGTGTGTGTGTGTGTGTGTGTGGCTCACTGTCTCTGGGTTCTGGATCCACCCCTCTGAATCTCCCCCCTGGTCTGGCATCGACCACCTGAAATTCTTTACTATCCAGGTTATCCAGGATGTCCTCGTACGTCTTTACCCAGGATCGGTTCAAAGAGGCCCTAAATTCGGTCTGCTCGGGTCGGGAGTACCGGTCACTCACTGGAAGTCCCTCGTTCGCCCAGTTTTTGAGTCCTCCATTCAGAACCGATACATAACTGTGGCCGAAAACTCGGAACATCCACCAAACTCGAGGCGCAGAGAACGCGCCGAAGTTGCTAGCGTCGTAGACCACGACGTGCGTATCGTTTCCAATTCCCAAATTTCCAACATAATCTGCAAAAATGCGCTCAGATGGCAGCATATGATCCAGCGGAGATGTTTTGTCGCAACACTGGTCTATGTCAAAGAAGGCTGCACCCGGGATATGCCTCTGTTTGAATTCGCTCTTGGCGTTGCGCCTGAGTTTGGGTAAGTACCAAGACGTGTCCAAGACGCGGAGTTTTGGTCCGACCCGTTGGTCTTTGACGGCATCGAGAAGCCACTTGGATGCGACGATAGCCCTCGCTTGGAGCGCCATGGTTGAACGTGTAATTCCCCACGTTTGCAAATGTGATACAGGTAGAACGAGAGACGGGTTTTATGGAGAAAGAGAGCTGTCCCAGAAGAAATAACACGCCCCCGTTGCACAGCCTGTAGTTACAGTTGAAAGTGAATGGGGGCGTTACCATATGGCCAACAGACATTCATCAAAATGAACAGTAAGGCAACTTTATATAAGTTGGAAACTCGGTATTTCCGTCATGTTTTTTATTTTATTCATATGGAATTGTGCGTAATTTGTAACATTTTATTTACAAAAACATATATAGACAAAAACATATAACAACTTAACATTTACAAACATTTCCAAAAACATTAATGGCATATTTTCCCACCGTACCCACAACAATTCAAATAGGATCAGATCATGAACTTTATAAAGCATGTATTTAAATCATGTCTAAATAATAATAAGGCTAAATAACCTCATTAACATGGCCTTGTGTGTTTTCTATGAAATGTCATCATGTTTCCAAACGCGAAAGGTATTTTGTAAACAATCCGGAACCATTTTGGGATGGTGCACTTTGAAAATAGTTTTCACCCGAGTAGTGATCCCCAAACACTCTTCGCCGGATGTAGAACTCACATGTTATTTTTTTTACAGAAGCAAGATAGTTTTGCTAGATTTGCTGGAGAAATCTTAACGTTTACTCACATGTTTGTTATTTAAAAAGTAAAGTGCATATCAACATGTCGGCATCAATGATTCGGAGGGGACTGGAGTTGCTAAGCGATGACATAAAAGGTAAATTATCTACAGTAACCACGGTTTCATTAGCTAGTTGGGTCATTCCTACTTTGAGGTGCATTTTCTGCCCTTATGAAATATCAGTTCTTATTTCGTGTAAGTGTGGATTCCAAAGGCTTTAAGTATAATGTCAGGTGTTATGTACCTTAAAAACACAAAAATATGGATTCTGAAAGGGAATTCTATGCATTTAAAAAAATAAATGTCATAGGATGTTGGCGTTTTTGCCACGTCCCCAGTTGTTATTTATCTACTTCCACAAGAAATATAAGCCATAACATTTATAACATCTTTAATCATTAACGTTTTTTCATGATCATTGTATTTATGATATATTTTCTGTGTTTCCCTGATATCACTTTCCACCCTTTTAGTTTGTTGTAATTCTCCATTATAGAAAACAACCCCTTCCTACAATGACACCACATTCAGGAAATGTCATCATTTCTTTGATGGGAAAACTATGGTAGAAGGCTAAATAAATATAAACACGTAGTTTTATCTGTTTGTCCATGTTTCATGTTAGTCTGTAGGTCCAACTCATAAATGTTCACCCTGTTAGGCTAAATTATATAGAGAGAAAAATATATGTGATAAGTTAATCCTGTTCAAGTGTTCACCATTATGCTCAATCTTGCTCATTCACAGAGCTATGGGAAATTTAGGCTAAACATTTCAGCCCAGTTAGGATTATGCACCTAACAAATTGGAAAATGCACCCAAAACGTTCCTGAGCTTGACCAGTATGTTTTTCAGAAACTTAAACATCCTTTTTCTGATAGGAAAAATAACGTGTGTGTTCTAAAGTTTTGAGGTCCAAATGGCACTGCATTGTAGGAATGACTGAGCTAGCTATGTTAGCTTCAATGCCACCAAGATAGTGTCCAGCACAATATAAAAACTAAATAGATACTCTCTTGGTTGCATCAAAGCTATAGCTATCTATGAAACACCAAGGGCACAGGTTGAGAGCAGTTCATGACAATTCAATTGGCTTTCCAGACGTAGATCTTTTAGTTCTGTGATGTTCCTATTTATTGCAGATAAGCGACATACAGCTAGCTACTTTGCATAATATAATTACCGAAATGTTACAGCGTGAAAGAAAGGTGCATTTCATACGTGTTGTAGTGAGACCCATTCTTCAAGTAAAATTGTATTTGTCACACGCCCCGAATACAACAGGTGTCGACTTTACCGTGAAGCGCTTACTTATGAGCCCTTCCCCAACACTGCAGAGTAAAAAAGTATGAATAAAATATATAATTAGCTTTTAAAAAAGGAGGAAAATAGTAGCTAACACAGTGGAATAACAATAACGAGGCTATATACAAGCAGTACCAGTACCGAGTCAATGTGCAGGGGTACGAGGTAGTAATATGAACATGTAGGTTGGGGTAAATGTGACAAGGCAATCAGCATAGATAATAAACAGGCTAGCCGCAACACGTGTGAAAGTGTATCTGTGTGTGTGTGTAGTGTGTTGTGAGTGTGCAGAGTCAGTGCACAAAAAAAGGGAGGGGTCAATGTAAATAGTCCGGGTAGCCATTTGATGAACTGTTAAGCAGTTTCATGGCTTGGGGATAGAAGCTGTTCAGGAGATGTTTGCAGCAGTAGAACTTTGAGGATCAAAGTTGCCAAATCTTTTCAGCTTTCTGAGGGGGAAGAGGTGTTATCGTGCCCTCTTCACAACTGTGTTGGTGTGTTTGGACCATGTTAGGGTTCACATTGTTACAGTATTTATTCTATGCAAAGTAGTGTCATCTGTGCTGACACTTCCTGGTCACCACTGTGTGCCTATTTACACATGACCTATTAGCCCATGTGAAACATCCCTAGACAGACCACATACACAACACACATGAGCAGATAACATAAGCAGTCCAAAATGTCTCCTACACAAATGTCTCTCTCTCTCTCGCTCCCCCTTTCTCCCTCCGCAGTGTCAGATGGTAGCAAGAAGCAGAAGAGCGCTGCCAAGAAGAAGCACACACCGAGCAAGGTTGAGTTGATGGGCCTGGTGAGCACCAACCGTCAGGGCGTCAGCAGGCAGGTCCGGCGGCTGCAGGGGCGTCTCGGTCCGGGGAAGAGCAAGGCCACCGTCAAAGACAAGAGGATCAAGTCTGCTGTGGGTGAGTGGCTCAACGCGTTCAGAGGCACAAAGTATTTCTGTGCACTGTGCAGAAAAATGAACGCATTCATTTGTGTAGGGGATGGTCTGGTACATATTAATATAGTCTAGTTATTCTATTGCTATGGTCTCTGTTCATGCTATTTCTATGTTCTGGCAACTAGCTAGAATGTTTGTTTTTTCTTGGGTTGAGGATCATGCTCTTCTCTTAGCTATTTGTTGACGTGTGTGTCTGAAGATGAAACTAGTCTGTCTGTGAAATTGGTGTCAGTGTATCAGCTTCCTGGTGTAGTCCAGGGGAATTCAACTCTTACCCTACGAGATTCTGAGTCTGCTGGATTTCTGTTCTACCTGATAGTTAATTATACCCACCTGGTGTACCAGGTTTATTTTTCTTGTAATATTTTATTTAACTTTTTTGTTGCAGATATTTATTGTTTTTTGTGTAAAAAAAAAAAAAAAACTTAACATTTACATGAATACATTTCCACAAACATTAATGACATCACACTTGTTCAGACCCACATGTTCCCATGGTATCCACACCCAATGTTGTTTCTCATATGTGTAAGACTATACCCTATGTGACTTTGTGTTATGGTGTCCCAGGTCTAAATCAGTCCCAGATTAGAGGGGAACAATGAAAAAAATGCAACTGGCTTTGAGGTCCACAGTTGCATTTGAGGGGACTAGTGTGTCTGTGAAGCTGATGTCAGTGTACCAGCCTCATGGTCTAGTCCAGGGATCATCAACTAGATTCAGCCACGTGACAATTTAGAATGTTATTTTTTCTTGAGCAGATGGTTACGGGGTCGAAACATAATCACAAATCATTTAGACTGCAAGTTAGTGGTGTAAAGTACTTAAGTAAAAATACTTTAATGTACTACTTAAGTTGTTTTTGGGGGTATATGTACTTTACCGTAATATTTTTAACTACTTTTACTTAAACTCATTCCTAAAGAAAATCCTGTACTTTTTACTCCATACGTTTTCCCTGACACCCAAAAGTACTCTTTACAATTTGAATGTTTAGCGAGACAGAACACATTTATCAAGAGGACATCCCTGGTCATTACTACTGCCTCTGCTCTAGCAGTCTGAGTGTTGGAAAATGCCCCTGGCTATCTGTAAATAAAATAAAAAAACACATTGTGCCTACTGGTTTGCTTAATATAAGTAATTAGAAATGATTCATCATTTTGATACTTAAGTACACTTGAGTCATTTTCTATTAAGGTGTCTTTACTTTTACTCAAGAATGACAATTGGGGACTTTATCAACCACTGCTGCAAATTGACCGCAAGAAGTCCAAACATAACATATGACTAAAACATGATCACTTCAAACCTTGCTTACATTTGTATACGATCACATACAGGAACTCTTTATTATATGTGGGAAAACTTTGGAACTTGACAATGAAAATCACTTGGAGCTGATTGGCTTTTTGTTTTTACAGTCTGTCCAATAATAATAATGGAATGCTAATCAAATCAATAGAATCACACTGTCTGTCTGTAAACTTGGTGTCAGTGTGTCAGCCTCATGGGCCGACTCCTTACCATCCTCTTTTGTCTCCATCTTGTGTTTCCATAGATTATGCGTAGGCCTTCTGTGCAAACTCCTCAGGTCATATCATTTAGTGTCTGTGTCATGGACTTCGTCTTGACCTCTGATCTGTCATGTCTTTGTGTTTCCAGAGGAGTTCAGGAAGAAGCAGGGGAAGAGCCATCTGAGCTCCAACCTGCTGTACTTCCTGGGGACGGGCTTCAGAGCTACAGACTCCGACACTATGAAGGTAAGAGACAGTCTGACAGTTCAAATGTCATGCCCTCTAACTACTACTACTACTACTACTACTACGGAGGATAGTTGGTTGAGGTCTTTGGTCCCTGTCATGACTTTTGATTGATTTGGTAAAATAACTGTAGATACACGTGGAAAAATGTTTTAACACTTTGAAACGGAAATCAAAAAAGTAGTGTTTTTTTATTTAATTTTATTGGAAAGGTCCTATCCCTGTTTCAGTCAACTTTTCTTCTAAGCGCCTTCTAAGCGCCCTCTTATGGGTGAATCACATAGTCTTCATCATCTTAATTTCTTAGACTGTCTCCCTTCTTATTCCCCTTCAGATCGTCAACCAGAATTCGGGCCGGCAGTCTCGCCACCGTCCGGACCGCACGGTCAAGAAAGCCTCCGGGGAGAAGTCTGTGTTCACAGAGGATGAGTTCCAACAGTTCCAGAAGGAATACTTTGGCAGAACTGTGGAGGAGGGTAACTAGACAGATTCTAGTTCCAGAGACTTAAGGCTGCATTCCAATTCCAGAGGTGTGCGCTTCACACTCCTTGCCATGGATTGCTAATTTCACCATTGTTAAAGGTCCAATGCAGCTGTATTTCAATATCGACTATTTTATGGGTAACAATTAAGTATCTTACTGTGATTGTTAATTTTTGACCGTGTTATTTAAAAAGAAAAACACCTTCTTTGCAAAGAGCAATTTCTCAAACAATTATCTTCCCATGCCTGTCTGGGAGTGGTCTGAGTGGGGAGGGAGAAAACTAGCTGTTATTGGCAGAGAGGTTGGAACTCTCTTATTTACCTCCTGGTTATGTCACCAGGCAGGCCAAAACTCCACCTCACCAAAACAGGCTGACATTTTAGGCAGTCTTTTCAAACAGCTTACTCTAACAGGGCATTTTCACAGTATTATTCCAACCTCCTAGGAGAGGGGGGGGGGGGGGGGGGGGGGGGGGGGGGGGGAACAGTAAAATCACATTTTGGACTGCACTGGGCCTTTTTAAATCCATGGGAGAATGTGAGTTCAGTTCCAGAGCCAATGAGGACTTGGTAAAGAGATTGGACACTTGACTGACTTTAGTTTTTGTCCAAAGTACTTCACTTTGGACTTGGAATGTGATACTGCGCTTCATGGACAACATGTGACTGTTAAGTGGCCTTGAGGCTCATTCCCAACTTGTTCTATTCATGCAGGAGAAAATAGTCAACTTTCAGAGAAACAAAAGTATTGTTTAAAACTTCATTTTCTACTTGTCTTCAAATCGATTTTCAGAGAATTTCTTGTTTCCTTGTGTTGACAAGATGAAAGGACAATGAACTAGAGGATGCTGTTTTATTAAGTGAATTTTCAGAAAGTAAATGTCGTGTCCCTTTGATTTGTAAACGATGAATAAATGTATGTAGAACACTGTCATGAAGCCTACACAAACTGAAGCAGCAGTAGGGGTGTGACGGTCATGACATTTTGTGTTAGCCGTTAACTGTCATGCAAATCATTGCGCTGTCACAGTTATTTACCATGAACATAAACATGTGTTGTATCTCCGGCCATACAAGTTGCTGATGTGTGCCTTTGGAACCGCTACATTTAAACAGTAATAATTCCATTTAATATTGACCATCACGAAAATGCTTCATTGTTTAGGCACATCTTAACTAAGAAACATAATACAAATAAAATGTATTTCAACAGAACGGAACAGCATATTCTGGGTGTATAGCCCCTGTATGTCAGGCTTACGCTGTTCTGTCTATGCATGATACTCCCACCCACTCAAAGTAATTTGACGGACGAAGATGATGCATAGTGAGGTCAGACAATGTAACATTGACAATGACATCATTACAAAGGCAATAGAAATTCACATGAAACAATTCATTATGCTGTATATGCCATTTAGCAGACGCTTTCATCCAAAGAGACATGCAGTCATGTGTGCATACAGTTTACATATCGGTGGTCCTGGGAATCAAGCCCACTACCCTGGTGTTACAAGCGCTGTGGTCTACCAATGGATTGAATTTGAATAAGCTGAATTCTGAGGATAAATGGTGATGGGAGTGCATCATCTTTAATCGGTGGTGTAGACTAGAGAATTCCATTATGAATCGGCCCAACTCTCTTAGGCTGTGTTTACACAGCCACCCTAAAAACCCAAATCTGATTTTCTTTATAGACAATCTTTTTTTTCTGAATGTCCACACCTGATCCATATCCGATATGCACATTCACACTTAATGTAGCCTCTGAAATAGCACACCAACATTCCACTGTTCCTTTAAAATTTGGGGTGGTTGTCGTGGTAACGACGGGTTGTAAAAAATAATCTATAATAATAATTTATAAGTAAAACAAAATCTGATCTGAGTGTCCAGACCGTTCGCGTGTAGAGAGCAAGTAATAGTAGTCCCAATGGCGTCTTTTTGTATGCACTAACTCAGTCATGGTTCGTTGGCCAACACCTATTGAACCCTTTCTGTGTTTACAAGTATTGCCCCACGAGGGCCAATTCATTTTCCCCTTAGGAATGGCTGAACGAAGCACAGGTAACTCATTTCAAGCTGGCGAGATCTATGGAGGATTGGGTTAGTACCAGGTTAGAGATCCACATATGGATGTGGTATAAATCGGAAGTCAAAAGATCAGATTCAATGGCTGTGTTATTTTTCACTAGTTGAAAAATGATCCGATGTAAAAAGATCTGATATGATTGGTCAAAAGACCAATTAGTGTAAGAAATATATCTGAATTGGCCTGCCTGTGTAAACACAGCCTTAATAGCCTACAATGCTCTGGATAGAGGTAGGCTAACATCATAATTAAATATGGTGCAAGCACAGTGAGGTCAAACAATGTAACATTGAGTTTTAAAGGCATCACACTCCCACCCAGTGACATGTACTAAGAGGTGGGCCATAGAGAATGATAGAGGCCTCTAAGCAGCCAAAATGCAGTTTTAGCATGAGCAGTGCCATTGAGTGATTCCACCCTTTTAAAATAGTAAACTGGGTGGAGATTCCTATGGGTTGTAGCCTCTATCTGGCGCTGGTTAGGATAATTAGGTTAAGGTCAGGAAAAGAGTTAGCTAAAAACTATCAACGTTTGATGTCAAATTTGACAAAAGCTGTATCCAGTCTAGATATGACCGTATCAAGGTGACGATGGAGAAAGACCTGCCTTTATAGGCACTGACCCCAGAATAAATATATCGCAGGTGCAGCACATAAATGAACCAGTCTCCTCTCTGTTGGGAGAATATCAGTGAGAAACTGCTTTGTGACAAAAGACTGACATCTGAAATGGTAAGGGTCTTATCTGTGGAATAGTAGGACTCCGAGGCTGGTTTGATTTAACAATTCATGTGTTGACTGAATGAGAATATTTGGAAATGTACCATACGTGCAGTAGATGGAATACAGACCGTGGGACATAGGACGCCTTCGTTAGCGGCCGTTCAAAAAAGCTGGTCAAACAAAGTAGATATTCGTCAAATCCGACGTGACTTGTGTCCCAACAGGCCCATAAGGTTACTAAAATCCGATGTCGCTGTTTTTGCTGCATAATATCTAGAAGTTGTCTAATTACCAATATATTTAGATTAAAGTAGTAACGGTTATCGAAGCTGTTTGCGATGGATGAAGATACTGAACTTGTAAAATCAATCAGATATTGACTGAATTATATCACACAATAAAACATTACTTGCATGGACAAACAATTGATTTCAGGCATTTGTTGAAACTCAGGTAGGCCTATTACAGTTATTGTAAAGTTTTATTTTATGACACAAATCAGGAGTGCCTCCGGTATTTTATGAACGACTCTTCTACCGATTCGATTCGGCCAACGACGTTCACCAAAACAATCGGCTCAGAAAGAGCCGTCCGTTCGAGATCGACCCATCATTAGCCAACAGCGCGCAGATGCAGCACGGGTAAACTAATCTAGGCTACATGATTAGATTATTTTGGGTAAAAGCGAGAATACGTTTATTTATCAAGCATCGGTCACCAGAATAATACCCTTAAATACATGTCATTGTGTCCATGGCATATTTAATGTAAATACTGTAGAATTCCATTCATTCCTATGGAAGACTGCGCCTACTGGGGAGTGCCATTATGGCTGACCTGTTGCTTCAAAGCCTTTCAATGGCCAATAACGCACAGCATCACCAATCAAGGGTTTATATTCATCATTGATTTGGCCCCATGTTCCTAAAACACAATAACTACATCAAGCTTGTGACTCTACAAACTTGTTGGATGCATTTGCTGTTTGTTTTTGTTTCAGATTATTTTGTGCCCAAAATAAATGATGGTAAATAATGTACTGCCATTTTGGAGTCAATTTTGTGAATAGAATGTTTCTGAACATTTCTACATAATGTTGACGCTAGTATAATTACAGATAATCCTGTATAATGAGTAAGAAAGTTGAAGCACAAATATCATACCCCCAAGACACGCTAACCTCTCACCAATAACAAGGGAGGTTAGTATATTATCATTATTAACATTTCATTCAAGATTCTGTAATCCTGGTAGAGCATCCACATCATGTAGAAATGTTCAGAAACTCAGTCCCACTCCTCCAACAGTCTTCACCTCTGGTGCCCCACCCAAGGAAAAGCTTTCTGGGCAACCCTGAGGAAAGTGACCCCCTGATGAGATGGAGAATTGGTTCGCCCTCTGTATCTCAGATACACTTGACCCAGGGGTTGGTGAAGGCAGGGTAAGACACTGTCCATAACTCAAGAGATTCAAATCAACCCACCCCCTCTGCCCTCAGAACAGCTTCAATTTGTCATGCTATGGACTCTACAAGGTGTCAAGTGTTCCACAGGGATGCTGTCCCATTTTGACTCCAATGGTTCCCACAGTTGTCAAGTTGTCTGGATGTCCTTCGGGTGGTGGAGCATTATTGATACACACAGGAAACTGAGTGTGGAAAAACCCAGCACCGTTAAAATTTGACACAAACCGGTGCGCCTGGCACCTACTACCAAACCCTGTTCAAAGACACTTAAATATTTTGTCTTACACGTCCACCCTCAATGTCACACATACACAATCCATGTCTCAAGGCTTAAAAATCCTTATTTAACTTGACTCCTCTGGTTCATCTACATTAATTTGAAGTGATTTTAACATGTGACATCAATAAGGGGTCGTAGCTTTCCTGGTCAGTCTATGTATGGAAAGAGGTGTTCATAATGTTTTGTATTCTCACTGTACATGGTCTTAAATTCCTTTGTTTGAACTGTATTTTCACTTTGTCTCCCATTGACATCAATGCATGGCTAAATGCATGGCTAAGTGACCATTCTACTTGAGTGGCGGTTACATTTCTCCCCAGAGTGCATGGTCTCTGAAATGACTTGAATATCTTTTTTTACTCCTCTCAGGCCACCTTCTATTGTTGACAGAGAGGAGTCCAGTTCAGCTACACAGGAAATGTGTTCGGTGAGACAAAATGAAAGCATCACAGTCAGTCAGCTCTAAATAGGAAATTGGCCCCAAGTGGCATTTTCTTTTTCAATGTAAAAGTACACTGTCTCTACACAGGAAGAAAACATAAAGCGCTCTGTTTGTTTATTACAACCTCAACTAGCGGCAACCGGAGTTTACTAATGTAACCCCGGTTCTATGAACCAAGTGCACATTTTCTCTCGCGCCCACCCCTGGTCTGGGAGACCCTGCATTAGTGAGACCAACTGGGTACATTCAGTCTGGTTCAGTTGTGCGTCAGAATGGCTACCATGTTTCATCGTCCAATCTATCGTTGTGAACCAAATCATTAAAAGAGAAATTATTTAGTCATGTTCATTTCACTGAATCTCTCAATGGGCCTTGTAAAAGTGTACCGTATAACTGCACCGGGGATTACAGTTATATGGCAGTGTTTCCCAACCCTGGTCCTCCAGTACCCCCAACAATACAGTTAATTATAGCCCTGGACAAACACACCTCACTCAACTCTTTGAGGGCCTGATGATTAGTTGACAAGTTGAAACAGGTGTGCGTGTCCAGGGTTACAAGAAAAATGTGTACTATTGGGGCTACTCCAGGACCAGGGTTGGGGGGAAACGCTGCATAACTGACTCTGTAGTCCCCGTTGCATGGTGTTATCAAGTTGATGCAGAAAAACCTGCTTTTCTAGGCACTGCCCTCCGAATAGTAGATTGATGCACACAAAGAAGTCTCTCCTATTGTGAGTGGAGAAAGGAGAGGAAGTGTATGAGGTAAACCGTGCTTTAGGACAAGACCAATATCCAGAGACGTTCAGACAGGGGAATACTGGTATATCTGAGATGGCAAAGGTAAGGTACTTTTTCATTTACCTGTGGAGTTTTATGACTGAAGTGCAATTGATAAGCTTATAATTTTAAGTGGAAACTAACATTGTGCAGCACCGTGTTTGACAGATGTTTGTAGTTCTCTGTTGTGTCACAGTAAATGCATTTTGTTTTTCACACAATCTACATGTAAAAAGTCAGGCTGAAAGTGAAAGGGGTGGAATGGCAAGGCGCAGTGTCAACAGCTGAAATGTCTCGTCCAACTGGATAGACGAGGCAATTACATCCAGGGTTCCTTTACCACTGCAAAAAAAAAAGAAAGCATATTTAGGCAGATTTAAAACTATTGCATTGATAACATTTTACTTAAGATAAATTATGCATTTATGGTAGATGTGTTTTGGGGCTATCATGATGGAACATTCCTACTGGGAGTGCTCAGTTGGTCTTTGCTGGCGGGAGAGCAGGCTGGGCAGTTAACAGGTTGGGTAGAGTACAGTCATACCTGAGTTTTCTTAAAGGCCAAGAGTTGTTGCCTGGCTAGTATACAGAGAATATTTAGATTTATTAAAGTATTTATGTTAACGTCCTGTTATTTTCTGTACAAGGTTTATTGGCCAATTCGTCCTGTCTCCTCCTCACTGTCCGATCAGCCACCTCGGCTTCTATTTCACACCCACCCATACGTTCTTAACCCCCCCCCCCCCCTCCACCCACAGCCTCCACCTCTGGTGCCCTACCCCAGGAACATCTGTATGGGCAAGCCTGAGGAGAGTGATCCCCAGAGGAGATGGAGCTATGGTCCCTCTCCCCCAGACCCATCTGTCCCAGGGCTTGGTGAAGGCAGAGTAAGAGACTGACAACATGAGCCCTGGTCAAAAGAAGTGCACTATGTAGGGAATGGGAGCCATTTGGGACCCTATTCCCTATATAGTGCACTACCTTTGACATGGCTATTGACTTGCATTCCTTACTATTTGAACTGCAGTTTTAACTATGGTATGACTCACCTGACTTCATCCTCTTGGCCCCCTGGGGAGCGTAGGACATCCACCATGGCTCTCCACCTAACTCTTCTCTGAGAGACCTATGGTTTGAAATATAAATGGACTCAAATGTATTTATATTAGAACTGCAGTGGTATACCATGATGTACAGTATATAACTATAGTGTGAAACTGTTATTGTAAATGTGAATTGTTAGAACCCAGGAACAGCCCAGAAGCTGCCCCCTGTGGCCCAGAATAAGGGATGGTTGAGAGTCCTCCACAAGAAGGTGGTTGTGACCCTCAGGATGGAGTGTCTGAAGGCATCTCATCTGATGCAGCAATATGCATTATTCTCTTTTACTTTGCTCTCATACAGTATGAATCTTAACACCCACCCATACATTCTTCACCCACAGCCTCCACCTCCAGTGCCCCACCCCAGGAAAATCAATAGGAGCAAGCCTGAGGAGAGTAAGCCCCAGAGGAGATGGAGCTATGGTCCCTCCTCTCCCTCACACACATCCGGTCCAGGGGTTGATAGAGGCAGAGTAAGAGACTGTCCATAAATCAATGAATTGGAATCAACCATTGACAACCAGTCAGGTCACCCATGATACAAGTCAGTATTCAATGTCCATCTATGTCTGAGGATGTTGGGAAATGAAGTGGAACCTGGCCACTAGGGGCAACAGTGAGCGCTGTTACCTTCAAGAAGGTTTCAGTTTTGCTAGGGCGTTGGGGATGGCGTAAGCATCTGCCCCTGATGCCAAAGGCTTCATGTTCGAATCAAACAATGAAGTCGTTTTCTGTATTTTTGTTTTAAGCCATAACCATTTGGAGTGAATGCCTAACCTTAAACAATTCAGAGTGAATGCTTAACCTTAAACAATTCAGAGTGAATGGTTAACCTTAAACAATTAAGAAGTTGATGTTTGAGAAACATGGATGAACATCTAACTCTGATGTGAGAGCTGGTAGACGTGTGAAATGTCTTTCTTGAAGGTCTAACCCCAACATTGCAGAAATCAATAACAATGTAATACTAAAAAATTACGTAGAACAAAAAATATAGCATACTATATACAGGCGACTTTCTCTGTAAGCAGCGAAGCAAGACAACACTGAACTTTCTGTTTTCCCCGTTAACACTAAAAACCTTTCTCTCTACTGTTTGAATCAACACTAGCCACTTTCAATGCAAGCATACCGAAGCAAAACGAACCACGCAAGAGTAAATGGCTTGTTTTTAGGTACATGTAGCGACACGTGTTCAAAACTAGAAAAGTATAATTGGTTATTAGCCCAGTTCTAGGTCATTTGTAGTCAGCAATGGGGGAGCGATTGCTTCCTACAAGAGCACAAAACGTCTGCATTTCTGGACATCTTTGAAAAGTTTTATTTTATTTTTTTGCTTAAATGGGCAGTGTTGTATTTTGAGACCGGCATGAATAAGCTAAGTAGACAATAGGCAGAGAGTAGCATCAGTGAGTATGTCTGGTCTGCTGAGTGCAGAACACTGAGGCTGTACCCACTTAACTAAAGTGGTCAAGTAGGCTACTGTGACTATTTCATTATAATGAAGGCCTACTAGAGGGGCTTACAATGAAGACGATGTATCACGTTACATTTTAACATGGAAATAGCTGTTCTATCATTCAGCCTACAGTAGCAGCTAATGTGTGGCGTTCAATGTAGGCCTACATTCCATGAGACTTTTGAAAAAAAAAATTCAGGGCTTGACATGAACCTGTTGATCCACTTGTCCTTCAGACAAGGTGACTGAAAATGTTCTGGTGTTTGATACAAGAAGCCACTTTACAAAATAAAATGCATTGTCACTATATGTAGCTCTCGCTTTGATTTCAAGCGCATCTACTCATGACCGCTCATGCTGTAAACACAGTCCAGTTCAAAGTGAATGGCACAGATCTATATATGGCAATGAGTCTGTTTGCATATAGGCCTACTGCAGCTCTGATCTGGTTATGGCACACGGGTCTGTGTAGAGTATGGGTCTGTGTAGAGTATGGGTCTGTGTAGAGTATGGGTCTGTGTAGAGTATGGGTCTGTGTAGAGTATGGGTCTGTGTAGAGTATGGGTCTGTGTAGAGTATGGGTCTGTGTAGAGTATGGGTCTGTGTAGAGTATGGGTCTGTGTAGAGTATGGGTCGTGCCTGTCAATGCTATAGAATTCTACTTTGATGCGTTCTGCCTACAACAATCTCTTGCGTAGATCGTTTTTTATTTCGGTATGTTAAATTGAAAGTGGCTAATATTGTGTTGATTCGATCACAACTCCCACAGTAAAGGGGAAATGTGGATATGTAACACTAAGGGGGAAAACTCGAGAAAATTGAGTGATGTTCAATCTCATGCTTCTCTGTGTGCACTGATATTTCTTCTGTGCTGCAGTCCCGGGGGAGCTGCGTGCTAGCGCAGGCATGCAGCTCAGAGGGAACATCGGTTCTGGATACAAAGCATTATGTTTGGGGCAAATCCAACACCACATCACTGAGTACCACTCTTCATATTTTCAAGCATGGTGGCTGCATCATTTATCAATCAATCAATCAATCAAATTTATTTTATATAGCCCTTCGTACATCAGCTGATATCTCAAAGTGCTGTACAGAAACCCAGCCTAAAACCCCAAACAGCAAGCAATGCAGGTGAAGAAGCACGGTGGCTAGGAAAAACTCCCTAGAAAGGCCAAAACCTAGGAAGAAACCTAGAGAGGAACCAGGCTATGTGGGGTGGCCAGTCCTCTTCTGGCTGTGCCGGGTGGAGATTATAACAAAACATGGTCAAGATGTTCAAATGTTCATAAATGACCAGCATGGTCGAATAATAATAAGGCAGAATAGTTGAAACTGGAGCAGCAGCACAGTCAGGTGGACTGGGGACAGCAAAGAGTCATCATGTCAGGTATTCCTGGGGCATGGTCCTAGGGCTCAGGTCCTCCGAGAGAGAGAAAGAAAGAGAGAATTAGAGAGAGCATATGTGGGATGGCCAGTCCTCTTCTGGCTGTGCCGGGTGGAGATTATAACAGAACATGGCCAAGATGTTCAAATGTTCATAAATGATCAGCATGGTTGAATAATAATAAGGCAGAACAGTTGAAACTGGAGCAGCAGCACAGCCAGGTGGACTGGGGACAACAAGGAGTCATCATGTCAGGTAGTCCTGGGGCATGGTCCTAGGGCTCAGGTCCTCCGAGAGAGAGAAAGAGAGAAGGAGAGAATTAGAGAACGCACACTTAGATTCACACAGGACACCGAATAGGACAGGAGAAGTACTCCAGATATAACAAACTGACCCTAGCCCCCCGACACATAAACTACTGCAGCATAAATACTGGAGGCTGAGACAGGAGGGGTCAGGAGACACTGTGGCCCACTCCGAGGACACCCCCGGACAGGGCCAAACAGGAAGGATATAACCCCACCCACTTTGCCAAAGCACAGCCCCCACACCACTAGAGGGATATCTTCAACCACCAACATACCATCCTGAGACAAGGCTGAGTATAGCCCACAAAGACCTCCGCCACGGCACAACTTAAGGGGGGGGGGGGGGGCGCCAACCCAGACAGGATGACCACATCAGTGACTCAACCCACTCAGGTGACGCACCCCCTCCAGGGACGGCATGAGAGAGCCCCAGTAAAGCCAGTGACTCAGCCCCTGTAATAGGGTTAGAGGCAGAGAATCCCAGTGGAAAGAGGGGAACCGGCCAGGCAGAGACAGCAAGGGTGGTTCGTTGCTCCAGAGCCTTTCCGTTCACCCTCCCACTCCTGGGCCAGACTACACTCAATCATATGACCCACTGAAGAGATGAGTCTTCAGTAGAGACTTAAAGGTTGAGACCGAGTTTGCGTCTCTGACATGGGTAGGCAGACCGTTCCATAAAAATTGAGCTCTATAGGAGAAAGCCCTGCCTCCAGCTGTTTGCTTAAAAATTCTAGGGACAATTAGGAGGCCTGCGTCTTGTGACCGTAGCGTACGTGTAGGTATGTACGGCAGGACCAAATCACAGAGATAGATAGGAGCAAGCCCATGTAATGCTTTGTAGGTTAGCAGTAAAACCTTGAAATCAGCCCTTGCTTTGACAGGAAGCCAGTGTAGAGAGGCTAGCACTGGAGTAATATGATCAAATTTTTTGGTTCTAGTCAGGATTCTAGCAGCCGTATTTAGCACTAACTGAAGTTTATTTAGTGCTTTATCCGGGTAGCCGGAGAGTAGAGCATTGCAGTAGTCTAACCTGGAAGTGACAAAAGCATGGATTAATTTTTCTGCATCATTTTTGGACAGAAAGTTCCTGATTTTTGCAATGTTACGTAGATGGAAAAAAGCTGTCCTTGAAATGGTCTTGATATGTTCTTCAAAAGAGAGATCAGGGTCCAGAGTAACGCCGAGGTCCTTCACAGTTTTATTTGAGACGACTGTACAACCATTAAGATTAATTGTCAGATTCAACAGAAGATCTCTTTGTTTCTTGGGACCTAGAACAAGCATCTCTGTTTTGTCCGAGTTTAAAAGTAGAAAGTTTGCAGCCATCCACTTCCTTATGTCTGAAACACATTCTTCTAGCAAGGGCAATTTTGGGGCTTCACCATGTTTAATTGAAATGTACAGCTGTGTGTCATCCGCATAGCAGTGAAAGTTAACATTATGTTTTCGATTGACATCCCCAAGAGGTAAAATATATAGTGAAAACAATAGTGGTCCTAAAACGGAACCTTGAGGAACACCGAAATTTACAGTTGATTTGTCAGAGGACAGACCATTCACAGAGACAAACTGATATCTTTCCGACAGATAAGATCTAAACCAGGCCAGAACTTGTCCGTGTAGACCAATTTGGGTTTCCAATCTCTCCAAAAGAATGTGGTGATCGATGGTATCAAAAGCAGCACTAAGGTCTAGGAGCACGAGGACAGATGCAGAGCCTCGGTCCGATGCCATTAAAATGTCATTTACCACCTTCACAAGTGCCGTCTCAGTGCTATGATGGGGTCTAAAACCAGACTGAAGCATTTCGTATACATTGTTTGTCTTCAGGAAGGCAGTGAGTTGTTGCGCAACAGCCTTTTCTAAAATTTTTGAGAGGAATGGAAGATTCGATATAGGCCGATAGTTTTTTATATTTTCTGGGTCAAGGTTTGGCTTTTTCAAGAGAGGCTTTATTACTGCCACTTTTAGTGAGTTTGGTACACATCCGGTGGATAGAGAGCCGTTTATTATGTTCAACATAGGAGGGCCAAGCACAGGAAGCAGCTCTTTCAGTAGTTTAGTTAGGGTCTAGGGTCCAGTATGCAGCTTGAAGGTTTAGAGGCCATGATTATTTTCATCATTGTGTCAAGAGATATAGTACTAAAACACTTGAGTGTCTCTCTTGATCCTAGGTCCTGGCAGAGTTGTGCAGACTCAGGACAACTGAGCTTTGAAGGAATACGCAGATTTAAGGAAGAGTCCGTAATTTGCTTTCTAATAATCATAATCTTTTCCTCAAAGAAGTTCATGAATTTATCACTGCTAAAGTGAAAGTCATCCTCTCTTGGGGAATGCTGCTTTTTAGTTAGCTTTGCGACAGTATCAAAAAGGAATTTCGGATTGTTCTTATTTTCCTCAATTAAGTTAGAAAAATAGGATGATCGAGCAGCAGTAAGGGCTCTTCGGTACTGCACAGTACTGTCTTTCCAAGCTAGTCGGAAGACTTCCAGTTTGGTGTGTCGCCATTTCCGTTCCAATTTTCTGGAAGCTTGCTTCAGAGCTCGGGTATTTTCTGTGTACCAGGGAGCTAGTTTCTTATGAGAAATGTTTTTAGTTTTTAGGGGTGCAACTGCATCTAGGGTATTGCGCAAGGTTAAGTTGAGTTCCTCAGTTAGGTGGTTAACTGATTTTTGTCCTCTGGCGTCCATTTATGGGTGTGCATGTCATCGGCAAAGACTAGGGATTTCTTAAAATAAATGGAATTGAGCTAATAACAGGCAAAATCTTAGAGGAAAACCTTGTTCAGTCTGCTTTTCAACAGAGACAAATTCACCTTTTTGAGCAGGACAATAACCTAAAACACAAGGCCAAATATACACTGGAGTAGCTTACCAAGACAACTTTGAATGTTTCTGAGTGGCCTACTGTAGTTGACAGGTTTTACTTCAATTGGCTTAAATCTATGGAAAGACTTAAATGGCTAGGGGTGGGAATACTTTCTGAACGCACTGTGTACAAAACATTATGAAAATCTGCTCTTTCCACTACATAGACTATCCAGGTTAAAGCTATGATTCCTTATTGATGTCACTTGTTAAATCCACTTCAAACAGTGAAGGGAAGCGGGGGGGACAGGTTAAATAAGATTGTACACAATCCATGTCAAGACATTTAAAACAGTCGTGGCCAAAAGTTTTGAGAATGACACACATACTAATTTTCACAAAGTCTCAGTTTGTATGATTGCAATTTGCATATACTCCAGAATGTTATGAAGAGTGATCAGATGAATTGCAGTCCCTCTTTGCCATGCAAATGAACTGAATCCCCCAAAAACATTTCCACTGCATTTCAGCCCTGCCACAAACGGACCAGCTGACATGATGTCAGTGATTCTTTCGTCAACACAGGTGTGAGTGTTGACGAGGACAAGGCTGGGGATCACTCCGTCATGCTGATTGAGTTCGAATAACAGACTGGAAGCTTCAAAAGCAGGGTGATGCTTGGAATCATTGTTCCTCTGTCAACCATGGTTGCCTGCAAGGAAACACATGCCGTCATCATTGCTTTGCACAAAAAGGGCTTCACAAGCAAGGATATTGCTACCAGTAAGATTGCACCTAAATCAAACATTTATCGGATCATCAAGAACTTCAAGGAGAGCGGTTCAATTGTTGTGAAGAAGGCTTCAGGGCACCCAAGAATGTCCAGCAAGCGCCAGGACCGTCTCCTAAAGTTGATTCAGCTGCGGGATCGGGGCACCACCAGTACAGAGCTTGCTCAGGAATGGCAGCAGGCAGGTGTGAGTGCATCTGCACGCACAGTGAGGCAAATACTTTTGGAGGATGGCCTGGCATCAAGAAGGGCAGCAAAGAAGACACTTCTTTCTGGGACAAACATCAGGGACAGACTGATATTCTGCCAAAGGTGCAGGGATTGTACTGCTGAGGCCTGGGGTAAAGTCATTTTCTCTGATGAATCCCCTTTCCGATTGTTTGGAGCATCCGGAAAAAAAGCTTGTACGGAGAAGACAAGGTGAGCGCTACCATCAGTCCTGTGTCATGCCAACAGTAAAGCATCCTGAGACCATTCATGTGTGGGGTTGCTTCTCAGCCAAGAGTGGGTTCATTCACAATTTTGCCTAAGAACACAGCCATGAATAAAGAATGGTACCAACACATCCCCCGAGAGCAACTTCTCCCAACCATCCAGGAACAGTTTGGTGACGAACGATGCCTTTTCCAGCATGATGGAGCACCTTGTCATAAGGCAAAAGTGATAACTAAGTGGCTCGGGGAACAAAATATTTATATTTTGGGTCCATGGCCAGGAAAATCCCATTGAAAACTTGTGGTCAATCGTCAAGAGGTGGGTGGACAAACAAAAGCCCACAAATTCTGACACACCAAGCATTGCTTATGGCAGAATGGGCTGCCATCAGTCCGGATGTGGCCCAGAAGTTAATTGACAGCATGCCAGGGCGGATTTGGAGAGGTCTTGAAAAAGAAGGGTCAACCCTACAAAAATTGTTTATATCAACTTTGTGTAATTGTCAATCAAAGCCTTTGACACTTATGAAATGCTTGTAATTATACTTCAGTATTCCATAGTAACATCTGCCAAAAATATCTAAAGACACTGAAGCAGCAAACTTTGAAAATTAATATTTGTCATTCTCAAAACTTTTGGCCACGACTGTATGCGTCCCATTCAGAGGGTGAATGGGCTTGACAAAAGTTGTGCCTTTGAAAGGGGTATGGTAGCAGGTGCCAGGTTCACTGGTTTATGTCAAGAACTACAACGCTGCTGGGTTTTTCAAGATCAACAGTTTCCCGTGTGTATCAATGGTCCACCACCCAATGACATCCAGCCAACTTGACACAACTGGGGAGGCAGCGGAGTCTAGATGAATTGAGGCTGTTCTGAGGGCAAAAGGGTTGAGGGGGGGTACAACTCGGTATTAGGAAGAGGTTCTTAATGTTTTGTACCGTGTGTGTGTGTGTATAACTATGGTGTGACTCTATTTTATTTTTTGTAACTGACATCTTAGAAGCCAGGCACCGCCCAGAAACCGCCCCCTGTGACCCAGAGGTCGGTGGGAAGGAATCCTCCACAAGAAGGCGGTTGTGACCCTCCGGATGGGGGGAGTGTGTCTGAATTCATTAAGAAGGTATCTCATCTGGTGCAGCAACACACTTCTCTTTCATATACAGTGAGAGTGAATCCTAACTTCCACTCATGTTGCATTTTCTCTGTCTCCCACTGACATTTAACGAACAACTAAGTGGAAATTCGTCTTGAGCGGAAGTTTGTGCACTTTGACGTAAGTTCTGTCTCTGAATATGACTTGAATGTTATTTTTCAGTTTGAAGCTAAAGAGGACCAGAACAAGCAGCTGGTGGTGCGTTGTCCTGTTGGTCCGCCTGCCGTCATCTACAGGGAGGACTCCGTTCCCCCTCTCTACGAAAAGGTTTTGGCTACGCAGGAAACTCGTACGGTGAGACAGAGAGAACAGATGTTTAACACTAAGCTTAAATCAAATAATCGTGTATTGGTCGCGTACACAGTTTAGAAGATGTTGTAAAGTGTGCGGCGAAATGCTTATGTTACTAGCTCCTAACAATGGAGTATAATGCCAAACAAGTAAGGATTGTCTCAACGAATCCAATTAACAACCCAAATAACACTGGAACGGTAATCCAAATGCAATCTATGTATGTATACTGAGAACTTCCACAATATACTAAGAATGACAGAGTACAGCAGTATATATATTACAGTGAGCTGTCAAGAATCCAGTATATAATACATATGTGGTGTGTATAAAGGTTGTAACTACAATGTACAGTAGTAGAAATATTAGAATGAGCTATACGGAGAATACAGTATTTAATCATAACACTAATGCTTGGTTTTTCCGAGCTGTTCATTGTTCTTCCAGTTCGGGTCGCCTGCCTTCGTTGACAGAGAAGAATCCAATGACTATATCTATGAAGAGGTTTTTGCTACGCATGAAACTCGTACGGTGAGACACCTGAAGGGATCAGTCAGCCAGCTACAAAATACTGTTTTTACGTTTTTCACATTATACTTCAAGGGCCGGTTTCCTGGACTTGGGGGTGGATGTAACAGTAAACAAAAATCGGTGACACTCAAATTAGTATATGTATTTATTGTGTATTTAACACTTCGTATGTTATGAATTACAATATGTTACAAATTGTAATACATATGTTAGATTCCAATTTGTGGTGGCTGACATTGGCTAGGTGGCTAATGCTAACGTTAGCTAGATGTCTGTTTGCTAGGCTAGGGGTAAAGGTTAGCTAACTAGTTGCAAAGTAGCAAGTAGTTGCAAAGTTGTCCATGAGGCGATTTGAACATGCACATTTTGGGTTGCTCAACATTCACTTTATACGCCAACCCATCCATCCTCCTTTAGTTTTTGCCTTAAGTAACCTTCTGTCTTATGTAACCATACCAAACATTACATATACATTTGAGTGCCACTGATTTTCGTTTACTATGTTACATCTATTCTGAGACCAGCCTGATATCCCAGACCCAGATTAAGCCTAGTCCATGATTTTGTAAAAATTTGTTTAAATAATGCTTTTTAAAAATGTAGCATACGCTCTTGTCCAGAGCAACATTTTTTTTTCTTCATTGGAATCAAACCCACACCCCTATTGTTGCAAGCGCCATGCTCTACCAACTGTGCCACACGGGACCATTCTCTATGTAGATTCTCTTTTGAAATAGTTTTTACTGGGACTAGGCTTGATCTTAATCTGGCAAACCGGCCCGACGTGTCATCCTTTATTACAGGTCAAACAAAGTGTCCTGAAATAAAGTTTATTGTATTTCTATTGTTTTAGGTAGCAGTTCAACAGCGGATATGTGCAACCTATGTTCACTGTGTAAGGCCACCTCCTCCATTGCCGTTAAAGCAGGCACTCCCTCTGAAAGGCAGAATCAAAACACTCTCAAAAAGCAGCATTAGTGAAGAGGAAAAAGAAGATAACATCAAGGTATGACCGTGAACCTGCTCCGTGATGATTCCCCTGGGTATAGATCTAGGATCAGCTTCCACTTCCCCAGTCCTAACAGTAACAATTAGGGGGGGAAATATGCTAAACTGATCCACGATCAGAATTGACTGGAAAATTCACCATACACCGTAAAACCCAAAGTGGTCAAAAGACAGGAATGAAACCACAACCACTAGCGGCTGTTGGGCCTATGTATAACCATGAACAGCTCAACTAAGCTGTCAGGCATCAATACATTGTGTATTATATTATTTACATGCATGTGGGTTTGTTACATACAGAACCTCCCAAAGAATCATCACTAATGACAATTTGACCACAACCATTTGTCATTCTCATTTCACCCTTTCATTTAATTCTTCCATCAGGATGCAGATCGTCTGATGGAATGGTGGGAGAAGGTGAAAAGTGAACGTGAGCATCACAGCTTCAAAATGTACTTTGTAATTTCCAGCATAGTTTAGGTGCAACTTTAATATTTTCCTCTGCCTTTTTAGCATGGAAAGACCCTAAACTGGCCACGAAGGGAGAAGCAAAGTAAGTTATTTAGTTTAGACCCAGCTAACAAAAGTGTGTACATTTGAATATTCTGTCACTAACCACCCTCCATACTGATGACCTTCTATTTCTAGACTGTTCAAAGAGAAAGCCCAGCGGTTCCAGAATGCATTGCAGTTGTACAACCTCCTCCTGACTAAGCATGGCGAGACCCTAAAGAACCACATCATTGACCTCATCAGCATCGCAGACAACTTAGACAAGGTAGGAGTACTAAAGACTACTGTACAGGCAACGTAGACAGGGTAGGAGCATGATGACCTACTGTACAGACTACTTAGACAAGGTAGCACTTAAGTCTAGTGTACAGACAACTTAAACAAGGTAGGAACACTATAGAATACTACTGTATACGCTTGTAATGCCTTTGATTTTTAATGTAAGCCTGTAACTAACATCAATTACCCCCAAGCAGATTTAAATACAATTCTACAATTCCATTAGAGTTCATTCCATTCAAATCAACAATTTAATTCTATCCAAGGTTTCCAAGGGAACCAAGATTGCTGGCATCACCGGGGGCGCCACGGGGGCGGTTGGAGGGGTGGCGGCTGCAGCAGGGGTGATCCTCGCCCCCTTCACCCTAGGGGCATCACTGGCCTTGACAGTGGTCGGTGTCGGTGTAGCTGCAGCTGGAGGGGTCACAGGGGCCTCTGCAGTTATTGCTAACAAAGTGAGCTGTTAGAATCCAAACACAATCAAACTATATTTATAGAGCATCTGCAGGATGATGGCACACTTAATATATTAATATGGTTCATGCTTGATTGGACAGACACCAGGAATTTAACTTGGCCTGGGAGCCAAGTTAGTTTCCCATGAAACTCACTCAGATAAATTCACTAAGTTTTCCCTTCGGAACTTAGATACTTAAACGAATGTTGAGAAGTACTGTGCATAACATCACTGTCCAACTCCTCTTCATTCCAGGAAGTAAATTCTTCATCTCTCTTAGGTGAGCAGTGCACAGGACAGGAAGAAGATTGAGTTGATCCTTCAAGACTACCTGGCCCTGATGGGTGACATTGAAGCCTGCTTGAGGTTCATCAATGTGGGCATGGAGCACCTGAGGAAGCACAACCTCTCAACTAGACAGGAGGTCGACACAGAGGCCGTCAGAGTGGTCAGGTATGATCTTAATAATATACTGCATTTACTCTTGTCTGGAAATATATTATCTTTATTTATTTTTTTTATATTTGCATGTTTTTAAAACTTAACCTAAACCAGGGTGGCCATAGTGACAGGAGTGGGTAGCTCCAGTGCCATAGATGCCAGCAGTAAGGCATCGGGGATGCTCCAAGGCTTTGCTCTGGGCATGGATATCTATTTTACCCAGAAGGAGGATGGCAAAGGTGGCCCGAAGCTGAAGAAGGGATTGGAGTCCAAGTTTGGGAGAAAGATACGCGAAGTGGCTCAGCAGCTGAATGAAGGGCTGGATGAAGTGATCAAGGTCAAATATGAGCTAGTTGAAAATAATCTAATCCTCTGAAGAAAGGGAAAGGGGGATACCTGGTCTGTTGCTCAACTGAAATGTCTTCCGCATTTAACCCAACCCCTCTGCCTTAATCGACAGCCCTACACACACACAAAAATGTGGTTTCCTCAAGGCTTCTTTGGGAAGGGTGATGGTTCCAGTGAAATTTTAAATGTTGGTGGCGGCTCATTGGACTTGATGTTATGCGATTACATGATTTAAGGTCAGTGTCTTGTGAATTGAGACTGGTTGACAGTCAGTAGTTCTCAATTCTCTCCTCAGGGACCCTGAGCAGTTCCAGCGCTAGCGCACTTGATTCTGTTAATAGACACAATAGTAAAAACCGATGGAATTTTAAAAATATAACATTGCTATTAAACCAGAATAAATAACCTTTTGAGATCATTCTCCATTCTCTTCTAAAAATAACCATAAGAGTTGTAACCATAACAGAACCCTTTGTCTAAAACTTTTTAGAAATGGTTATTTATAGAACATTGTGGTATGTTGTCTACCAGGTTTCAGTTCACTACCAGGTTTCAGAATCACTGCAACATTTTCCATTGTCAAATCTATTGTCATATAAACCAATGTTGTGAATAAATAAATAATTAGAAGACATAGATTTAGTCATGTTCCTTTTTTTCAAATTTCAATTAATCTCTCAATGGACCTTGTAGGACTGTCTGTATATTATAACTGATAATGTACTTTCCGGTGCAATGATCAGGGCCGGCCCTCCCTCTAGGCAAAATTATGCCCGGCACTTGATTTTTGGGGAGGCATTTTGGCAATTGGTTGCCGCCCTCTGGCGCCCCTGATCGGCTACTACACCGCCCGCGGCACCCCAGCCACCAGCTCATAGCGTTGCTGCTGTTCCCGCCCCCACCCCATTCCTACTTCTCCCGAATCCCACTATCCTTGGTGGTGATGTGTTTATGGGATTATCCAATTGTGAAAAAATTATAAAAATGAATCTGCCAATTAAATGTTTGTTTTAAAATATATTTGTGTGTGACACGATTAGTGATTTAAGGCAGTAGCCTACCATGTAGCTAACAGTGGATATAATTTTAGCTAAACGTAATCTATAGAGAGTTGAAACAATTTGCTACCACGTCTAACCGACAACTATGAGAAAAGAGGCACAATCTCTGAACCAAAGAAATGTGCTGGTGCATTGTATCAGCATGCAGCAATGTCCATCAGTCGGTGTGGAGAATGACAAGCCTACGAGGACGACGAGCCCCGGTTCGCTGATTCTAGCAGCAAAGAGGGCAAACCGGTGGAGTCCCAAGCCATGCACTTCCACCGATGATGACAGCTCTCTGGGCTGGACAAGAACAGGTGCTCGCACCAGGCCAAGCCACACCTCCAAACAATGCCGCCAAGACCCTATCTTGGACCCAGATTCAGATTCTTCGCTCCCCGTCCCCGATGACAGTTGTGGTACTACTGCTAAGTCCGACTCCCAGACAAAAAAACATAAAATACTCCTGTAATTTTTTTTGTCTCACCTCGGATGGCAGAGCTTCCGGGGCATTAGTGATTTTAACTATATTATTGACATTGAACTGGTTATATAGCCTATTAACGAGATGTATTAAAAATTGCGTTTAATTTGTAGCATAGGCCTATTCATTGAGCTACTCTTCTGTTCCTTCTGACTTTTAGCTGAGAAAATAATTGTCTCGCCTTGGGCGGCAGCACGTCCAGGACCGGCCCTGGGCATGATCATGTTGTGGCTCAAGTTAGTGAAGTAGGAAGTTTGATACCCTCCGAAATGTAGATCCAAGCACACAAAATAATAATGATATTTTATTGTGAGTGGAGAGAGGAAGTGTGAGAGAAACTGTGCTTTGTGACAAGACACATCTCCAGGGAAGTTCAGACAGGAGTGTAGTTGTACATCTGTGATGGCAAAGGTAAGGGCCTTTTTGTATTTGCCTGTGGAGTTTTGTGTCTCTGAGTCTGGTATGATTTAGCACTCAATGCATATCCTCAAATGGATGAGCAGACTTCATGAACGTTTCTTTTGTTCAATAAGTACATACGTTTTTGCCCCAACATACTTTATTATTTGTACTCACTTAGGGATTTATGTCAAACCTTGTATTGACTACATTAACCAAACACAAATGCATTGCAAAAAAAATATATATATATATATTTTTTTTATAAGTAGGGCCCTGTGTTTTGTCATGACATGATGCCTGATTATAATGCTGCATTTTTAGCCTTACATAAAAATAATTGGTGCAATTGTCTGAGTGCTGGACAATCTGACATAAAAAGAAAGGGAGGACAGTTTGATCAAAAAGCTTTAAATGAAGGTTCAAATCCAGGCGTGTCATATGATGGCGCAAAACACAAGGCCGAATTTAAGACTTGTGTGTGACACTGTCAGAGTGAAAGTGAAAAGGATGCAAGGCATTATTAATGATTCATTCCAAGTTGCACAACTTCACAGCCTAAATGTGTCTTGACTCTTATCCAAATGGGTAGACAGGCAACATCCAGGGTTCTTCCTCCACTGCAAAAGACAAATAAAGCAGATTATCAACTGTTATCAAGCACACCTGGGTTGGAAAATATGATTGCCTTCCTCAATAGCAGCCAGCGAATTCTACTAGAGGAAAAGACTAAATTAGTATGACATCCTGGCATTTGAAACATACTTAATTCAACGTGGGACATACAATAAAATGTTATATTTCTGCATACCCCAAAACACTACTATTTAGAACTCAACTACAGTTATTCAGCAGGTGCTTCATCTCTGTCCGGCTCCTTACTATTCACCGTTATAAACATGACAGTATCGATTTAAAGAAGTATGTACACAAGTATTTGCTTTTAACCTTTACACCTTAGCTACTTTTTGAGTGTGTGGCAGATTCATCCCCCCACAGCCTCCACCTCTGGTGCGCCACTCCAGGAACATCTATATGGGCAAGCCTGAGGAGAGTGATCCCCAGAGGAGATGGAGCTGTGGTCCCCCCCCCCTCCCTCAGTCTCACTTGGCCCAGGGGTTGGTGGAGGCAGAGTAAGATTGGATTCAACCATTGTCAACATACTGTACATCAAGTTGAATTCCTTTCTATTTGAACTGCAGTTTTAACTATGGTATGACTCACCTGACTTTATCCTCTTGGCCCACTGGAGAGCATAGGACATCCACCATGGTTCTCGACCTCCCTCTTCTCTGAGAGTCCTATGGTGGGAAATATACATTGACTTGAGTTCTCCAGAGAACTCCAGACACAGTTCAGAAGTGGCCTCCTATGGCCCAGCAGAAGTTGTCTGTGAGAAGTAATCCTGAAATCACTGTGACTGAAATGGTCAAGAAGGTATCTTGCCACAACATACTCTTCTCTTCCATTTTCTCTCATATATATTTCCATATAGGAGTGAATCCTAACTTCCCCTGAAGTCAAATGTTCACGTTGTCTCCCATTAACATCAACGCAGTGCTATGTAGTAAAAATTAGACTTGAGTGGAAGTTAGGATTTGCCTCAGAAAATGCACTCTCTGAAAATGACTTGCATTACATTGCCGGAGAGGAGTCCAATCTTCCACTCTATGAAAATGTTTTGGTTACGCAGGAATCTCGTATGGTGAGACAGACAGAGAAAAGAGATGTTTAACGCTAAGCTTAAATCCAATTAACAACCCAAATAACAGTAATCCAAATGCAATCTATACGTATGTACACAGGGAGCATTTACACATTGTACTGTATACTAAGAATGACAGAGTACAGCAGTATATATATTACAGTGAGCTGTCAAGAATCAGTATATAATACCTATGTGGTGAGTGTATAAACAGTAACTACAATGCAATGTACAGCAGTAGAAATATTAGAATGAGCTATATGAAGAATACAGTATTTAATCATAACACTAATGTATTACCAATACTGTAACAACTGTTTTTCCGAGCTGTACATTGTTTTGTTTTTTCCAGTTTGGGTCGCCTGCTGTCGTTGACAGAGAGGAGTCCAATCACCCTCTTTATGAAGAGGTTTTGGTTACGCAGGAAACGCGTACGGTGAGACAACTTTCTCAGTTTTAGCATTTATGTATCTGAAGGACTTTGCACTGCATTATCTGTTGTGTATGACTTTATTGATGATATATTTAGGCAGATTATTTCTTTAATTGTGTTTTATAAGATATAACACTTTGTCAAAAATTTTTGCAATAAAAAAGTCATACAAAATATGTAGAAAAATAAACAATTGTTTGTTATATTTTATTCTGTCCTATAATGTCTTATTCTATTAATAGTTGAGATTTTCTGTGAATAAGAAGGCATGATGAGGTTGTTAATCATGATTTGTCAGGACTCTTGACAGCTGCTTTTCCAGATGTAGATATTTTTACTAATAACTTTAACAAATGCGCCACTCGATTGACTCAACCTCAAAATATGTAATAAACAAATAACCTTGAATTCATTATATTTACATCTCTATTAACAAAATTGAGAGACAATATTTTTGCTCAATAAACTATATTTTTTCAAATTATCTTTCTAAAGAACCATTTCTATATTGTCACGTAGGAACACGTTCCTAATATTGAGTTGCACCCCCCTTTCACCCCCAGAACAGCCTCAATTCGTTGGGGCATGGACTCTACAAGGTGTTGAAAGCGTTCCACAGGGATGCTGGCCCATGTTGACTCCAATGTTTCCCACGGTTGTGTCAAGTTGACTGGATGTCCTTTGGATGGTGGACCCTTCCTGATACACACGGGAAACTGTTGAGCGTGAAAAACCCAGCAGTGTTGCAGTTCTTGACACAAACCAGTGTGCCTGTCTTGCCCATTCCCCCTCTGAATGGTATACATACACAATCCATGTCTCAATTGTCTCAAGGCTTAAAAATCCATCTTTATTCTGTCTCCTCCCCTTCATCTACACTGAAGTGAATTTAACAAGTGACATCAATAAGGGATCATGGCTCTCACCTGGATTTACCTAGTCAGTCTGTCATGGAAATAACAGGTGTTCTTAATGTTTTTTATACTCAGTGTATATCTGTACTATACATTTGTTGTTAAAAATGTCAAATAAATTGACATTTTTATTTTTACTACCCACTAGACCCCGACTTTGAATACTACTGGTCAAATGGAACAGTAACATTGTCTGTTTCTCAAATGGCACCATATAGGGTTATGGTCAAAAGTAGTGCACTACATGGGGAATAGGGTACTAGTTTGATGTACCATAGACAATGGAGAACTCAATGACCTCCTACTTCTTTATTTGGCTTTTCAACCACCAGGTGGAGAGATTGGACATGTATTCAATTGTAATAATGAGTTGTCATCAGAATATAACTAAACCATGTGTTTATAAATTTGAAATTAAGTTACCACAATTTTCGTTTTAATCTGTTGATTAGTTACCGTTGATTAGTCTTCAGTTAAGTTAATAAAGACACTCGAATCATTGAGGACAAATAATCTTTGGAAAAGAGACTCCTCTAGAAATTCAACGTGTCCTTTTCTACCATAAGTAATGGGTGTATTAAGGCTGAAAAACAATTATTTGATCACTTTAGACAAGTTATAATACATTTTGATCGATCTTAGATTGACTTTTATCTAACTTTGTGAAGTCGTCTACTCTACACATTGCAGTCCTTCGTTTTGTGGTCAACAAGTTTCACGTAATCAAACGGAATACACTGGCTTTTTTAGATTGGATGTACAAGTTACCTATGTAAACATTAATTTCCTCTTCAATCTTAATTCAATGTATACATGTTAATTTGACCTACATTTCGTCGGTTACACTATGGCCCTGGACCTATTTATTTCCAACGAGCGGAATAACGATCTAAACCAATCAGAGGCAGTAACTGGATCGGAGTGATACACCACAGCGCTGTTTAACGGAAGGATACGCTTGGGTGTGATGCGGGACTATAAATAATATTGTGACCTCGTTCGACCGTTGTTTCTCTGTGACATTCAACGTTATTTCGTAGCATTCCGAGCGCTCAGTTCTCCTTCGCAAAATGGCAGTTTAACGTGCAGCGGCTTATCCAGCAGCGGCAACAACCCGGCAGTGCAACGGTCAAGCACTGGCTTTTTTACGCAAAATGGCGTAAGTAAAAATTATACGTATTTCTTCTCAGAAAATGTAAAGTCAGTCACATGTCAGCCGTCGGGTAGGTGTGGCTGGCAAGCAGGCTTGGGAAGTTGTTGTTAGCGTTCTAGCTAGCTAACTCTACAATACAATAGCTTATACTGTTCGCTAACTTTACTTCAGATATTTGATATGTCATACTGTCAGCTAGATTTGGGCTGTCTTTGGCACCTACCCAACTGTGGAAATGGTTACTCGTATCAACTGTCTGCCTGAAATAACCAGCGTTAGACAGCATATGCTAACGTTATTCAGTGTCGGCGTTTCAGTGCCTTTCAACAAAGTGACAATAAAACCACGTGGATCCCGTGCCATCTACAGTGGGCCATTTTTAAACCGATATCTACGTCATAAATAATCAACTACCCCCTTCTCATATTGAATAACAATCTTGTTATGATTTTTAACTAATGTTATTAAACCCAGGCTCATAAATGGGTGAAGTTACTATGCCAGACATGGCAACGTGGCACTTTCAAAATGGCGTACTTGTGTCCTCTCGCTTTCTACTTTCCTTTCATGACCAGATGGTTGTTGTGAAAATGGCGGTGTCCTCACCCTCCCCTCTCCGTTTCCATAGTGAGTCAGCGAGGAGGCGGTGTTACCGGTCACATCATGACCAAGTTAGGCAACGTTATCCCGTGGCGGTGGGCGGGGAGTTTACCAGCACTGGCGGAATTTCCACTGAAGTATTAGACCAGAATATCTCGTACTATTTTGTGAAATACATGAATGCGTTTTAGGAGATATTAAGTCAAAGTTATTGACTCGACTTGTTCCTTTAGCACTTAGTTGAACAAATGGCCTCAAATTTACCAGGAAACGACCGAATGTTACTGTTGACTTGGTCACTAGGACATAACTTCAAATACCACAGGTTTTACAAGGTATCTCTAGCAGACTGTTTTCATGTGTATTTCCCAGACGCATACTTCCTCTTAAAATACTTCCTCCTAACACTGGGGCATTTGTTTATTTGTCCCTACCTCGGTGGGTGGGAGGAGTTTGAACCGGTGCATTCGTTGAGCCAGATGCCCTGCTCAGTCCAGCTGTGAAGCCAGCTCAAAACAAAAGTGACATAAATAAGCATGTGGAGTGATCTGTAGGATTCTGTGTTTTCACATGCAAAGTGATTGCTTTTGATAAATGGTGCATCTGCCTTCAAAGTGAAAACTAGTTAAATATGTATTATATGGAGAAGCGATGCATGTTTCTGGAAGACACACCATGCTGCCTTTGTTGACAACATGACAGCAGCGCAGATTATTGTTTGATTTGTCAAGGGTGCTCCTCCCTCCCCACTTTCGCGTGATGTGAAGGACTATTCCCCGGTTCAACCCAGGCCAGCGTAATAGAACTTCCTCGATGGGTGTTACAATGAGGGTAGTCAATGAGTAGCACCATTTAACTGACACCATATATATTGATATGATTACCTATCCCTCAAAACAATGACATGTGGCGAAGAAATTCTTGAAGAACGATCTGACCTTAAAGGCCATGTACTCTTATAATCTCCACCCCTCAGATCCTGGTTCCTCTCTAGGTTTCTTCCTAGGTTCCTTCCTTTCTAGGGAGTTTTTCCTAGCCACCGTGCTTCTATATATGCATTGTTTGGGGTTTTAGGCTGGATTTCTGTGTAAGCACTTTGTGACATCTGCTGATTTAAGAAAAGAAAGAGGCTTTATAAATAATTTTGTATTGATTGTTTTCCTTTTTATGTAGCCTAGCTATGATGGTACTAAGGCCCTGTCATACATGACATCTCACCCCTATCCCACCTTCTCTCCTACAGTATGTGTATGTCTACCGGAGAGAATGGGATATGCAAAATACATTTCTGTTGCTCATGTAGTAAATGGTCCAATAAAGTAATGTTCTCTCCTCTGTGGAACTACTTGTCATACTGCAATTTGTAACCCCTATCCCTCCATCTCTCTCCTTTCTGCTTCCAGTTCTCTCAAACCAACCACCCTCAGCTCTGCTGTTGTCTACCACAGCACGATATCACCGTTCCCCCTAACGACGACAACGTCCGAAGACTCTCTGTTATCCCGTTATAGTACCCTGTTACTGTTGACAGCCACCAGAAGAAGCAGTCATGTCCCTGTTGACTTCCCAACTGGTCTTGGAGGACGTTGGGGCCCTGTTACTGGACAACTGGTTTCTGACGGCTGACCCCATGGGGCCCCGTCTGGACCAAGATGAAGAGGATGATCTACCCCCCTCTCTCTCCTCCTTCTCTTCTTCTCTCTCTCTCTCCAACTCTTCTGCCTCTTCCCTCTCTCCCTCTTCTTTGTTTAGTTTGTCTCCTTCCCCCTCCCATCTCTCGTCCTCCGACTCCCTGCCTCCATCCCCTCATCCCTCGTTCCTGGGGAGCAGCAAGGCCGGCTCCGGGGTAGAGGACCACCTGATGCCGTTGACTCCGTGGCTGGACTCTAGCGAGCTGCTCCATGCCCACATGGGAACAAACGTCTGCAGAGGTGAGAACACAGCTGAAAAGAAAACCACAACAAAAACGCACAGCTCAAGTGTTGCAAAAGACATACAAACTCCTCCTTTGTTTGCTGACTAACCCTATACGTGGTTCCATCTGTGGTGTTATCACATCTATTAGGCTTAAACCTATCATTTTAAGCAATCCCCCACCTACGCTCTCCCCTGGGCTCGGTTTGTCATACCAACGTGTATGGTAATCATTAACCATAGAGGTCGTTAGTAACTACCGGTATTACCCGTTTGCACATCCACACGCGATGACAAGCCACCCATCACCTGAACAAACTGGTTTGCACCAGGTTTCCTGGTTATTACAGTAAAACAAGACTAGTGTCAGTGGTGCTTTACCTCCTGTTGTACAGACAGGAAACATTTTGGCAAACAATAGGGTTTTATAGTAGGGATCCAGTATCAGCAACTTCCACGTCCCTTCAAATCATGATTAGACTGGAATATTGTCTTTCAGAGCAGGTTTTTGTTTGGGAAAGGACTTGTTTCAGAGTACCATTTTTTATTTTATATATTTTTTTATTTATTTCTTCTTTCCGTTATCGCTGTACAATAATTATTAAAATTGTCATGTCATAAACATTGAGTATAATATGTTGTATATTTAGATGGAATTTACTTATCGCTTCTTCCCCAGATACATTTTCGGGCATGGACTGGATGGCTGAGAAGATAGACCTGAGTGACTTTGACCTGGACTCTCTGATTGGCTCCTGTTGTTCCGACGCCCCGCCCAGTTCCCCCGAGGATCTCCTGGCCTCCCTGGAGACCCGAATGGACCTAGACCTGATGGACCCCTTCACCGCCCCAATCCCTGCCCCACACGAGGTGCTCTCCCTGGGCATCCCTCTGGCCGACCTCCCCTCCCTGGAGCTCCCTGAAGAAGAGGTAGGGGATGAGGTCAGAGGTCCTGTGGTGACGGTTCAGGATCAAGAGGTCATGGTGAAGTCTGAGCCACAGTCTCCAGCACCCCTCTCCATGGGGTATACACTCGAGCTGGGGAGCGAAGTGGACGTTGATGTCTTGGAAGTCAAGACCACCCACACTCCAACTACCATCATCTCTGAGCCCAGCAACAGCCTCCAGACCACCGCCCCTATCGTCCTCTCCCTCCTGCCCTCAGGTCACTTCGTGGTGGTCCTCTCCCCTAAAGAGGAGCCAACCATCCTCCCCACATCAACCCTCTCAGCCTCCAGTAGCTGTGATGACCAGTCTGATGACAGCGACTCCGGCATCGACTCTGTATCCGGCTCCCCTCCTCACCACCCATCTCCCTCTCCTTCTCCCTCCATAGCCGGGTCCTCCAGGACCAAACCTTACTCCAAACCTGAACCTGAGACTACATCCCCCACAACCCTCAGCGGCAAGGTCAAATCAGTATCCGGGGCACCCAAGGTCGTGGAGAAGAAGCTCAAGAAGATGGCGCAGAACAAGACGGCAGCGACACGTTACCGACAGAAGAAGAAGGGCGAACAGGAAGTGCTGAGTGCGGAGTGTTCCGAGCTGGAGCAGAGGAACCGTGAGCTGGCAGAGAAGGCTGACGGCATCAGCAGAGAGATCCAGTACCTCAGAGATCTGATGGAGGAGGTCCGCTCAGCGAAGAACAGGAAGAAGACCACTGTTAGTGTGGCGTAGTCAATGGAAATTATGGATAGAAGGGGAATGCATAGAATGAGATCCAGTACCTTGTGGAGGAGGGGCTACGTCCTGGTTGTCCACCCTTCTACCAAAGTGTACATTTGCATACTTGCAGTCTATGATGGGAAGTGTGCATTTGCATACTTTGGGAGAAGATTAGAGAATGGAGAAGGCAGTCTGGTAATGGCTAGAAAGATGATAGAAAAGTTGATGAGATTATTATCAGGGGGAGAAGATGCGGGACTGATTTTAGTCAGGCGGAGCATCAGTCATGCTGGTCTGTTCTGTATGAACCCTATTACAGTGTTACACTGGTATACATACACATTATTAAACACACACACACAAGTGTTGTATGGTATTGTCTTGACTAGGCCATGGCTACTGCGTAGGTAGGAAAATGTAGAATTACGACAAAGACAAATTAGTATGGCCACACTTACCAAGATCCAACCCATAACCTTCCCCAAAAATACTCCAGTTTCAAAGACCAGTTACAACAACCCCCCCCCCAACTGTCACCCTACTGTTACTCTTACCCCACTCACCCCTTACCTTCCCCCTTTTTTCTCGTTACCCCACTACTCTTTGACATCCTCTATGCAGCTTTAGTCCAGAAAGGGGCCTCGCCCTGTGACAGGTTTTTAATTGTTACACTGAATTCCCTCTGTCACAATGTTATGTTTGGTATGTATATATCTTCACCTGAACTCTACTCTGGCTTCATCAGGGTTCTATTTAACGCTGGGTAGTAGGAAACCATCCATCTCCTAGACTGTCCTAGACCTAGTTGGCAACTCTAGTGTAGCTTTAAGCTACATGTTTGTTTGGCTTGTATAAATGCTTTGCTATTGTTTACTATTAAAGCTCCTTATTGAATCTCAATTGATCTGTTATCTTTTATTAAGAAGTACATGTTATCTTTTATTTGGATTAAGAAGTACATGTTAACTATTAGTGGCAAATCTAAATGCCATGACAAATGCACATTAAATTGATATGCTAGTTTAGTAAAGCACTAGTCGTGTACACATACGACTGATACCATATAAGCGTTGAATCAATTTGATCATGACTAAGCAACAGTACTCTGGTATTTTAAGCCTGTGTGACTGGAATGGCAGGTGATACTGGTCCTGGGAAAAATACTCATGAAGCACATGAGTAGGAGTGCTGATCTAGGATCAGGTCTTGTGTCCATATAATCTTGATCTGAAATATAAACGGGTCCTAGATCAGCACTCCCTACTTTGAAGTTTTATGAATACAGACTGACACTCGAGCGCCAACCTAAGCTTTGAATATCGGGTCTATTTTAAGCATCTTGGAGTGCTGATTTGAGTTCAGTTTTCCTTTTAAATCACAATGAATAAGAGGACTGATCCTAGATTGGCTCTCGATACATACGGCCCCAGGTATACCTGATTTACATGTAAGATTGCGCAAACAGGAAATGGCTGGGTAGTTGGTAGTGCAAACATCCATGCTATAACTAGTACAGCTATACAACTTGTCATTGTGCAATAGCTAATGCAGGGGTTGGCAAGTACACTACTACACGTTTGAACTTTTAGAGTGATTAGCTTATAATATTTGTTTTTAAATGTTATTTAAATAATTATTAAACAAGCTATTTATCCTTTATTCAACCATAACACATAAGGATATATAGCAGGGATTGTTAACTGGTGTCCCTCACATTGTTTTTCAGAATACATTTTTAGCATTAAAAATTGGGGCATAAAGTAACAAAATCACTAGGAATTCACCTCAAAATGTTATTTAGGAAATCTATTCCCCAGTATTTCCACTCATAAATAGAGACGTGATCTTGTAAGGTTTTAAATGATTGTTTCCATCAAATACAATATCTGTTTGGGCTTCTTACATCAATTTTCAGAGTACAAATGATTAATGATTATGTTCCGGTGCCCTGATCATCCGCTCAAGAAAGAAATGGTCCTGTGGCTGAATCTAGTTGATGATCCCCGTCTATAGAATCTATATAATATCAGTGTTTGTCATTGTGCTTTAAGGGTTAGCCAGTACACCCTGCTTATACTGTGTCATTAGCTGTTTTACAATAACATTTGTTTAAAAAATAAATATATCCCTAATTAAACAAGTTAATGACTAATCTTCTGAAAATAAGCCTTGGTGCGAGTTGAGCTATTTCAGAAAGTCTTAGAAAACAGGTTTGAACCGGCCAACATTCGACACATTTTCGTGCCATTGACTGAAGGAACAAAACCCAAAATGCAGAAGTGAGACAGAGAAAGGTGTGTGAGTGAGAAAGAGACGTCTCACAGGAAAGAATCTCTTGTCTATCTCCCCCATTTGTTTTATCTGAAACCAGACAGACTGAGGGGAAACATTTGTCTCTTTCTCTCTCTCTCTCTCTGTGTGTGTGTGTGTGTGTGTGTGTGGCAAAAAGTTGTGGGTTGACAGCATGTGTCAGTGAGAGAGAGAGAGAAAAAGGTTGTGGGTTAGTGTGTGAGTATGTGCAATGAAAATATGTGTGTGTCTATATGTAAGACTAGTGCACGTGTATGCGAGAGTGTCTGTCCAGGTGTACAAACGTTTGTGTGAAAGAGTTCAGTGGGTTGAAAGAAACATGGCAGACAGATGTGTACATTTAGCTTGGGCAGTAAAACATCACAGGTTTATTTATTTGACCTTTATTTACAACCATGTAAGCCGGGAGAACAGACACACACAGACACACACACAGACACACACACACACAGTCCACAGTAGTGAGGCCTTCCACTCCTGCACAGGCCCTGATAAGAACCACCCTGATAGAGAGAGAGAAAGGGGGGGGGGGGGGGAGAGAAGGAGAGAGTGGAAATGATAAGGGGAGAGAGGTAGAAAGAAAGCTAGAGTTAGAGAGCGAGAGTAGAAGAGAGAGGGAGAGAATAGCTAGTCAGTTGTTCAACTGAAATGTGTCTTCTGCATTTAACCCAACCCGTCTGAATCAGAGAGGTGCGGGGGGGAGGGGGCCTTAATCGACGTCCATGTCATCGCGCCTGGGGAGCAGTTGTTGTTGGGAGTTAACTGCCTTGCTCAAGGGCAGAACGGCAGATTTATCTACCTTGCTGGCTCTGGGTTTTGAACCAGCGACCTTTCAGTAACTGGCCCAATGCTCTTAACCGCTAGATGGAGGGAGAGAGAACAAGTGAGAGACATGTCAAGCCAAGGCAAATGCCATGCAGGGAATGAATGCCTGTTTGAAATGGGACTTGAAATGGCTCCAGACCTGGGTTCAAATACCATTTGAAATCATTTCAAATACTTGATCTGTGCTTGATTGAGGTTGCCTGTTAAAATGGAACCAATAGAGAAGTCCCAAAAGTGCAAAACCGGCCCACCTGTGACCTGGCACTCCAGGCAGACTCAAGCAAATACTCTATTTGAACGTTTTCAAATAGTATTTGAACCCAGGTCTGAATAGCTCATTAGGAGATCATGGGTGTGAGTGCTGGGATCGACAAAGCGTTTTAAGGCAGGCTGACTGAAGATGAGCCTTGACTTGTAGTGTTCATTCCTCATGAATCTACTGTTATTTGGTCTGCGTACCAAATGGCACCCTATTCCCCATGGGACCTGGTCAAAAGGAGTGTACTACATAGGGAATAGGGTGCCATTTTGGGATGCAACCTACCAACCACAATGGGCTTCATTCATTAATGGCTTGGGTTGGCTTGTCAGTATGCTTTTGGTGTTTTGAGCCATTCACAATAACAGGGACTCTCACTGGCGTGTGTGTGTTTCATGATTCACTGGCCCTAAACTAAGGTTTGATCAGGCCGCAGCCACATAGCAGTGACTGGTGGTATGTAGTGTTAATTATAACTCTTGGCTAGAACCCAGGTAGAGGCCTCATTGGTTAACAAAGGCAAAGAAGGTCTGAGTAAGGAATAGTATAGATGTATCTGTCCCCCACTGAGTAGATTCAAAGAGGGACTACAGTGCCATGAAACTGAGACTGCATCCCAATGGCACCTATAGGGTTCTGGTCAAAAGTAGCGCACTGTATAGGGAATAGTGCTAATTGGGACGTGACCTCTAGCAGTCCATTGCTACTTCTCACAGACTTGTCAAAATGTTATTTTAGGCACTTGCCTTTCAAAGCACAAAATACTATACCTAACAAACATTATGGGGAAGCAACTTTGATTCAACCAGTGTGTGCCCAGTGGGGATCGTCTCTTTCTACCTCTCTCTCCTCTTCCCTTCTTTCTCTTTCCAACCCCCTCTCTTCTGGCTCTCTCTCCCTCTCTCACTCGCTACTGTATGTAGGAGTCTAAAACCAGATGACTGGTAGGTCTATTTTCAAGTAGGTCTATTTTAGGCTAACTTTAATCTGAAGCAGGATTTAGCCCAGCGACTCTTCAACG
Source organism: Oncorhynchus mykiss (assembly GCF_013265735.2). Taxonomy (NCBI): domain Eukaryota; kingdom Metazoa; phylum Chordata; class Actinopteri; order Salmoniformes; family Salmonidae; genus Oncorhynchus; species Oncorhynchus mykiss. The sequence continues at coordinate 16,703,099 of NC_048581.1, read as the reverse complement.
CAGTCAGTCACAGGACAAGCGCACTGGTCTGCGTCATAAAGATGGTTGAGTAGACTGGGTTGACTGAGGGGTAACAGAGACGTGGTAGTGACAGCGTTAGCAATGGCCCTACTTCCCTGAGAGTATATATAGTTCCCTAATCCCCAGCCATCAGCCTGGTAATGAGCTCAATTAATGTCACTGTGACCAGATAATTACACTGTGTGTGTGTGTGAGAGAGCGAGAGTGAGAGAGAGAGAGAGAGAGAGAGAGCGAGAGATCAGGTAATTAGCCTGAAGGCTCGGGATCAGAGTGAGTCATCTAGGGACATGTCAGTCAGTATACAGACATGTGAGAGAGGAAGAAGGGGGTAGAGCTTAAATAATTAGTTAAATCAAATACAGGTTCAACTGAATGACAACAAAGACAGAATACAATATGTAATTTTATTGAATAGTTTGGGGTAGCCTCATCTCCGTGGAATGCTCCTCGGAGCCAGATGCTGATGACAAGTTGCCCTATGCTGGAAGAACGGGGACGCGATGACAGGCCTTCAGCTGGTGGTGGGGAGGTGGAAGGTCGTTGAAAGGCTGTTGCTGCAAAACAGCAAGTGGGAGTCAAAGTTTGAGTTGACATAAATACCCCCCTGGATTTGTGCTCATTGGTTGAAAGAAAGGAAAGTGATTACTGCACGAGTGAGCCCATAGGTTAATCAGCAAGCGGGGTGGGATTGCCTTCGTGTGCCATGCTCATAGGCTGAAGTGAATAGGTGAATGACATTCTGCATTCTTGCTAATAGTAAAGGAGGAGGAGAGACGTGACACTATGCTGATGAGGTAACATTATAGACACTACCATACCTGCTATGCTGATGAGGTAACATTATAGACACTACCATACTTGCTATGTTAATGGGGTAAAATTATAAACACTACCATAGATACCTGCTATTCTTATGAGGTAACATTATAATCATTACCAAATGCCTGCTATGCTAATGAGGCAACATTATAAACACTAGCCTATAAATACCGGTTTTGTTTATGAGGTAATAGACACTACCATATGAATAAAAGCGATGTGAATTATATGTGTTTATGAATAAAAAGTAACCCTAGACTAGAGTCTCTAGACTGTGTGTGTGTGTGTGTGTGTGTGTGTGTGTGTGTGTGTGTGTGTGTGTGTGTGTGTGTGTGTGTGTGTGTGTGTGTGTGTGTGTGTGTGTGTGTGTGTGTGTGTGTGTGTGTAAGCGAGAGGTGTGTAATAAGGAAACTATGAGTCACTGTGAAAGAACCAGTGTTATGGTGTCATTCTACACTTCTAGAGAATTGGGGAGGAAGGACTTGAGGTACTGTAATAATATTTTCAAACCTCGACTCAATCAGCAATAAAGATAAACAAAGTAAACTTGTCACGGATAATGTGAACATTTTGGATAATATGATGAATATAAACACAGCATTAAGGACAAACAATTGCATTGCCAAATATGTGTGTCTTCCGAGGGTACTCCTCTTTTGTAAACTTTAAAAGTTTTTTTCTCCGTCCATTGTCTGATTTGTGTTGTGCTTTTTAAGTTATGCTAGCAAACATATAGAAATGCACCCGTGATCAAAGTAGGCCTCCAAGTCTTTATTTCATAAATGTACACTACCTTCCCGCCTTTTACCTCTAATGCTAGAGTGCCACCTGGCGTCCTTACTGAAAACTACACTTCCCCATTTTTATGAAAACATAATCGCCGTAGACTGTCATGTGACCAGCAAACACTGGGCTTGTACCGACATTGCAGCCGATTGACTGATCTGCAAATCACCTTGCATCATAAATAACGATATTATTATTTGTAGATCAGTCAGTCAGCATTTGCTTCACGGTTTTGATGCTCCCGAACACGGCTTTTACGAGAAACAGAAAGTTGACCGAACTAAGGTTGTTGTTACGGTAGAAACGACGCTGTTACCCAGCGCCCACCTCCATCATTCTGAACTCTTTTGACTGAACACCGTTTTGAACCCACGTTCTTGCTGCATGCTGCTTGCACGGTTTCTACGAAGGTACCGTAAGTAGGTTGACAAACATTTTTGAGATCCATTACTGGGAGTTACAGGCTAGGTACTGTTTGTAGCACAGATCATTTTCGACCAACCTTTACTTGAATGTCCAGTTTCAGGTGGTGGGTTTGAATGTAGAAAATGCTCAGTTATCAAAATAAAAACATGTTTTGCTCCATTAAGTAATTCAACAATGTGTATGGCGCCATCTTGTCTATTTCAAATATCTAATTGATTAAGACAGGTCCACCCTAAAGTGCAGAATGTCATGATTACACTCTTTTTAAATGTATTTTTTTTATTAACAACAAATCAATACATAAAGCACATGAGGGAACACAAGCATACATAGATAGATTACAAACAATGGACAATCGGGCTGGGGGCGGGGCTAGGGGCGGGGCTAGGGGGTACAATATCACATTACAATTACAGAAGGACCTTAAGGGACATGCATATACTTACAATTCTAACAGCTTTTTTGTTAGAGCATTAACCGTCTTAAAATACAGTTACATTTATTTTTGTAGGGTACGAAAATGTGGTTTTCTGTTTGTAAATTTACATTTGTGAATATGAAATTTGGCCAAAAGAATAATGAAATGAATTACATAAAATGGTTTCAGCTTATTTCTATCGTAGGTAAAGAATCCAAACAGTACATCTCTCCACAATAGTGTAAAATCTTCATAAATGTGTTAAATTATAAATCTACTGATGTCTTGCCACAGTTTTCTTACATGCATACAATGCCAAAAAAGATGCAACACTGTTTCTGGGTGGTCATTACAAAAGGAGCAATTTGAGTTGATGTTTTTCTTAAACTTCTTCATATAGTGGTTGGCAGGATAATATTTATGAATAATTTTAAAGGAAACTTCCTTCATTTTGTTTACAAGTAGGTATGTGTGTATCTCTTCTTACCGTCCATGTATTACAGACTTCCCATCTTTCTGTCTCTCTTACCATCCTTGTATTACAGACTTCCCATCTTTCTGTCTCTCTATTTCCCCTCTTTCTCCTCCTTCTCCTGACCTCCCTCTCTTCTTCCCCCTCTGTCTTTTCCCTTCCTCCATCAGGATGTCATCATCTCTTCCCCGACCTCGTCATGTGATCTGGGAGACAGAGGAGCTGGTGGCCTACCTCCACCCCCAGCCCTGGACCCCAGGTAGATGCATCTTATTTACCACAATAGCTAACTGGTCCAGGGCCCGGTTTCCCAAAAGCATCTTAAGGCTAAGTTAATTGTTAGAATTTTCGTAGAAGCATCGTTAAATATCCAAGCTGTTTCCCTAAACCATCGCTATTAATGCTGCACTTGAAAACGCTCGTAACCTAAAGCCTGCCTCAGACCACTCGTAGAACAGCGTCGTTAGATGCTTTGTTTGCCCTCCTGTGTCACTTAACATACAGAAAATCTAAACTAAACATGGATCAACCATGTGATTCTATCTCTACGACCACTGATAACTTCAGAACAAAAGCTGACTACTAAGAGGAAGTTGCCAATGTCTTTGCAGTTGATACAAACAAGCCACGTAGACAAAGATATGCTATAAACAGTAGGCTATGTGTTTTCAATCAATATGAGACAATATACCCACAGGAAAGTATAATTCCATTATCCTTTCAGAGCGCATGTAGTGCATTCAGATTCCTATCACTTGAAGCATGCATGTAAACATGTGTAAGAGCTCGGCCAGTATGCATGTGTCTCGTGCATGTATTTTTATCTCGTGCGCCTGCTTCAGGTGATAGGAATCTGAATGCACTACCTGCGCTTTGAAAGGTTGATGGAATTATACTTTCCTGTGGGTATATTGTCTCATATACCGATCAAAAGGACCAACCACACAGACAACAAGTAAAGTACATTCAAATATAATTGTAATTTTATTCAACATTCTGTCTTGTCGAAGTTGTGAGAGGAAACTGTCCTGATTCAAACGCTCATTTCTGCCCAACGTAGAATTCAATGTAATTCATCGTCAGGATCCCAGCCAAGTAACACACCTCACGTCCATCCATTGCTTTTACATTTTATAATAGTCAGTTGCTACGCAACCACTGAACATGTACAGTGAACTGTGCAATCCTTCTATAGTATACTATCATCCTCTATAGTGCACTGCATAGGGAATAGGGACAATCTTTATCTTCATATATGGAATATCAATCACAGGCACTACCATCCTGGAGCCAAAGACCCCCAGGGGCCCAGATGAGGAACCAAGCCCAGCTCAGGGCAGTCTCTTCAGGCTGGGTGAGGGAGCCTACCTGAGGTTGCTGCTGGGGGCCAGGGAGGTGGGGGCCCTGCTGTGTGAGAGGCTGGGGGTGAAGAGATGTGCCCTGGTCTGCAGGCCCCACCCAGACAGTAACAGTCCACCCCAGGTCTGTTGTGTTTGTACTCTACACTCTTCTTTACTATTATTCTACTCTATTCTACTTTACTCTTTTCTATTTTATTCTACTCTTTTAAATCCTGCTCTCTTCTACATTACTCTTATTCTATTCTGCTATTTTCTATTTTACTCTTCTATTCTGTGTCATCTAGTTTTGAATAAAAACTGACAATGTAATGTTTTTGTTCATCAACATAAATTATATTTGTGTTTAGATAGCACCATAATTCTGTCCTCCTTTTTAGTATGAACAGGTAGCCTAGTAATAGTCCCTGTTGTTATTGACTCACAGATCCGGGTGCTGCCGCTACACGGCCTTGACAGCGAGTGGCACCCCCACCTGGCGGGAGATGAGCACTACACCCACCACGACCCCGGCTACGTCACCTCTAAAAGCGGCCCTCGCTGGACTGACACGTCCCTCCAGGAGATCCAGGCCGAGATTCGGGCCCAGCTCCCTTCCCCCAATGCCCTACCAAACCTCACCTTCCTGGGGGAAGACCCATCACACCCCGGCCTCTTCTCCCGGATCGTCCGTGGAGAGGAGCAGCAGTGGAGGGTGTGGGAGGATGAGGGACACGTGGCATTCCTCACCCCCTTCCCCAACGCCCCCGGCCTCACCGTACTGGTCCCCCGTCGACCTCTGACCTCGGATATATTTAGACTTGAAGAGGCAGATTATACGAGTTTGGTACTGGCAACCCAGAAGGTGGCCAAGGTTTTGGAAGAGGGTCTCGGAGCGTGGGGGGTGGGGTTGATATTCGAGGGGTTTGAGATTGACTATGCTCATGCTAAATTGATACCTCTGCTCTCTCCGCCCTCCTCTCACCAGGTTGATGGGGGCTCCACCACCACCACTGGCTCTCTACCTCCTCAGGCCCAGTTTAGTGCCACCTATCCTGGGTTTGTGACCTCGGAGGATGGCCCTGAGGCAAGCCTGGAGTGTTTGAAGGAGTTACAGGCCAAAATCACACAGTAAAGATAATGTACTGTATTGACATGTTATGAAATATGTATGTAATTGCATATTATGAAGGATCTGAAACTGGGTGATTATAGTATTGATGTATTGCACTTGACTACATACATTCCAATTGCATTATTGGTTGACTTGGTAATGTTTCAATACGAAGCCCGTTGATTCATGTACATACTGATTTGGTATACCAAATTCTGTAGATGTGACTGTTTCTGTCAATTTTATTATCAACTTGAAATAGGACCACAATCAAGAGCTTTATTTGATAAACATGGTACTGTAAGGGTTTTAAACATATCCTTTGAGAAGTACTTAACAGTAGCATGAAAAAATACATGATTGTTTGATCAAAATAAACATGTGATTTCTATTATGTTTTGTAAAGTGTAATTTCAGATGATATTTCTAAGAGCACAACAGGCTGAAAAAACAGAAGGAAATGAACCGCCGTCTTTCATTGTCAAATGTTACAATACATATGTCATTACTCGTTACCCCTCTAATTGTATTAAATTAGTACAAACGACCATGAAACCAAGCACCTTTTATATAGGGCTAGTTCACTCAAATTACAAAATGAAGTATTGGATTCCTTCAAAGGTTTACATTTGAAGCAGGGGCCAGATAGACTTACCTTGTACAGGGGCCAGATAGACTTACCTTGTACAGGGGCCAGATAGACATACCTTGCACAGGGGCCAGATAGACATACCTTGCACAGGGGCCAGATAGACATACCTTACACAGGGGCCAGATAGACATACCTTGCACAGGGGCCAGATAGACATACCTTGTACAGACAGTTTTTTTTTTTCTTACCTGGTAAGTAATGTCATTTAGTGAACTATCCATTTAATCATTATATTACATATGCTTCAGTCATATCATTGAATCATCATCACTCAGCGTTCAATTATGTTTTGCGGGATCTATTTACAGAGTTCAGCACTCGCAACACATCTGCATATTCCCCTAACGAGGTCTTAAGATCTCTGCCTAACAAGGCTTCTAATTGGTCCCTCAGTGTTTCAATTAAGAGGTTGAATTAATGAGCAGTTAAGTGGTTAATTAGTGGGTTATAAACAGGGCATTACCCGAGGCTATTGTTATACAAAGACTGAGGCCGCATCTCAATACTCTTCATGGTTACTAGAGAAACAGAAAGACCGGGGCTTCATTTCAATACTATTTCCATGGTTACTAGAGAAACAAAGACTGGGGCTTCATTTCAATACTATTTCCATGGTTACTAGAGAAACAGAAAGACCGGGGCTATATTTCAATACTATTTCCATGGTTACTAGAGAAACAAAGTCCGGGGCTTCATTTCAATACCATTTCCATGGTTACTAGAGAAACAAAAGACTGGGACTTCATTTCAATACTATTTCCATGGTTACTAGAGAAACAGAAAGACTGGGCTTCATCTCAATACTATTTCCATGGTTACTAGAGAAACAAAAAGACTGGGGCTTCATTTCAATACTATTTCCATGGTTACTAGAGAAACAAAAAGACTGGGGCTTCATTTCAATACTATTTCCATGGTTACTAGAGAAACAGAAAGACCGGGGCTTCATTTCAATACTATTTCCATGGTTACTAGAGAAACAGAAAGACTGAGGCTTCATCTCAATACTATTTCCATGGTTACTAGAGAAACAGAAAGATGATTAAGGATAGGATTGAGGGAGGGGAAGTTGATCCTAGGTCTTTACCTAGGGGAAACTTCCACCAGGAGCATGGCTTCATTTCGATACTGTCATGGCTTCCTTTCTTTCAGTACCCCAAACAGGTGAAAGGGCTTGAAAGACATGTCATCCTTTGACAACAAACAATCTTGAAGGCAATATTATTAGGGTCTCTGTCATTAATGAACACAACTTTTTGCAACTGAAAACTTAAGAAAGCGTTTCTTATTGGACAAGTTCATGATAGTCGTTTTTTGTTTGTCCTCTTTCTTCCGTTTGGTGCTTAATAAACACGACACAGGTCTACCTCCCGATAACAACCCAGGATTGTAAAGAGACAGGATTTCTCTACACTTCTATCACAGTCTTAGGAAGGGAAGATGGCGTGTAACTCTGAGCAGCGGGGAAACGCTGACACGGCAGCTTGGGCAGTTTCCTGGCCCGGATGAGATAACACAGAGGCTGAATGAAACTGCTCATAGAGAGCACCGTGTAGACCACGCAGGTCAGTGGTGAGTAGGCCTGCAACGTTTTGATATAGAACCTTAACACAAAGTCAACCAGGGGTTGAATGTAGTGAATGCTAATCAACACAAAAACAGTCAGCACTTTTTAAAGGCCTGCTTTTTTGATTGGGTGGAGCTCCTGTCTGCCTGGACCTGATTGGCTCAGGGACTTAAGGACCAGTATGTTGCAGTTTGAGGTGATCACCATGGCAACGAGGAGGAGGCTCATGATGACCATCCACTTGCTTTAGGCATTCGCGAACTTCAGCGAGAGGCAGTATGAAGCGGCTAGGGAACACGTCGAAAAACACAGACAGATGAAACTTGGGCTTCTTGATTTTCAGAAAGAACAGTGGGTGAAACACAGCGAGGTAGCTGTCCACACATAGACAACATAGCAACAGAGGCCCGCTGAGGTCAGGTGATCAGGTCATTTCACATGCCATGGAATGTATTCATCTTTGGTGAAAGTTCCGGTAGGGTGTAAAGAGAGAGAGACAGAGCGTGTGTGTGTCTCCTAGTGTGTGTGTGTTTACCCAGGAGGGAGCATAGAAACAGAGCGTGGCCTGGGAGACCCAGGACGGGAACCATGGCGACCGAGAGGAGGATGTAGAGGGTGTAATGGTCGAAGGCAACTTCTTCTGTGGTGTTGTAGGAGGAATGGCTGGAATTGAGGGTCAGGATGTCCATGGTGATGATGAGGACTCCTTATAATGCTGCCTCTGGGAGTAGAGATGGGTCAGGTTGTCCTTGGTGATGGTGGTGATGATGATGGTGATGAGGACTCCTTATAATGTTGTCTCTGGGAGTAGAGATGGGTCAGGTTGTCCTTGGTGATGATGAGGACTCCTTATAATGCTGTCTCTGGGAGTAGAGATGGGTCAGGTTGTCCATGGTGATGGTGATGAGGACTCCTTATAATGCTGTCTCTGGGAGTAGAGATGGGTCAGGTTGTCCTTGGCGATGGTGGTGATGATGATGATGGTGATGAGGACTCCTTATAATGCTGTCTCTGGGAGTAGAGATGGGTCAGGTTGTCCTTGGTGATGGTGATGAGGACTCCTTATAATGCTGTCTCTGGGAGTAGAGATGGGTCAGGTTGTCCTTGGTGATGGTGATGAGGACTCCTTATAATGCTGTCTCTGGGAGTAGAGATGGGTCAGGTTGTCCTTGGCGATGGTGGTGATGATGATGATGGTGATGAGGACTCCTTATAATGCTGTCTCTGGGAGTAGAGATGGGTCAGGTTGTCCTTGGTGATGGTGGTGATGATGATGGTGATGAGGACTCCTTATAATGCTGTCTCTGGGAGTAGAGATGGGTCAGGTTGTCCTTGGTGATGGTGATGAGGACTCCTTATAATGCTGTCTCTGGGAGTAGAGATGGGTCAGGTTGTCCTTGGTGATGGTGATGAGGACTCCTTATAATGCTGTCTCTGGGAGTAGAGATGGGAATAGGTTTTGATGAAATAGAGTTTGAGCAGGGCTGAAGCAAAAGCCTGCACACCCAGGAGCTGCCATGCTCTTTCTGTACACAGACCTATAGACCTACATCTGGTCATACACAATGCCACCCCTGGCATTGTAATGGTGTTCCGATGTTCCATAACATTAGATTCTATCTATTCCAATCAGTGAGGAATCCGTTAGTTCCAAGAACTGGCGGATTTCAGAAGACCCTCAAAACAAATCAAATTGTTTTGGTTACATACACATATTTAGCAGATGTTATGGCGGGTGTAGCTCATGCTTGTGTTCCTCATGTTTAGTATGATGTAACTTCCAAACCTGGATAAAACATGTCATAATGTATATACAGTTGAAGTCGGAAGTTTACATGCACTTAGGTTGGAGTCATTAAAACTTGTTTTTCAACCACTCCACAAATTTCATGTCATAGAACTATAGTTATGGCAAGTCGGTTAGAACATTTACCTTGTGCATGACACAAGTCAGTTTTCCAACCATTGTTTACAGATTATTTCACTTATAATTAAAATCCAGTGGGTCAGAAGTTTACACTGAGTTGACTGTGCCTTTAAACAGCTTGGAAAATTCCAGAAAATTATGTCATGGCTTTAGAAGCTTCTGATAGGCTAATTGGCATTTTATGTGTCAATTGGTGGTGTACCTGTCGATGTATTTCAAGGCCTATCTTTAAACTCAGTGCCTCTTTGCTTGACATCATGGGAAAATCACCTAGAATGTCAGATTTTTACCTTGGGGATTCGATCCAGCAACCTTTCGGTTACTGGCCCAACTCTCTAACCACTAGGTTACCTGCCCCTACGATTGTTCCGTTTGGCCGGGCGGCCAGCTCTAGGAGGTGATCTTCAGTGCTGCAGAAATGTTTTGGTCTGTGCCTCGACACAATCCTGTCTCTGAGCTCTACGGACAATTTCTTTGACCTCATGGCTTGGTTTTTGCTCTGACATGCACTGTCAATTGTGGGACCTTATATAGATAGGTGTGTGCCTTTCCAAATAATGTCCAATCAATTGATTTTACCACAGGTGGACTCCAATCAAGTTGTGGAAACATCTCAAGGATGATCAGTAGAATGAGGATGCACCTGAACTCAATTTCGAGTCTCACAGCAAAGGGTCTGAATACTTATGGAAATAAGGTATTTCTGTTTTTTATTTTTAATACATTTGCAAACATTTCTAAAAACCTGTTTTTGCTTTGTCATTTTGGGGTATTGTGTGTAGACTGCTGAGGATGATTTATTTTTGTATCCATTTTAGAATAAGGCTGTAATGTAACAAAATGTGGAAAAAGTCAAGGGGTCTGAATACCTTCCGAAGGCAATGTATGTATATATATATATATATATATACAGTAGGGCAAAAAAGTATTTAGTCAGCCACCAATTGTGCAAGTTCTCCCACTCAAAAAGATGAGAGAGGCCTGTAATTTTCATCATAGGTACACTTCAACTATGACAGACAAAATTAGAAAAAAATCCAGAAAATCACATTGTAGGATTTTTAATGAATTTATTTGCAAATTATGGTGGAAAATAAGTATTTTGTAAAAACAAAAGTTTATCTCAATACTTTGTTATATACCCTTTGTTGGCAATGATAGAGGTCAAACGTTTTCTGTAAGTCTTCACAAGGTTTTCACACACTGTTGCTGGAATTTTGGCCCATTCCTCCATGCAGATGTCCTCTAGAGCAGTGATGTTTTGGGGCTGTTTGCTGGGCAACATGGGCTTTCAACTCCCATCCAAAGATTTTCTATGGGGTTGAGATCTGGAGACTGGCTAGGCCACTCCAGGACCTTGAAATGCTTCTTACGAAGCCACTCCTTCGTTGCCCGGGAGGTGTGTTTGGTATCATTGTCATGCTGAAAGACCCAGCCACGTTTCATCTTCAATGCCCTTGCTGATGGAAGGAGGTTTTCACTCAAAATCTCACGATACATGCCCCCATTCATTCTTTCCTTTACACGGATCAGTCGTCCTGGTCCCTTTGCAGAAAAACAGCCTCAAAGCATGATGTTTCCACCCCCATGCTTCACAGTAGGTATGGTGTTCTTTGGATGCAACTCAGCATTCTTTGTCCTCCAAACATGACGAGTTGAGTTTTTACCAAAAAGTTATATTGTGGCTTCATCTGACCATATGACATTCTCCCAATCTTCTTCTGGATCATCCAAATGCTCTCTAGCAAACTTCAGACGGGCCTGGACATGTACTGGCTTAAGCAGGGGGACACGTCTGGCACTGCAGAATTTGAGTCCCTGGCGGCGTAGTGTGTTACTGATGGTAGGCTTTGTTACTTTGGTCCCAGGTCTCTGCAGGTCATTCACCACCGTGTGGTTCTGGGATTTTTGCTCACCGTTCTTGTGATCATTTTGAGCCCACGGGGTGAGATCTTGCGTGGAGCCCCAGATCGAGGGAGATTATCAGTGGTCTTGTATGTCTTCCATTTCCTAATAATTGCTCCCACAGTTGATTTCTTCAAACCAAGCTGCTTACCAATTGCAGATTCAGTCTTCCCAGCCTGCTGCAGGTCTACAATTTTGTTTCTGGTGTCCTTTGACAGCTCTTTGGTCTTGGCCATAGTGGAGTTTGGAGTATGACTGTTTGAGGTTGTGGACAGGTGTCTTTTATACTGATAACAAGTTCAAACAGGTGCCATTGATACAGGTAACGAGTGGAGGACAGAGGAGCCTCTTAAAGAAGAAGTTACAGGTCTGTGAGAGCCAGAAATGTTGCTTGTTTGTAGGTGACCAAATACTGATTTTCCACCATAATTTGCAAATGAATTAATAAAAAATCCTACAAAAAACAAAATCCTATTTTTTTTCTCATTTTGTCTGTCATAGATGAAGTGTACCTATGATGAAAATTACAGGCCTCTCTCATCTTTTTAAGTGGGAGAACTTGCACAATTGGTGGCTGACTAAATCTTTTTTGCCCCACTGTATGTATATATATATATATATATGTATATATGTATATATATGTATATATATATATATATATAACTGAGAATCAATATGCAGCCATATTCCAGTGACTGTAAAAAGTCAATGGATCAATACCCAATAACCCCTTCAGGCCACACACTTCACAGTACACGACAGGCCCTGTTCCAGAGTGTAGAACGGTGAGTAAGCATCATGTGAACTGTAGCTGCCTGTAACATGCCACTGTAAGGGACAGATCAAAATGTACTCGGGGAGTGTTGTCAAACGTTTTAAAAAATATAGATTTTTACAAATATATTTTATTGGGCACAAGGGAGGGTAGTACGTTTTGCCCCTGGTTTACATTTGCTCATCTCCTTGTATTTTCTCTATAAACAATGGGTTGACTTACTTTTGATATTAACCTAATAAAGTTTAGAAACGTTTGTGAAGGTTTGCTATGGTGTGGCTGTTATTACCGTAAGCTTTTGCTACTGCAGGTCAACTTGAGGTAAGGAAGACTGTATGCATGTCGTTGTGTGTGTGTGTGTGTGTGTGTGTGTGTGTGTGAGTGTGTGAGTGTGTGTGGTTTTGTGTGTGTTGACTTGTTGAGAAGTAAATGCCCTAAAGGCATCATTCTTCTGCTAACCTGTGTCTACCCTACAAGACAACCTGAGCCTTGTCTGCAAGATCTTGCGTTGTATTTCTCATGTCTCTGGTGCTACTGTTGACTTGCATCACCTGTTGACAGTGTGGAGGGCCTAGTCTACTTGGCCCTCTAAGTTGCATCAGAGAGAGAACATATTACATTGTAAGACAGCCAAGACGCGTCCCTACTCACTATATCGTCCACTAGTTTTGACCAAAGCCATATGGCCCTATGTAGGGAATAGGGTGCCATTTCGGACACAGGCTTAGTGTATGGACACCATGTTGATCACCACATCTATCCAACTCTACACCCCACCCCTACCTTTGAGTCATTTCCCGAAACATAATCACGATACCCCTTTCATAGGCACCGCCCATCCTGTTCAGTGCCATCAACCAATCACGGCCTTTCGTTGCGGCTGCGCCAAAGAGAGGCCATAATGTTGAGGTTGTCGAGGTTCCCCAGATTGGTCGTATCCATAAGTGTCATCCTCCTACTGTCTCTCTCTCCATCCCTACCTCTCTCTCTCCCAGGAGACTGTCTTTATTAAGCATTGGCCCCTGTGAGACGGTGCCATATGGAGTAAGGGTCCGGTTTGGCATACAGCTTGGCTTCTGGGGGCCAACAGAGAGATAGAGAGCTCTGCTACGGAGGATTTTTATTTTTATTTTACCTTTATTTAACCAGGCAAGTCAGTTAAGAACAAATTCTTATTTTCAATGACGGCCTGGGAACAGTGGGTTAACTGCCTGTTCAGGGGCAGAACGACAGATTTGTACCTTGTCAGCTCGGGGGTTTGAACTCGCAACCTTCCGGTTACTAGTCCAACGCTCTAACCACTAGGCTACGCGGGAAGAGCTGTGGCTTTGCTACTTGGAGTCAGTTGGCGTGCTCGACTCGATAGTTTGTAATCAACAGTCATTGAGTCCAGGGTTAACTAGACATGTAGATTGGAAACGGAAAACACACACTCACTGAAATTGTTTGTTCTACTGAGGGACAGACTGAAGGAGAGTGGAGGAGGACCAGTGAAATAGCTTGTTATACTGAGGGACAGAGACTGAAGGAGAGTGGAGGAGGACCAGTGAAATAGTTTGTTCTACTGAGGGACAGACTGAAGGAGAGTGGAGGAGGACCAGTGAAATAGTTTGTTCTACTGAGGGACAGACTGAAGGAGAGTGGAGGAGGACCAGTAGAGGGACGTATCATCTCTGTTGAGGTAGGTGAGACTTTGACGTTTTACTGTATTTGATAGCAATTTGGCAGTTTTTATAAGTGGTAATATTGCTCAGAAGAAATGTAAGTGGCTATCTATTCGATGTGAACAAGTAATGCATTATGATAACAGATGTTTTAAGCATCAATTTGAATAGGTGCAGCAAGCGTAATGAAATTATATAAGAGATTTTTTGACGTCAGCCAACAATATGGAGTGATTTTTGTGGCAATTTATTTTGGTATGAAAATCCATTCATACAATAAACTGAACAGATCCGTAAATTATATAAAATACTTTTTATGACAACATGCAAAAGTTAATGTAGTGGAATATAATAGCTTGATGATAGCAGGCAGCAGGTCAAAGTCTGTTGGTCCTCAACTCTGTCATACACAATACAGATAAAATGATATACACTACAATTATATACAGCTATACAGTATATATTATATGCAATTATACATTTGTAACTCATGTCAATTGTTCCCTTTCCCCCCTGTTTAGATCCAAATCTCTTCTCCACTTTGACCCCACCTTCCATGGCGATGATTGCTAACTCCACGGGGATGACCTCCAATGACCTCTCCCTGAACTCAACGTCGACCCTTAGTCCGGAACCTTGGACCCCGCCTCCTTGGTACCAATTCCACGTCTGCTCCGTGGCCCCTTACGGATTCATCTTCTACTTTGGAGTCAAAGTCTTCAACCTGGCCATAGGTGTAGTAGCATGATATACTACATTACCCACAATGCTGTGGTAGTAGGTGTAGTAGAATGATATACTACATTAAACATAATGCTCTGGTTGTAGTTGTAGTAGGACGATGTATTACATTACCCATAATGCTCTGGGAGTAGGTTTAGTAGAATGTTGTTTATGATGAAAATGAAAATGTTACAGTTTGACACGTTCACGTAGTTGGAGTAATAACATGTTCAACTACTTAAGACATTGGCTGGAATCTAGGTTGTGCCTTTAGATTTAGCAAAAATGAACAACTAAGAAAGAAAGTTTCCCTTCTCTCATTGACTTCTCATACCCCAAACCCTGGCCTGATCTGCTTGGTCTGCTTCCCGGAAGTCTTTCAATCTTCCGCCTTTTGGTTGAGAAACTATGTGGCAGCATGATGTACTACAGTACCCATAATGCTGTGGTAGTAAGTGTAGTAGCATGATGTACTACAGTACCCATAATGCTGTGGTAGTAAGTGTAGTAGCATGATGTACTTCAGTACCCATAATGATGTGGTAGTAAGTGAAGTAGCGTGATATACTACATTACCCATAATGCTGTGGTAGTAAGTGAAGTAGCGTGATATACTACAGTACCCATAATGCTGTGATAGTAAGTGTAGTAACATGATGTATCTTTTCACCAGAACCCTATGAAGTAGTGCTCTGTATAGAGGGCTCTGATCAAAAGTAGTGCACTATACAGGGAATAGGGAAAGTAGGACACTATATAGGGAATGGGTGCCATTTTGGACTCAACCTTGGTAAAGATATTCCTGTCACTAACACAGTGGTGTCCCTACTGTCTATGGGGTCTGGTCAAAAGTAGTGCACGACATAGGGAATAGGGTGTCATTTGGGACGCATCCTAACACAGTCCTTATTGATGTAACAGGCACACCCTGCAATATACTGGTCCTGTGGCAGATCTCCAGCAGGAAAAGTGACTCGTCCACGTCTGACATCTTCATCTTTAATCTGGCTTTAATGGACACCTACTTCTGCCTCATGGGGCCTATAGACATTGTCAACAGGCTGGTCCTGGACCACCAAGGCATCTGGTACTTCCAACGCTTTGCCTACGGGGTCAAAGACACAGGACCCCTCTTCCTGGTGGGTAGATAATAAGGCCTATGTTATATAGACCTGGGTTATGTTATAATCTGGGTTATGTTATAATCTGGATTATGTTATCTAGTCCTGGGTTATATTATACTGTGGGTTATGTTATATAGACCTGGGTTATGTTATAATCTGGGTTATGTTATATAGACCTGGGATATGTTATAATCTCCGTTACGTTCTAATCTTAGTTATGTTATATAGACCTGGGTTATATTATATTGTGGGTTATGTTATAATCTGGGTTATGTTATATAGACCTGGGTTATATTATAATTTGGGTTATGATATAATCTGGGTTATGTTATATAGACCTGGGTTATATTATAATATGGGTTATGTTATATAGACCTGGGTTATATTATAATGAGGGTTATGTTATATAGACCTGGGTTATATTATAATGTGGGTTATGTTATATAGACCTGGGTTATATTATAATATGGGTTATGTTATATAGACCTGGGTTATATTATAATGTGGGTTATGTTATATAGACCTGGGTTATATTATAATGTGGGTTATGTTATATAGACCTGGGTTATATTATAATGTGGGTTATGTTATATAGACCTGGGTTATATTATAATGTGGGTTATGTTATATAGACCTGGGTTATATTATAATATAGGTTATGTTATATAGACCTGGGTTATATTATAATGTGGGTTATGTTATATAGACCTGGGTTATATTATAATATAGGTTATGTTATATAGACCTGGGTTATATTATACTGTGGGTTATGTTATATAGACCTGGGTTATATTATACTGTGGGTTATGTTATATAGACCTGGGTTATATTATACTGTGGGTTATGTTATATAGACCTGGGTTATATTATAATGTGGGTTATGTTATATAGACCTGGGTTATATTATAATGTGGGTTATGTTATATAGACCTGGGTTATATTATAATGTGGGTTATGTTATATAGACCTGGGTTATATTATAATATAGGTTATGTTATATAGACCTGGGTTATATTATACTGTGGGTTATGTTACATAGACCTGGGTTATATTATACTGTGGGTTATGTTATATAGACCTGGGTTATATTATAATATGGGCTATGTTTAAACCTGGATAGTTCATCCAATGCTTTGCCTACTGGGTCAAATCACCGCACCACTATTCTTGGTGGGTAGAAAATCTCAAATCTAAACATGACTGTGTAGATCTGAAAAGATTGGTTTGTGAATTAAATGACCTTACAACTGTAGATTTTGATGAGGGAACTTGTGACATTAGGGTCTTTAAAATACATTGTCTGGAACATTATATATTTTTTCTTGGTGTAACGGCTTTCTTATGTGGAAGAAGGAGAGGACCAAAGCGCAGCGTGGTTAGTGTTCATCATGTTTAATAAAGACGATAAACGTGAACACTACAAAATACAAAACAACAAATGTGAAAAAAAACAAAACAGTTCTGTCTGGTGCAGACACACAAAGACAGAGACAATCACCCACAAAACCCAACACAAAACAGGCTACCTAAATATGGTAACCAATCAGAGATAATGACTAACACCTGCCTCTGATTGAGAACCACAGCAGGCCAAACATAGAAACGGGAAAACTAGACACACAACATAGAATGCCCACTCAGTTTACATCCTGACCAACACTAAAACAAAGAAAACACAAAAGAACTATGGTCAGAACGTGACACTTGGGTCACGTTATAATCTGGGTTATGTTATATAGACCTGGTTTATTATGTTATAGTCTGGGTTATGTTCATATTATATTCTGGGTTACATTATAATGTGGGTTAGACCTAATCCCTCTCCATCTCTCCCCTCCCAGATGTGTATTTGTCTAGACCTGGGTGGTTATGTTATAATAATCTGCGTCAGGTAGCCTAGCAGTTAAGAGCAATGGACCAGTAACCAAAAGATCGCTGGTTTGAATCCCTGAGCAGACTAGGTGAAAAATCTGTCAGTGTCCTTGAGCAAGGCACTTAACCCTAAATTATCCTGCAAGTCTCTCTGGATAAGAGCGTCTGCTAAATTACTCAAATGTAAATGTAAACAACTGTTATAATTTGGGTCATATTTGAATCTGGGTTATGTTATAATCTGGGTTATTTTATGATGTTCATTCTTTTGTAGTCTGGGTTATATTATAATCTGGGTTATGTTATAATCTGGGTTATATATTGAACTGGGTTATATTATAATCTGAGTTATATTCCATCTCTCTCCTCCCAGGTGTGTATCTGTCTGGACCGCTACGTGGCCGTGGTCCATCCGGTGCTGTTCACCGGTATCCGTGACAACAAGATCCGAGTTGGTGTCTCCGTGGTAACCTGGGCCCTCATCCTGGCCTACAGCCTCACAAAGAGCATCCTGGGAGTCATGTCTGTCAACGAGGTGTTCAGCGGCCTCATCCTCTTCGCCTTCGCCCTCATGATCTACTGTAACCTCTCCATCATATGGGTCCTACGCCGCTCCGTAGCCGGGAAGGAGGTGATGCACCCCGTGAAGAAGAAGGCCTTCAAAATGGTGCTGGTCATCTTGGGTATAATCTTCGTCAACTACCTTCCTCCTGTGGCTCTTGTTCCGTTCTTCTCCTACTACACGTTCGTCCAGTTCCGCTGTCAGGTGACTATCAGTGTGTTCTCCATCATGGATCTGAGTTGTAGTCTGGAGCCACTTCTGTATATGACCAAGATGGACAGGCCTGCGTGTGTTCCTGGCTGGTGCTGTGCGGGGGAGAGCTCGGCCAAGAAACCCTACGAGGTTAAAGTGTGACGGGGCTCATCACTATCCTGCCAAGTTACAAAGTCAGAAGGCCCAATCATTTCTACGATTCCTCTTCTTAAACTCTGATTTTAAACCTTAACTTTAACCGAACCTTAACCACACTGCTAACCGTATGCCTAACCTAAACCTTAAATTAAGACCAAAAATAACATTTCTGTTGGCAGACATTTTTATGATAAAGCCAATTCTGACTTTGCAGCTTGGCCATCTACTGGGAGCCATGTGATGAGGGAGAGAAGAAGAGGCTGGTGGGTGGAGCTATACGAGGATGGGCTCATTGTAATGGCTGGAATGGAATAAATGGAATGGACCATGTGTTTCATGTGCGTGATTCTGTTCCATTTATTCTATTCCAACCATTACAATGAGCCTGTCCTCCTATATCTCTGCCCACCAGCCTCCAGTGGGGTGACCATCTACCAACTACCAACTCCTGTCCTGGAGAGCCACTGCTGTGCAGGCTTTAGGTCCAGCCCTGCAGTACACATAATGTTCAGCCTGCACAGTCCTGGCATGTCTTAAATTAGGTAGGCTGCAATACACACATTTAGATGTATCACAGGGTAAATGTATTGTGTGTGGACATGTATACTGCTGTATTGCCAATAAATACTATTAATATGTATTATTATTATCATTAATAATGAATAATCATTTGTGATTTCTGAAAATGTGTTTGTTTATTTATTTATACTTCATTTTGGGCTCCCGAGTGTCGCAGCGGCACTACATCTCAGTGCTTGAGGCGTCACTACAGACAGCCTGGTTCGAATGCAGGCTGTATCACAAACGGCCATAATTGGGAGTCCCATAGGGTGGCGCACAATTGGCCCAGCGTCGTCCGGGTTTGGCCGGTGTCGGCCGTCTTTGTAAATAAGAACTTACTTGCCTAGTTAAATAAAGGTTAAATAAAAAAACATTTTAAAAATTCACCATAGTTGGCCCATAAGAAATGTCTCCCAGTGTAGATCTCCCATTTGGACCGGATCTGGCCTGTCTAATGCTTCACATTGCCAGTGTAGATCTTCCATTTGGACCAGATCTGGCCTGTCTAATGCTTCACATTGCCAGTGTAGATCTCCCATTTGGACCGGATCTGGCCTGTCTAATGCTTCACATTGCCAGTGTAGATCTCCCATTTGGACCGGATCTGGCCTGTCTAATGCTTCACATTGCCAGTGTAGATCTCCCATTTGGACCGGATCTGGCCTGTCTAATGCTTCACATTGCCAGTGTAGATCTCCCATTTGGACCGGATCTGGCCTGTCTAATGCTTCACAGTGTACATGTAACTGTCAAAATAAAGGAAACACTTCAGTAAATAAGGGATACAAAGTATATTGAAAGCAGGTGCACCCCACCCAGGTGTGGTTCCTTACTCAATTAAGCAATTTTGGCTACACTCTTAGAATAGGGGATCACAATGGAAACAAGTCTTTGAACTTTTTGTTTGTATAATCTTGGGCAATTTTGGTACATGGATTGGTTGCCTGGTGTGGCTTCTTTATGTATTTTAAATGGTCAAATTACTATTATAAAAAGATATGTGATAGAGCAATCTGACGCCCATCTGCAAACTCGATAACGTGTTGCGTAACCATTAGTTACAATGCAACGTCTGCAATGTATTCGGCCTGGAACCTTCTAGTACCATGTCTCAGAGAGGAAGGAAACGACATAAGCCCTGACTACATTTAATATGTCTACCACATACTTACTTCCTGTTTCCACACTGACAGTAAGTTGTCTTACAAAGCCTCTCCACTTCGCTCGGTAAGTACACTTGATGATATCTTATAATATAGTGTTTGATAGTATGTTTTTAGTGATAAACAATACACTGAGTGTACAAAACAATAGGAGCACCTGCTGTTTCCATGACATAGACTGACCAGGTGAATCCAGGTGTCACTTGTGAAATCCACTTCAATAAGTGTAGATGAAGGGGAGGAGACGGGTTAAAGAAGGATTTTTAAGTCTTGAAAGAATTGAGACATGGATTGTGTGTGTGTGCCATTCAGAGGGGGTGTGGTAGTAGGTGCCAGGCTCACCGGTTTGTGTCAAGAACTCCAATGCCGCTGGGTTTTTCACTCTCAACAGCTTCTTGTGTGTATCAAGAATGGTCCACCACTCAAAGGACATCCAGCCAACTTGACACAACTGTGGGGAGCATTGGAGTCAACATGGACCAGCATCCCTGTGGAACTCTTTCGACACCTTGTAGAGTCCATGCCCCAATGAACTGAGGATGTTCTGAGGGCAAAAAGGGGTGCAACTCATTATTAGGAAGGTGTTACTAATGTTTTCTACACTCTGTGTATATTCTGTTAATAATTGGACTCAATGCTACAGTCAAGATTGTAAAACTTAAATGGATTTGAAGCAATAAATGAATAATTATGTGTATACAGTGCTATAGACAGATCTTACTTCGTTTGATGTATAAGGTGTAGTAATTCACCAGCTACAGTTGACTACCTGCATGTTGCTAAGACTGTAGGTTGGGAGATGCAACAATGGCCTTGAGAACAGCAGGAAGTGTGTTGGTGGTCTTTCTCTGGT
This sequence comes from Oncorhynchus mykiss, assembly GCF_013265735.2. Lineage (NCBI taxonomy): Eukaryota > Metazoa > Chordata > Actinopteri > Salmoniformes > Salmonidae > Oncorhynchus > Oncorhynchus mykiss. Next base: position 16,682,007 of record NC_048581.1, on the reverse strand, counting down.
CTGTGGCAGGTACGGTCTCAATCATAACTTTTCAGTAATCATCTTTCTCCTATTCTTTGCTTTTCAATCTATAGACAATTGCTATATTACAATTCACAATGAGTCGTTTCTGAAGGTTTTTCCTGGTGTGCAATTGTTCATTTCCTTGTTCATATTCATAGATGTCCCAAGCGGAACAAATATATTTAAATATACTTAAATTAATATATTTTATAATATTTAAGTATGTCTGTGACAAATATAAGTATATTTAACATGATCTAAATTGGAGCAATTTTAAATAAATGTATGTGTATTTTATTAGCATTAAGTATATTAGAATGAATTTAAAATGATCTAAATTGGGACACATTTTTTGTACTTCAGTATATTCTTAGTATATTAGATAGAGCAAAACAAATACTTTGAAAACACCTTAAGTACATTTTATGAACTGTACCAGTCAAAAGTTTGGACACAGCTACTCATTCAAGGGTTTTTCTTTATAGATTCTTCAAAGTAGCCACCATTTGCCTTGATGACAGCTTCGCACACTCTTGGAATTCTCTCCACCAGCTTCACCTGGAATAACTTTCCAACAGTATTGTAGGAGTTCCCACATACGCTGAGCACTTGTTGGCTGCTTTTCCTTCCCTCTGCAGTCCAACTCATCCCAAACCATCTCAATTGGGTTGAGGTCAGGTGATTGTGGAGGCCAGGTCATCTGATGCAACACTCTATCACTCTGCTTCTTGGTCAAATAGCCCTTACACAGCTTGGAGGTGTGTTGGGTCATTGTCCTGTTGAGAAGCAAATGATAGTCCCACTAAGCGCAAACCAGATGGGATGGCGTATCGCTGCAGAATGCTATGGTAGCCATGCTGGTTAAGTGTGCCTTGAATTCTAAATAAATCCCAGACAGTGTCACTGGCAAAGCACCCCCACACCATCACACCTCCTCCATGCTTCATGGTGGGAACCACACATGTGGAGATAATCCGTTCACGTACTCCGCGTCTAACAGAGATGTATGTATAACAGTTTCACAATATTAACATTCAATGCACAGAGAATGTCATCAATATTTATAGTAATATACATACACATACAAAATTCAATAAGGATTTTTTTTAAACACAAGAAGAATTAGAATTATTGAAACTATAAAAACGTTTTCAAGTCAAGCTCCTCGTTAAGGCCAAGAGGAGACAGTGTGTTCAGCCTGTGAATCCAGAAAGATTCCTTTTGAAGATGTTTCCTCTCAGTGTCCCCTCCCCAGCGTGACATCTTGACCATTTCTATTCCAATGTATCTCAGAGAACTAATAGGAAGTCCTGGTTGCTGCTCATTTTGTACAAGCTGATGTGTTGTCTTATCTGTCCGTGTGTTGCTGCGGTGCTCACTGATCCGTGTCTTAAGGCTTCTATGGGTTTTCTCTATGTAAGACAGACCACACGGACATTTCAACATGTAAATAACACTGGTGGACATACAAGTAATCAGGCCCTTAATCTTAAATATTTGTCCTGTGCGGTTGGTGGGTAAATGAGTTGCATTTGTATGTGAAGCTGCATTGGGCACATCGGCCACATTTGTAATTACCCTCTGGAACCTTGTCCAAAAACGTTTCCCTTTTCTCTGGTGGGTAATCAGATTTAACCACAATATCTCTCACGCTTGGGGGTCTTTTAAAAACCATACGTGGGGGATATTTAAAATGTGTTTCAATTGTGGGTCAGTATCAATAATGTACCAGTGCTTCCTGATAATGTCCTTAAATGCCTTCCCCATTGGTGAGTATTTGGGTAAAGCATGACATGTTCTGCTTTTTTTTTTCCTTTTGGTTTCAGGCTTTCCAACTGTGTTTGACCTTCAAAACAATCATTGGCATGTTTTACCCACTGGCAAAGCACCCCCACACCATCACACCTCCTCCATGCTTCATGGTGGGAACCACACATGTGGAGATAATCCGTTCACGTACTCCGCGTCTAACAGAGACACAGTGGTTGGAACCAAAATTCTCAGATTTCAACTGGTCTAATGTCCATTGCTCATGTTTCTTGGCCCAAGCAAGTCTCTTCTTCTTATTGGTGTCCCTTAGTAGTGGTTTCTTTGCAGCAATGCAACCATGAATGCCTGATTCATGCAATCTCCTCTGAACAGTTGATGTTGAGATGTTACTTGAACTCTGTGAAATATTTTTGGGGGATGCAATTTGTGAGGCTGGTTACTCTAATGAACTTATCCTCTGCAGCAGAGGTAACCCTGGGTCTTCCTTTTCTGTGGCAGTCCTCATGAGAGCCAGTTTCATCATAACGCTTGATGGTTTTTGCGACTGCGCTTGAAGAAACTTTCAAAGATCTTGACATTTTCCATATTGACTGACCTTCATGTCTTAAATTAATGATGGACTGTCATTTGTCTTTCCTTATTTGAGCAGTTATTGCCATAATATGGACTTGGTCTTTTAACGAATAGGGCTATCTTCTGTATACCACCCCTACTTTGTCACAACACAACTGATTAGCACAAATGCATTAAGAAGGTAAGAAATTCCACAAATTAACTCTTAACAAGGCACAGCTGTTAATTGAAATGCATTCCAGGTGACTACTTCATGAAGCTGGTTCAGAGAATACCAAGGCTGCGGTCCAAACCCTTAAAAAACACAATGATCAGCCAAGCAAGGGAAGATTGCAACGTAAGCCCCTCAGCCCTTATTTTTAGTCGGCTTTACGAGTGTGCAATTATGTTCACTCCGGGGCCTGATACTCCCCATAATTCAATTTGCGACGATTGTACATCCGCTGAGAAAAGTCAGGGAAAACTTAAAAACAACATCAATGGAGAAGTCAACATACAAGTGTAAGTGAAATAGAATGCTACTAAGTTAGAAATGGTGCTACTAATGCACATGAAGGCCCAAACACGCGTGTTAAAAAGTAAATGTGTTTTTGCTTGGTTCTTTTGGAAATTGTAGAAATAAAACATTTGGAAAACAGAAAGTAAAAACACTGCTGCTCATGCTCCCAGGTGACATTTATTTACAACGTTTCCACCTTTAGGTCTTCATCAGGCATCCATAACCCAGGTGGGGGTGGAAGGTCCTGTATATAGGGGCAGCACTCTGTGACATCACTTCCTGAAACAGGAGGTAAAAAATGTATAACAGTTTCACAATATTAACATTCAATGCACAGAGAATGTCATCAATATTTATAGTAATATACATACACATACAAAATTCAATAAGGATTTTTTTTAAACACAAGAAGAATTAGAATTATTGAAACTATAAAAACGTTTTCAAGTCAAGCTCCTCGTTAAGGCCAAGAGGAGACAGTGTGTTCAGCCTGTGAATCCAGAAAGATTCCTTTTGAAGATGTTTCCTCTCAGTGTCCCCTCCCCAGCGTGACATCTTGACCATTTCTATTCCAATGTATCACAGAGAACTAATAGGAAGTCCTGGTTGCTGCTCATTTTGTACAAGCTGATGTGTTGTCTTATCTGTCCGTGTGTTGCTGCGGTGCTCACTGATCCGTGTCTTAAGGCTTCTATGGGTTTTCTCTATGTAAGACAGACCACAAGGACATTTCAACATGTAAACAACACTGGTGGACATACAAGTAATCAGGCCCTTAATCTTAAATATTTGTCCTGTGCGGTTGGTGGGTAAATGAGTTGCATTTGTATGTGAAGCTGCATTGGGCACATCAGCCACATTTGTAATTACCCCCCGGAACCTTGTCCAAAAACGTTTCCCTTTTCTCTGGTGGGTAATCAGATTTAACCACAATATCTCTCACGCTTGGGGGTCTTTTAAAAACCATACGTGGGGGATATTTAAAATGGGTTTCAATTGTGGGTCAGTATCAATAATGTACCAGTGCTTCCTGATAATGTCCTTAAATGCCTTCCCCATTGGTGAGTAGTGGGTAAAGCATGATGGGACATGTTCTGCTTTTTCTTTTCCTTTTGGTTTCAGGCTTTCCAACTGTGTTTGACCTTCAAAACGATCATTGGCATGTTTTACCCAATTGTCTTTGTACCCCCTTTCCTTAAATCTTTGTGTGAGGTCCGTGGTCTGTTGCAGATAAGCAGCATCAGAGCTGCATATTCTTCTGATACGACTGAATTGACTGATAGTGAGATTTTTAATAAGTGGACGTGGATGAAAGCTGTCACCTCTAAGGAGGGTATTTCTGTCCGTAGGTTTCCTATAGAGATCTGCAGAGAGGGAGGTTTTGTCCTTAATAACCATCACACCAAGAAGACTGATTTGCAATAGGTCATAGTTAATGCTGAAGTGAAGGTGTTCATTCATAGAGTTTAGGTAAGCATGGAATTCCAAAAGTTATTCCTGGGTGCCTGTATAGATCACAAAAATGTCATCCAAATATCTCAGAATTAGGAGAATATTGGAGAGAAAAGGGTTAAGGTCTGGATTCAGCACCACCTGTTTTTCAAACATACCTAGATACAGGTTAGTATAATTAGGAGCCATAGTGCTCCCCATCGCTGTCCCTTTGGTCTGGAGAAAGAAGTCTCCTCTGAAGAGAAAACAGTTGGAGGTACCAGTTCACCCAAGTCCACCATACGATTGATTGGTGCTGGGAAGAGCTTTAGGGGGACGTTCATTGAGGAAGAACTTGATGGGGGATGTTAGTATACAGGCTGGTAACATCAAAAGTACACAGAATAGAATTTTCAGGTATATGGTTCACAGATTTAAAAAACATTGATAAAATCAATAGTTCCTAGTATACGTGGGGAGGGAGATCGCCCAGGGTTTCACAAAATGGTCTACAAAGGTAGAGATATTCTCTGTCAGAGATCCATTATGGCTCACAATAGGCCTGCCTGGTATAGGTAGTGTCATGCTCTTGTGAATTCTCTGTAGAGCGTATATGGCAAGTGTGGTTGGGCAGTCAACTTTCATATACTCATATTCTGTCTTTGTAATTTCCCCTTCATTAAACAATTTTTACAATTGATCATGGATCAGAGACTTGAATTGATTAGTAGGGTCCTTTGGGATTATTTTGTCAAATTCATCATCACTAAGTTGTCTTGGAATTTCCTTTTCATAGTCTGTGGCATTTAGTATGACTATTGCACCTCATTTGTACATGTACGTAGGTAGGGGTGAAGTGACTATGCATAGATAATAAACAGCAAGTACAAAACAAATGGAGGGGAGAGGGTTGTCAATGTAAATAGTCCAGTGGGCATTTGATTAATTGTTCAACAGTCTTATGGCTTGGGGGTAGAAGCTATTAAGGAGCCTTTTGGTCCTTAACACCATCTCTGGTACCGCTCTGGTACTGCTCTGGTACCGCTCTGGTACCGCTCTGGTACCGCTTGCCGTGTGGTAGCAGAGAAAACAGTCTATGACTTGGGTGACTGGAGTCTCTGACAATTTTATGGGCTTTTCTCTGACACTGCCTATTATATAGGTCCTGGATGGCATGAAGCTTGGCCCCAGTGATATACTGGGCCATACGCATTACCCTCTGTATCGCCTTATGGCTAGATGCCGAGCAGTTGCCATACCAGGCGGTGATACCAGGCGGTGATCTTGTTATATTCTCCTACATTCAATTCACATTTCCACAAACTTCAAAGTGTTTCCTTTCAAATGATACCAGGAATATGCATTTCCTTGCTTCAGGGCTTTAGCTACAGGCAGTTCGATTTGGTATGTCATTTTAGGCAAAATTTGAAAAAAAGGGGGCTATCCCTAAGAACAAACAGCAAAACATGATCAAATACAAATCTTAGAATCGACTATTTAAGACTACCAGAACCCACTGGATTCTCCAATTACATTGAATGAACTACAGGAGAAAATACAAACCCTCAACCCTCCATCAACCCCAAGAACTGTGGGGTTGATGGTATCCTAAATTAAATGATAAAATATACAGACCACAAATTCCAATTGGCTATACTGAAACTCTTTAACATCATCCTCAGCTCTGTCATCTTCCCCAATATTTGGAACTAAGGACTAATCACCCCAATCTACAAAATTGTAGACAAATTTGACCCCAATAACTACCGGGGGGATATGCTTCAACAGCAACCTTGGGAAACAACCGTACATTTCCTTAGCGAAAACAATGTACTGAGCAAATGTCAAATTGGCTTTTTACCAAATTACCGTACAACAGAACACGTATTCACCCTCCACACCCCAATTAACAAACAAACAAACCAAACAAAGGCAATGTCTTCTCATGCTTTGTTGATTTCAAAAAAGCTTTAGACTCAATTTGGCATCAGGGTCTGCTATACAAATTGATGGAAATTGGTGTTGGGGGAAAAACATACAACATTATAAAATCAATGTACACAAAAAACAAGTGTGCAGTTAACATTGGCTAAAAACACACATTTCTTTCCACAGGGTCAGGGGGTGAGACAGGGATGCAGCTTAATCCCCACCCTCTTCAACATATACGTCAACAAATTGGCGAGGGCACTAGAACAGTCTGCAACACCCGGCCTCACCCTACTAAAATCTAAAGTCAAATGTCTACTGTTTGCTGATGATCTGGTGCTTCTGACACCAACCAAGGAGGAACTACAGCAGCATCTAGATCTTCTGCACAGATTCTGTCAGACCTGGACCCTGAAAGTAAATCTCAGTAAGACAAAAATAATGGTGTTCCAAAAAAGGTACAGTTGCCAGGACCACTAATATAACTTCCATCTAGATACCATTGCCCTAGAGCACACAAAAAACTATACATACCTCGGCCTAAACATCAGCGCCACAGGTAACTTCCACAAATCTGTGAACGATCTGAGAGACAAGGCAAAAAGGGCTTTCTATGCCATCAAAAGGAACACACATTTTGACATACCAATTAGGATCTGTTCTAGAACCCCTTGCAAAAATATCCTGTGTACAACGTAAAACACCAAATAATGCCTGCCGAGCAGAATTAGGCCGATACCCGCAACGAATTCGAAAACAAATCAAATTTTGATAAACTGCCATATCTATTGGGTAAAATACCACGGTGTGCAATCACAGTGGCAAGATTTGTTACCTGTTGCCACAAGAATAGGGCAACCAGTGAAGAACAAACACCATTGTAAATAACACCTATATTTCTTTATTTTCCCTTTATCTACTTTAACTATTTGCACTTCTCACTCAATGTCAACAAAAGAGAGAGAGAGATAGAGATACCCCGAAGTTGAATGGTAATTCAATACGTAAGTTCCAAAATGGTGACAAATACTGTCATTACATGACTCTCCCCTGGACTAAATAAAAAAAAATACCAATCCCTCCCCAGACTGAAATTGAAGAGCATGACACTCGTCCATTTTCCACCGAGAAATACAGTAATTGCGTACATTTCTGCCTGTCCCTGAAGTATAATGGATTTATACTAAAGTCCAGTTGGGGGCAGTAATGCAAGATATTGGATGCCACCCACCATTAAAGCCCACTGAAGAAGAATACATCGAATCTGGTCATTGCAAATCGTTTTCGGCATGTGAGATAATTTACTTGTTCTCTGTAATATCGTATAGATTTGGAATCGGGACATTATTTACTGCGGAGGAAAATATGCAGGTTTCTCGATTCATTCCCTCACTATGAGAAGGGATTGAGTGACGATTCGTTTGGCAACCTTGTGACCCAGCATGGCCAGTGTGAGCCAGAATACTAACTAGCCAGCCTGTTGTTCTTTCAAATGCGATGGTCAGTGGATAAACGAGCTGAGTTGAACATTTGTCATAAAACGAACTAGTAGCCAGTTGTTGTTGTTGTCCATGGTGGAATAATATCAAACCCACAGTCTCCCGAGTCTAGTTAGCATTTCGCTACCTAGCTAGGCTGTTTTTATGACAAAACGGTTGATCTGAATCAAACACTAACGTTAGTTAGCCATCCTCGGCGACAATGTTATTGTGGCGCAGGAATGTAAGATTCGTGTTTTAACGTTATGTTAATTGTCATTGAAGTTGATGTTTACTATTAGGTTTCAGATCCGAAGTAAGATAAATTGTCAGCCATGTTTTGTTTCGTTTATGCCTCAGTAACGTCAAGCATTTAAGATAACTCAACCAGTCACCCAATGGGTTTTATGTAGAGAGGTATGAATATACACGATATTGCCCCTTACTGCTGAAGGAAATCACGCCTTCCAGCAGACCTCTTGTGAACACTTAAACAAAGTAACTATACTACTGTTGACATTTTTTATTTATTTTTTGCAATTCAGGATATCATTTATATAACAAGTTGTCTGATAAAGGAGAAATAGCTTCCTCAATGGATCAGGTAAGTCTGGTTTCCTTTTAACAGTACAGGTCTGCTGTGTTTTATAAATGTCTAGGCCTAGTTTTCATCATCTTTGATCCTCCACATCCTTCAGAAAAGTAACCTACTAATGTATCATGCGTAGGAATCTGTGTTTATTACTTAATTATTTATCCTTCCTCCCAAAGTGTGCACTTGTTCATCACTGATTTGAAAGTCAGATTATCCATTATATGACCAGATACTGAAAATACATCATCTCCTGTGGGGTTTATTGGCTGTTGACACTCAACGTTATGGTGCATTACGCCACCTACTGTATTGGAGTGTGGGCCAGTGACAGGGATCAAGGTACTAAATCCTATATGCCTTCCCCGTTTCTCTTAAAGATAAATATTTGCAACTGTATCTAACAATGTTCTACTCAGTACACGTATCAAACTCAATTCCTGTACCCCGTTCTCCTGGATCAGTCTCTCTCTATCATACTGCCCACACTGTATCAGTACATTCTCCACTGTCTCTGTTTCCCTATCATACTGCCCACACTGTATCAGTACATTCTCCACTGTCTCTGTTTCCTGGCAGTAATCACATCTTCCTGTTTAATGATTTCCCATCACATTTAATCACTTATTCAGCTGGCTGTGTCCTACTCAGCCTTGTAAGGAAAGCCTCCTCTCTTCTGTCCATTACTACCATCCTCCCCTACTTTACTCTGTACCTGGAATAGGGGTGGCAGGTCGCCTAGTGGTTTAGAGCGTTGGGCCAGTAACCTGAGCCGACTAGGTGAAAAATCTGTCAATGTGTCTTTGAGCAACTTAACCCTAATTGCTCCTGTAAGTCGCTCTAGATAAGAGTTTCTGCAAAATGACTAAAATGTCATTAATGAATCGATGCCTTCCCTTATTGTCCCTGTTCCACTGCTCCTGCCATCTCTGCACCACCACTGCCCATATCATTCCCTTAGCCTCTGCTTTGCTCATTGGCACCTCCACTTCCTGTCTCCTAAGGGCCTGTTTAGCTAGCACATCTACTTCCTCATTCCCTTCCACCCCCACATGGGCCGGGACCCAAGCAAAGCTTATATGGACACCTATAGTGGGGAGAACAAGTATTTGATATACTGCCAATTTTGCATGTTTTCCTACTTACAAAGCATGTAGAGGTCTGTAATTGTTTTATCATAGGTACACTTCAACTGTGAGAGACGGAATCTAAAACAAAAATCCAGAAAATCACATTGTATGATTTTTAAGTAGTTAATTAGCATTTTATTGCATGACATAAGTATTTGATCACCTACCAACCAGTAAGAATTCCAGCTCTCACAGACCTGTTAGTTTTTCTTTAAGAAGCCCTCCTGTTCTCCACTTATTACCTGTATTAACTGCACCTGTTTGAACTTGTTACCTGTATAAAAGACACCTGTCCACACACTCAATCAAACAGACTCCAACCTCTCCACAGTGGCCAAGACCAGAGAGGGTGTAAGGACATCAGGGATACAATTGTAGTCCTGCACAAGGCTGGAATGGGCTACAGGACAATAGGCAAGCAGCTTGGTGAGAAGGCAACAATTGTTGGCGCAATTATTAGAAAATGGAAGAAGTTCAAGATGACGGTCAATCACCCTCGTTCTGGGGCTCCATGCAAGATCTCCCCGCGTGGGGCATCATGAGGAAGGTGAGGGATCAGCCCAGAACTACACGGTAGGACCTGGTCAATGACCTGAAGAGAGCTGGGACCACAGTCTCAAAGAAAACCATTAGTAACACACTACGCCGTCATGGATTAACATCCTGCAGCGCACGCAAGGTCCCCCTGCTCAAGCCAGCGCATGTCCAGGCCTGTCTGAAGTTTGCCAATGACCATCTGGATGATCCAGAGGAGGAATGGGAGAAGGTCATGTGGTCTGATGAGACAAAAATAGAAGCTTTTTGGTCTAAACTCCACTCGCTGTGTTTGGAGGAAGAAGAAGGATGAGTACAACTCCAAGAACACCATCCCAACCGTGAAGCATGGAGGTGGAAACATCATTCTTTGGGGATGCTTTTCTGCAAAGGGGACAGGACGACTGCACCGTATGGATGGGGCCATGTATTGCAAGATCTTGGCCAACAACCTCCTTCCCTCTGTAAGAGCATTCAATGGGTCGTGGCTGGGTCTTCCAGCATGACAACGACCCAAAACACACAGCCAGGGCAACTAAGGAGTGGCTCCGTAAGAAGCATCTCAAGGTCCTGGAGTGGCCTAGCCAGTCTCCAGACCTGAACCCAATAGAACATCTTTTGAGGGAGCTGAAAGTCTGTATTGCCCAGCAACAGCCCCGAAACCTGAAGGATCTGAAGAAGGTCTGTATGGAGGAGTGGGCCAAAATCCCTGCTGCAGTGTGTGCAAACCTGGTCAAGAGGAAACGTATGATCTCTATAATTGCAAACAAAGGTTTCTGTACCAAATATTACGTTATGCTTTTCTGATGTATCAAATACTTATGTCATGCAATAAAATGCAAATTAATTACTTATAAATCATACAATGTGATTTTCTGGATTTTTGTTTTAGATTCCGTCTCTCACAGTTGAAGTGTACCTATGATAAAATGACAGACCTCTACATGCTTTGTAAGTAGGAAACACTGCCGATTTTGCAGGTTATCAAATACTTGTTCTCCCCACTGTATCTGTCTCACCCGGGCATGAATTTGAATTCCCTCATGTAGTGCTCCTTGTCTGCTATGTGAGCTAAATGATTGCAGACTCATCAACGCAGCACATGAGTCAGAACATATAACTACACTGTCTGGTTTGACTTCTTCCGCCCACTGCAGTACGGCCATCAGCTCTGCCATGTACACAGCCAGGTGGTCTGTAATACGTCTCCTGACAGCCACTTTCCTGTTCAACAAAGGCTGGTCCAGTCTGACCTGTCCTTGGGTCTTTTGATCCATCTGTATATTGGGGCGACAGGGTAGCCTAGTGGCTAGTGTTGGACTAGCAACCGGAAGGTTGCAAGTTCAAATCCCCGACTTGACAAGGTACAACTCTGTCGTTCTGCCCCTAAACAGGCAGTTAACCCACTCTTCCTTATATGGGAAAAAAATACAAGTCGTTTTGAAAGGTAATGACTGGTATAATAAATCTGGTGGAAACTAGCCCATGCCTCCACCAACCCAATACTATTAGATTAGTGGGAAGTAGTGAACGATTGAACATTTTAGGAAAATGAGTTATTCTAGGGATACACCCAAATTAGAGGTGTGGACTAAATTAATACAATATTTGGTTTAATGATACTGTTTAATATTTATTGTGTCCAACAGGACAAATATAGCCCATTCCCCTCCACCCTCCCGAAGTCGCCAGGTCAAACGTCTCCCGGGACCGCTTTACTGCTGGGTCTGGTTGACTGCAGGACAACACCGGGGCAAAGAGGAGAAGAAGAAGAGAAGGAAGATGGAGAGTTGATTTCATTAAGTAAGAACCATGGTGTGTAGATTAGACTACAGTCTGCTTCTGAAACAATAGCGGAGTTACTCCTTTTGCTGAGTTCACTGTATTCTACATTGCTCTCCTTTACTGTTTTGTTGATATGGTCATTAGCACATTTAACATGATCCCAATTTTAGCTTCAAGATGGCGGTGATTGTAGATTTATTGGAACATTGTTCAATGTCGCGGACCGTAGTTTCAGAACTCAGTGGATAGTGCTAAAACAGTGACGTCATATCAGAATCCTGCCATCTTTATGCACTTTAGTCATTAATTGATAAATTATATATGAAAATATCTGGGTCATTCCACCCATTTTTAAATGTGTAAAAAATTCACCCAATTTTACCATTCTGTAATAATGAGCACATGTTCAACTTCATAAAAAAACAAGACATTGAATAAAAATATGACTACACTAAGTGCCAATGCGCCAAATAAAGTAACCGGGTTGACCGTAACAGGGGACAACTGAAAACAGAACCACCAGATTACATGGGTAAAACGGTCCTTTAAATCAGCCATGAATCTGCTTGTGACGGGGGGAATGGATCTAGTATTGTGCAACAGGAAGTAGTAATTGAATGCAGTCTTCACATAAAAAAATATTGTTAAAACATCTCTATCATGTCTGTGTCTGGATAGAGGGGTTGAGATGCTCAGTTCTCCACCACAAAACAGCAGTAAATTGATAAACAGTAGAACCAGCTCACCTGCTTTTACTCTGTGATTTGACTATTAGATGTTCAATGTTTCTTTTGAAAACCTATGTTTTTAAAGAATAGTTTCACCATATTAAAACAAGAGTTCAGTTCATGTAACAGGGTTGACCTTAAAATGGGGGACAGACGTAAATGAATTACTAATCACATCCATAATAACCTTCAGAAATGACTTTGTCAAGGCAACAAAATAACTAGCGCTTTACAATGAGTATGTTTACATGTGTTAGGTTCTGAACAAACAGAGTAAAAACTCAGAACTTGGAAAGGCTCAATCCAAGATTCTTCACCCACTGGGTCATACAGCTGCAAAGACATGATTACACAAGCACATGTATTTATACCTTCCTACTAGGCGGAGTCAACTCCCTCGCACATCTAAACAGCCAATACATTTCTGTTGCTCGGCAGGAACTTAATTGGTTCCTCTCATTGGTGTTGTCATGGCCTTGCCTGATGCTAGAACCTTGGTGGGCGTGGAAGTATATGTGTCAAGTAGGACTGTTTCTTCTCACTCCACTTCATCGGCCCCAAATTCCTCGCTCCTCCTGCTTAAGTTGACAATCGAAGTGACGCTGTTAAAAACACCTGGTTTTCTGAGCTATTTTTAAAATGTATTAGGCCACGTAAAGGCCTTCATCAGATTCATAGAGGCATTTTTAGACTGCATATGTTCTAGCACAAGCAGCGCAAGCGTCCTCCTTTTGCTCGAGTGCAGTGAGTTCAGGGAAAACTGAAAGTAAACATCTTAGAAATAGTTTTCACATACAAACTTAATGTCTGAAATCGGAATCAAATATGCTTCTAAAAGATAATATGGTCACTGTGGTAGTACATTTATTTTGATTGCCAATTTTCAGCATTTATCAAAGTCCCATCAGGTAGCCTGATTTCAGATGTCCATGCTATTCAATATCTTTCTTTCACAGGGGACAGCCCTAACCGTTGCTCTCTCAGCGGGAGAGGCTTGTCATCTGGGGAGCCTCGACAACATCGTGATGCTGACAAGACAGAGAAGAGTCTCTCCAGATCAGGACGTTTCAATAAACACCGGCATAGAGGTATAGGGAAGAAACCTCACCACTGCTGCTTTGACTGGGGGAAGAGTTTAGCTAAACAGAAGGAATTGATCATTTACCAGCGGCGTAACACTGGAGAGAAACCGTACCACTGCTCTCAGTGCGGGAAGAGTTTAGCTGCATCTAAAACCTTAAAATCTCAGATAATTCATACAGGGGAGAGGCCTTACCCCTGCTTTGATTGTGGGATGACCTTCAGTCAATCAAGGGCCCTGACAACACACCAACGCATACACACAGGAGAGAAGCCTTACAGCTGTGATCAGTGTGGGAAGAGCTTCAGGAACTCAGGACACCTGACTAGACACAAACGCATACACACAGGAGAGAAGCCTTACAGCTGTGATCAGTGTGGGAAGAGCTTCAGGAACTCAGGACACCTGACTAGACACAAACGCATACACACAAGAGAGAAGCCTTACAGCTGTGATCAGTGTGGAAAGAGCTTCAATCAATCAGGCGATCTGACAACACACCAACGCATACACACAGGAGAGAAGCCTTATAGCTGTGATCAGTGTGGGAAGAGCTTCAAGAACTCAGGACACCTGACTAGTCACAAACGCATACACACAGGAGAGAAGCCTTATAGCTGTGAAGAGTGTGGGAAGAGCTTTGCACTGTCCGGAACTCTGACTACACACAAACGCATACACACAGGAGAGAAGCCTTATAGCTGTGATCAGTGTGGGAAGAGCTTCAATCATTCAGGATCCCTGATTACACATCAATACATACACACAGGAGAGAAGCCTTATAGCTGTGATCAGTGTGGGAAGAGCTTCAATCATTCAGGAAATCTGACTTCACACCAACGCTTACATACAGGAGAGAAGCCTTATAGCTGTATTCAGTGTGGGAAGAGCTTCAGGAAGTCAGGACACCTGACTGAACACCAGTGCAAACACACAGGAGAGAAGCCTTATAGCTGTGATCAGTGTGGGAAGAGCTTCAATCAATTAGGAGACCTGACTAAACACCAACGCATACACACAGGAGAGAAGCCTTATAGCTGTGATCAGTGTGGGAAGAGCTTCAATCATTCAGGATCCCTGGTTACACACCAACGCATACACACAGGAGAGAAGCCTTATAGCTGTGATCAGTGTGGGAAGAGCTTCAATCAATCAGGAGACCTGACTACACACCAACGCATACACACAGGAGAGAAGCCTTATAGCTGTTATCATTGTGGGAAGAGCTTCAGTAACTCAGGACACCTGACTGCACACCAGCGCACACACACAGGAGAGAAGCCTTATAGCTGTGATCAGTGTGGGAAGAGCTTCAATCAATCAGGAGTCCTGACTAAACACCAACGCATACACACAGGAGAGAAGCCTTATAGCTGTGATCAGTGTGGGAAGAGCTTCAATCAATCAGGATACCTAACTATACACCAACGAATACACACTGGAGAGAGACCTTATAGCTGTGATCAGTGTGGGAAGAGTTTTGCTCAAGATTCCACCCTGACTGCACACCAACGCATACACACAGGAGAGAAGCCTTATAGCTGTGATCAGTGTGGGAAGAGCTTCAATCAATCAGGATCCCTAACTATACACCAACGAATACACACTGGAGAGAGACCTTATAGCTGTGATCAGTGTGGGAAGAGTTTTGCTCAAGATTCCAGCCTGACTACACACCAGGTCACACACACTGGAGAGAAACCTTACTCCTGTCTATGTGGAAAGAGCTTTGCTCATTCAGGGTCACTGAAAAAACACCAGAAATCACAAACATGTTTTATTTTATCTCCCTCCTCTCCGGCACCGGTTCCAGATCTCTAAATACAGTTTCATTAGAAAACATCTTGTAAAGTCTTATTACCATGGTAACATGTGTAGATAATATGCAGCTCTGGATCCATATGTATCAAGCGTCTTGGAGTAGGAGTGGTGTGTGTGGTGGGGTGGGGGGGTTCAGAGCTGTATATTATTTCATCAACTCCTGTTATCCATTAAATAACTGTATAATGTAGAATAATGTTTCAACAATACTCTGTGTGTATTCATGTATTCAAAAGATTAATAATTAAATCCATTATCTGATCAACGTCTGCTTATCACATTAATTATAGACTTTTAAAATCTATAATAATTCATTTTTTTTATAAGGAGCATATGCCTCTTGTATAATTTGTGTTGGTCCTAAAGATGTTAACATTTCTTTTTAAAACCCTTCATCAGGTTTTACTGTCACTTATGAGGCATAAGGAAGTGTGGTCTAAAATACTATTAGTGTGGTCAAATGATGTTGTTGCATTTGTTTTCAATGATTTTAATGGGTATGTCTTTCAACTTTCCTTATTGTACAGTACCAGCCAAAGGTTTGTCCTTAATCATTACAGGGTTTTTCTTTATTTTACTGTTTTCTACATTGTAGGATAATAGTGAAGACATCAAAACTATGAAATAACACATATGGAATCATGTAGTAAGCAAAATATATGTTAAAATCTTCTAGGTAGCCACCCTGTGCCTGACTCAATCTGGACTCATCAGACCAAAGAACAGATTTCCACCGGTCTAATGTCCATTGCTCGTGTTTCTTGGCCCAAGCAAGTCTCAAATTCTTATTTGTGTCCTTTAGTAGTGGTTTCTTGGCTGCAATTCGACCATGGAGGCCTGATTCACACAGTCTCCTCTGAACAGTTGATGTTGAGATGTGTCTGTTACTTGAACTCTGAAGCATTTATTTGGGCTGCAGTCTGAGGTGCAGTTAATTACCGATTTCTGAGTCTGGTAACTCTAATGAATTTGTCCTCTGCAGCAGAGGTAACTCTGGGTCTTTCTTTCCTGTGGCGGTCCTCATGAGTGCCAGTTTCACCATAGCGCTCAAGGGTTTTTGTGATTGCACTTTCCGGATTGAATGACCTTCATGTCTTAAATGATGATGGACTGTTGTTTCTCTTTGCTTATTTGAGCTGTTCTTGCCATAATATAGACTTGGTATTTTACCAAATAGGACTGTCTTCTGTATAGCAACCCTCAAAAGTTGTCGGGATGTCACGTGTCCTACTTTTACCAATACACTCCTAACAACCAACTTGTTACGAAATGTATATTGATCAAATAAGCCAGAAGCCAGATTTTGGGCCCAGTTATCCCTCTTGCTTCTCCTCTTCTGCACTGTTTGATAGGAAATGACTGGTATATGAAATATGGTGGAAACTAGCGCATGCCTCCACCAGCCAATGCTCTTAGATTTGCGGGTCGTTTTGAACGAGTGAACATTAAAGGAACAAGAGATATTCGAGGGATGCACCCAAATCCGAGGTTTAGACTCATTTTAAATTCCTTATATTAGGCAAAGCAGACAGTACCATTTTCTTATTTTTTTTATTTACAGATAGCCAGGGGCTCAATCCAACACTCAGACATCATTTACAAACAAAGCATTTGTGTTTAGTCAGTCCACCAGATCAGAGGAAGTAGGGATGACCAGGCATGTTCTCTTGATAAATATGTGAATTGGATAATTTTTCTGTCCTGCTAAGCATTCAAAATGTAATGAGTACTTTTGGGTGTCAGGAAAATGTATGGAGTAAAAAGTACATTATATTCTTTAGCAATGTAGTGAAGTAAAAGTTGTCAAAAATATGAATAGTAAAGTACATATACACAAAAAAACGACATATGTAGTGCTTTATGTATTTTAACTTCAGTACTTCACACCACTGGTAACCAAATAACTAGGGCTTTACATGCACACTAATCATTTCATATTAAACTAGTTATGGCAGTAGGCCAAGTATGGCATTAGTCATGTAAACATCTTACTCTGCTGATCTTAATTGGTGTAAGGTCATAACCGAAGTAAGGATACGCCTTTAAAAACACCTGGTTTTCTGAGAATTCTTTAGACTGATTAGGACATGTAAACACTTTAATCAGAGTTATAGAGGTGTATTTAATCTGTGTATGTGCTAACACAAGCAGCGCCAGCTAACTTATTTTGACTGAGTTCAGGAAAAACTAAAAGTATACAGTTTAGAAATTGTTTTCACATACAAACTTTTTTCTCCAAACTTAAATATGCTTTTAAAAAAAATGACATGGTCGCTGTGGTGGTACGTTTGACCCTCGACCCCAGTCAGCAGTGAGGATACAGGCAGGAACTCCTGTACAGTAGAAGGCTACAATAATCTCCACTTTCCTGTGTTGTCTGTGGGGGAACAATCGTCTTTGAAGGAAGCAGCTGTAGGAATTATAGTGTATGTTCTGATTCTCATCCTCTGGCTCTCTGGCTTCATGTGGTTCAGGTGAGTGAGAGGAATTAACCCCTTTTCATATTCTGTTTTATAATCATTGATCTCAATATTAAACTTGATTTTAATTTATTAATTCATTCATCCAATCATCTGTTCATTTATTTATTCTTTCCATCATTCGCAAAAACAGGGAGAAGGCCTCCAAATCCACCTCTGACAGAAGAGACACAGCAGAGAATGGACTTGTGAGTCTGTTGAAATCAGCTGACTGACAACGGTATGTGTGAAACGGAATGTGTGAAGTGTGCTGAAAAACGGAAGTGTGCGCTCTGCTCAGGCATCTTTCTATGCCAATGACTATGGCGTTACTGTATTTTTCAACCGTAATGTTATCGGTCTTCTTTCCCCATCAGCGAGACGCTAGTCCAATTTATGTCAACGGCTCAGGCATGGCCATGACCCCTTCTGCAGCACAGACAGCAGACACAGATGATCAGGATGATGTTCACAACATCAGTATTCACCACAGAAACCAGGAAGTGCCTCTATATTCCACCGTCCAAATGACTCAAACCCAGAAATAGGTTGGGTTCTTCTATGTGTGTATTGGCAGTTTTTAAAATAAATTAAAAAGGTGCACACTGCCGTCATCTGTGTTGGAGTCTGTATCGTCTGAACAGGTGCAAAGTCAAGGTTGGTGATTTCCTGCCACCTGCAGTCATGGAATGTTTGCTCAGGAGTATAATTAATTAGCAGACCCTTCATGTTGACCTGGATATACTTTTTTTTATCCTTCCTGAACTCATATCAAGTCCCACCTAGTCGACTACTTCAAAATGGTGAAAACCCTCAATGCTGCTATCCATGCTAAAATAGGCTTTGGTCCAAGTGCTCCCTCTACCTACCTCTATGGTTTGAGTCAGCTTGACGGCTGTTGTGTTGAGATGCCAGTAGAGAGCACTGTGGTCCAATTATATTGTAGGATTTTAATAGGGATATTTTACAACGCTCCTTCTTGTAGAATAGCTTGACTGACTTAAACCCCTGGCTTCTAGAAAGAACATAGGCCTCTTGTATAATAAGTGCTCCATAAGAAGTTAATAGATTTGCTGAAAAGCCCTTTACTGACATGTTGGTTGTCAGGAGAAGACATGACAGGAAGACAGCTCTTCATTACCATTTTAGCCTCTGTACATCTGGATGGTGTCAACCACAGACCTCAGACTTTGTTTCACACATCCAATAAGGTATTCTATCAAAACTCTCGCTCTCTCTTCACTCTGTAAGTACACTTGATAATAACTTATACTCTACCGTTCTACTTTTTATTGGTGATTTGTTCTGCAGAATGAAAGCTTGCATGTAAATCCAAATGTAAAATAGAGATCTGTAGTGTGGTGTAATCTATTTTGTTATGTTGAGTTGAATTATGTTTAGTTGAATTACGTAGAAGAGACCAGGACATATTGTGCGCCTGAGTTCCAAAACAACAATGAAATAAGTTTGAAACAATTGATGGAGAAACATGTCTTACAGGAGCTACACATTTGCTCCAATAAGTGACCACCCGCCCCTCCCGTGCTTAGTTGCAGTATGACGTGTAATCTACATAATATTAACCATCTACAGTCGTGGCCAAACGTTTTGAGAATGACACAAATATTAATTTCCACAAAGTTTGCTGCTTCAGTGTCTTTAGATATTTTTGTCAGATGTTACTATGGAACACTGAAGTATAATTACAAGCATTTCATAAGTGTCAAAGGCTTATGTTTACAATTACATGAGGTTGATGCAGTGCCAATATTTGCAGTGTTGACCCTTCTTTTTCAGGACCTCTGTAATCCGCCCTGGCATGCTGTCAATTAACTTCTGGGCCACATCCTGACTGATGACAGCCCATTCTTGCATAATCAATGCTTGGAGTTTGTCAGAATTTGTGGGTTTTTGTTTGTCCATCCGCCTCTTGAGGATTGACCACAAGTTCTCAATGGGATTAAGGTCTGGGGAGTTTCCTGGCCATGGAACCAAAATATCGATGTTTTGTTCCCCGAGCCACTTAGTTATCACTTTTGCCTCATGACAAGGTGCTCCATCATGCTGGAAAAGGCATTGTTCGTCACCGAGAAGTTGCTCTCGGAGGATGTGTTGGTAACATTCTTTATTCATGGCTGTGTTCTTAGGCAAAATTGTGAGTGAGCCCACTCCCTTGGCTGAGAAGCAACCCCACACATGAATGATCTCAGGATGCTTTACTGTTGGCATGACACAGGACTGATGGTAGCGCTCACCTTGTCTTCTCCGTACAAGCTTTTTTCCAGATGCCCCAAACAATCGGAAAGGGGATTCATCAGAGAAAATGACTTTACCCCAGTCCTCAGCAGTCCAATCCCTGTACCTTTTGCAGAATATCAGTCTGTCCCTGATGTTTTTCCTGGAGAGAAATGGCTTCTTTGCAGCCCTTCTTGAAACCAGGCCATCCTCCAAAAGTCTTTGCCTCACTGTACTCACACCTGCCTGCTGCCATTCCTGAGCAAGCTCTGTGTTGGTGGTGCCCCGATCCCGCAGCTGAATCAACATTAGGAGACGGTCCATTAGGAGACGGTCATTCAAAGGTTTTTCTTTATTTTGTACTATTTTCTACATTGTGGAATAGTAGTGAACACATAACTATGAAATAACACATGGAATCATGTAGTGAGCAAAAACGTGTTAAACAAATCAAAGTATATTTTTGATTCTTCAAAGTAGCCACCCTTTGCCTTAAAGACTGCTTTGCACACTCTTGGCATTCTCTCAACCAGCTTCATGAGGAATGACAGAGTGATTCATTCCTCATGAAGCTGGTTGAGAGAATGCCAACAGTTTTGAAGGATTCCTATATATGCTGAGCACTTGTTGGCTGATTTTCCTTCACTCTGCGGTCCAGCTCATCCCAAACCATCTCAATTAGGTTGAGGTTGGATGATTGTAGAGGCCCGGTCATCTGATGCAGCACTCCATCACTCTTCTTATTGGTCAAATAGCCCTGATACAACCTGGAGGTGTGTTGGGTCATTGTCCTGTTGAAAAACAAATGATAGTCCCACTAAGCACAAACCAGATGGCATGGCGTATCGCTGCAGAATGCTGTGGTAGCCATGCTGGTTAAGTGTACCTTGAATTCTAAATGAATTACCGACAGTGTCGCCAGGAAAGCACCCCCACACCTCCTCCTCCATGCTTCATGTTGGGAAGCACACATGGGGAGATCATCTGTTCACCAACTGTGTCTCACAAAGACACGGCGGTTGGAACCAAACATCTCAAATGTGGACTCCTCAGACCAAAGGACAAATTTCCAACGGTCTAATGTCCATTGCTCGTGTTTCTTGGCCCAAGCAAGTCTCCTCTTCTTATTGGTGTCCTTTAGTAGTGGTTTCTTTGTAGCAATTCGACCATGAAGGCCTGATTCACGCAGTCTCCTCTGAACAGTTTACGTTAAGATTTGTCTGTTAGTTGAACTCTCCAAAGCATGTATTTGGGCGGCCATCTGAGGTGCAGTTAACTCGAATGAACTTACCCTCTGCAGCAAAGGTAACTCTGGGTCTTCCTTTCCTGTGGGGGTCCTGATGTGAGCCAGTTTCATCACAGCGCTTGATAGTTTTTGCGACTGCACCTGCAGAAACTTTCATAGTTCTTGACATTTTCCGGATTGACTGACCTTCATGTCTTAAAGTAATGATGGACTGTCATTTCTCTTTGCTTATTTGAGCTGTTCTTGCCATAATATGGACTTGGTCTTTTACCAAATAGAGCTATGTTCTGTATACCATCCCTACCTTAACACAACTGGAACCCAAAAGAGTTCTCCTATGGGGACAGCTGAAGAACCCATTTTGAAATCCTGTTTTCTAAGAGACTACCCTGCATGTGTCACAGGTGTAACCAAGGTCCTATAATGAGTGGCATAATCTTCGCCTGGTCCATGGAGGCTCCACTGTTGATCCTGGCAACGGCTCAAAGGTTCTGAGCACGGTCGCTCGGCGACGGTCCAGGGTGGAGAGGGGCCACGGGAATAGAGGATCATGAAAAAGAGAGTCCCTCATGACATCACAGACTGTACTGGGGCAGGGAGAGGAGACGCAGACAGACACAGGAGGGTAGAGTGACGGATCCTAGAGAAGGAGAAAGAGAGCGAGAGAGAAATGAAGTGAAAGTTGAGAAAGAAGAGGAATAAATTACATTTTTCATTTATCATGTTCTCTCCTCTAGGTGAGTATATATATTCATGATAACACAACTTATGTCTTAATTTTTAATCATGTACCATGTTATACCTGCAGCACTGCTCCACAGGTGTCAGGATAGAGGGTTCATCTGTAGAGTGACGTCCAAACCTGTAGTCAGCACACAGTGTCAATGTTACAATCAACTAACGTTAGTTAAACCTGTAGTCACCACTCAGACAGTGTCAATGTTACAATCAACTAACGTTAGTTAAACCTGTAGTCAGCACACAGACAGTGTCAATGTTACAATCAACTAACGTTAGTTAAACCTGTAGTCAGCACACAGACCGTTCGTTAGCTAGCATTCGAGGGCTGACTGTTCTCTATTTGTGCAGTTGAAAAATAAAATGTTGGTAATTTGTGCAGTCTTACTACTGCAGTAGGCTACTGCTTGTCCATGTGATCGCTACCAGCAAGAAACCCAGACGAGAGAAACGTGAAAGCATTCAGGCAGCAGAGATGAGCTTGTCATTAGCTAGCTAACGTTTGCTTTATAGCTACAATATAGCTTTGTTTGTTATTTTGAAATGACATCTTTATTGTTTATTTATTGTATACAAGTTATATACATAGACAGAAGGGAGTTAGTTATAAATACAGTACATTTGGCTGTAGTTTAGTTTAGAAGAAAGACTTACGCAGGGGTGTAAAGTACTTAAGTAAAAATACTTTAAAGTACTACTTTAGTAGTTTTTGGGTGTATCTGTACTTTACTATGTATATATTTGACAACTTTCACTTCACTACATCCCACAAGAAAATAATGTAATTTTCCCTAAAGCCCAAAAGTCCTAATTACATTTTGAATTCTTAGCAGGACCGAAAATAGTTCAATGCGCACACTTATCAAGAGAACATCCCTGGTCATCCCTACTGACTCTGCTCTGGCAGACTCAATAAACAGAACTTATTTGTTTGTAAATGCTGTCTGACTATCCGGCTATCCGTACATTTGAAAAAACAAGAAAATTGTGCCGTCTGGTTTGCTTAGTATAAGGACATTTTAATTATTCATACTTATATTTGAACAATTACCTCAACGTTGTATCTTTCCATAATTCCTCTCCGTGTAAATAGATTCCCACTAATATGAACTAATTGGCGGACAAGGACAATGTTGTTCGAGAACCAGATACTCCCTCGCGAGAGAGAAGCCTGTTGAGATACTCCCTCTTTGCGCATGTGTTCCAAGTGGCTGTCAGGTGAAAGTAGACGATATCAGACAACAGGATCCTAAGGGAAAGGGGGTGTTGAACGTTTTCTTCACTTTTATAGATCACGTCAAATGTTATCCAGGAACTTTCTGAAGTAATATTAGGCTACATGAGACGTTTATTTGTTCTAACTTATTTAAGTTTTGATATTTAAATAGATGTTCGATTGCTCTGGTCTAGGGGCGCATCAGTCGCAGCCTTGAGAATCGGATTTTTTTCTCAGCAACTCCCTAGTCATTATCTGAACACTACAACAAAGTAGTTCAACTGTACCCTACAACATGTCATGCCATACAAATAAACAATAGCTTCCACAATGGATCGGGTAAGTCTATATACCTGCTGTGTTGTACAAAAGGTCTAGGCCTAATTTTCATCATCTTGGATCCTCCACATTCATGTGTTGGGTTTAAACGGCTGGACAAAAAAACACGACGGAAAAACTTGTTGGGATTTTTTTCTTCAACAAAGTAGCCTACTACTACTATATCATGTTTAGGAATCTGTGACTGACCTAATTATCTCTCCTTCCTCTCAAAGTGTTCACAATCCTTCGCTGATTTCAAACACATTATCCATTATTTGACCAGATACTCAAGTGGCCGCTCAAACAAAGAAAATAAATGTCTTTAAAAATGGAAGGAAATCGGAAAAAGGCAAGATCAGGTGGGACCATTATAGCCAACGAGAGGGCAGACATGCGTGTTGCCACAGAGTCTAACTTCTATTTAGCATTTAAATTTATGTAGGATTAGGCATAACGCTAGAAGTGTTGTTAAGGTTAGGGTTAAAAGCACATGTTAATAAGGACAATGGTAGAAATGGGCGTGGTTTATGGCTTTGTTTGCGGTAACTAGTGACAAGTCACTACTACCATATAAAGTGTCCTATTTTTATCAATACACTCTTAACAACCTAATCGTTACGAATTTTATATTCGATCAAATAAAACAGAAGACAGATTTTGGGCCCAGTTATCCCTCTCGCTTCACCTCTTCATCGCTGTTTGAAAGGAAATGACTGGTATGAGATATATGGTGGAAACTAGCCCATTCCTCCATCAGTCAATGCTCTTCGATGAGTGGGAAGTAGTGAACGATTCAGCATTTGAGGAAAAATGAGATATCCTAGGGATGCACCCAAAATCAGAGGTTTGGAATAAATTAATAAAATATTTGGTTTAATGTTAATCAATGTAGAATACTTATTGTGGCCAACAGGACAAAGCTAGCCCGTCCCCCTTCACCCCTCTGGAGTCCCCAGGTCAAATGTCTCCCTGTACATTACTGCTGGGTCTGGTCGACTGCAGAAAAACACCGGGGCAGAGCGGAACTGAGAGAGGAGAAGAGGAACATGGAGATGTGATTTCATTACGTAAGAACCATGGTGTGTGGATGAGACTACAGTCTGCTTCAGTAACAAATTATTGATTTAAGCATATATTGATTAAAATATCTGGTCGATTTTAAGAAGTGTAACTTGGTAAAAAAAGAACAACGTTTGATTTCACATAATTTTAACATTCTGTCATAAAGAGCAAGTGCTCAACTAAATAAAAAACAAGTTTCTCATCTCAAGAGGTTACATAGAAATAAATACTATAGTAAGTGCCAAATAAAGTAACCGGGTTCACTTAACAGGGGACGACTGAAAACAACAAAACCACCAGATTTCATGGCTAAAATAGTCCTTTAAATCAGCCATGAATCTGCTTGTGACAGGGGGAATGGAAGCTAGTATTGTGCAACAGGAAGTAGTAATTGAATGCAGTCTTCACATAAAAAGTTATTGTTAAAACATCTCTCATGTCTGTGTCTGGATAGAAGGGTTGAGATGCTCAGTTTCCCACCACAAAACAGCAGTAAATTGATAAAGAGTAGAACCAGCTCACCTGCTTTTACTCTGTGATTTGACTATTAGATGTTCAATGTTTCTTATGCAAAAAAAAAAATATATTTATCTATAATTCTCCCCCAATTTTTTTTAAAGAATAGTTTAACCATATTAAAAGGAGAGTTCAGTTCATGTAACAGGGTTGACCTTAAAATGAGGGACAGACGTAAATTAATCACTAATCACATGAAATAAATCATGTTCAGGAATGACTGTCAAAGTAACCAAATAACTAGTGCTTTACATGCACACTAATCATTTCCTATTAAACTGATTATGTCATTAGTCATGTAAACATCTTACTCTGCTGATCTTAATTGGTGTAAGGTCATAACCGAAGTAAGGATACACCTTTAAAAACACCTGGTTCTCTGAGAATTCTTTAGAATGATTAGGACATGTAAACACTTTAATCAGAGTTATAGAGGTGTATTTAATCTGTGTATGTGCTAACACAAGCAGCGCCAGCTAACATGTTTTGCTCGAGTGCAGTGAGTTCAGGAAAAACTGAAAGTATGCTGCTTTATTTATCTGAACTCAATCAAATATGCTTAAAATAACATGTTCGCTGTTGTAGAAAGTTTATTTTGATCGCCTATTTTTTGCATTTATCAAAGTCTAGCCTGATTTCAGCCGTGTCCATATAAACAGGTTTATGAGGGAAATTGTTCTACTTTCCAAGCTTGTCAATGTTTAAATCAAACTCCTATACTAATTGACTTCACAATAGTCATATTATTATGCGCTTGTAACCGTACTCAATGATGGTAAACCTACGAGTAATTATTGTATTAGGTGGGTTAAAATCTTTCTAGAAGTTTTGACGGAGGGACCTGTCAAAATGCTGAATTGTGTCACTTTAGCAAGTGTTTATTCATGTAAAAAATCAAATTAATTAAATACTCCATCCATGTGCTTCTACACCTGCATTGCTTGCTGTTTGGAGTTTTAGGCTGGGTTTCTGTACAGCACTTTAAGATATCAGCTGATGTACGAAGGGCTATATAAATACATTTGATTTGATGTGTTCTGTATTAAATGGCACTTTATTTCATATAACAGAGATTTAAAATGGAATATTGGTGCACAATTATTACTGGAAAAATATCAGAAGGAAGCAAAAGGCATTCATTTAATGGAAATACCGATCTGTTTATGGACCCATATTTGCAGAACTTAATGATTTAATGTCTTTGTTTCACAGGGGACATCCCTCATCGTTGCTCTCTCAGTGGGAGGGGCTTATCATCTGGGGCACCTCGACAACGTCATGATGCTGACGAGAAAGAGCAGAGTCCCTCCAGATCAGAAGACCTCAAGAAACACCAGCAGAGAGGTATAGGGAAGAAACCTCACCACTGCTGCTTTGACTGTGGGAAGAGTTTTGCTAAACAGAAGGAATTGATCATTCATGAGCGGATTCACACCGGTGAGAAACTGTACCACTGCTCTCAGTGTGGGAAGAGTTTAGCTGATTCTAAAACCTTAAATTCTCATCAGAAAATTCATACAGGTGAGATACCGTACCCCTGCTTTGATTGTGGGAAATACCTCAATCAATCAGGAGCCCAGACAACACACAAACACGTACACTCAAGAGAGAAACCTTATCGCTGTGATCAGTGTGGGAAGTGCTTTAGTCGATCAGGAGACCTGACTAGACACCAATGTATACACACAGGAGAGAAGTCTTATACCTGTGATCAGTGTGGGAAGAGCTTTAATAAATCAGGACACCTGACTATACACGAACGCATACACACAGGAGAGAAGCCTTATAGCTGTGATCAGTGTGGGAAGGGCTTCAGTCGATCAGGAGACCTGACTAGACACCAACGCATACACACAGGAGAGAAGCCTTATCGCTGTGATCAGTGTGGGAAGAGCTTCAATAATTCAGGACAACTGACTACACACCAACGCATACACACAGGAGAGAAGCCTTATAGCTGTGATCAGTGTGGGAAGAGCTTCATTCGATCAGGAGACCTGACTACACACAAACGCCTACACACAGGAGAGAAGCCTTACAGCTGTGATCAGTGTGGGAAGAGCTTCAATCAGTCAGGACACCTGACTTTACACCAACGCATACACACAGGAGAGAAGCCTTATAGCTGTGATCAGTGTGGGAAGAGCTTTGCTCGAGATTTCACTCTGACTACACACCAGCGAACACACAGAGGAGATAAGCCTTATAGCTGTGATCAGTGTGGGAAGAGCTTTGCTCGAGATTCCACCCTGACGACACACCAACGCATACACACAGGAGAGAAGCCTTATAGCTGTGATCAGTGTGGGAAGAGCTTCAATCATTCAGGATCCCTGATTATACACCAACGCATACACACAGGAGAGAAGCCTTATAGCTGTGATCAGTGTGGGAAAAGCTTCAATCATTCAGGATCCCTGACTGAACACCAACGCATACACACAGGAGAGAAGCCTTATAGCTGTGATCAGTGTGGGAAAAGCTTCAATCATTCAGGATCGCTGACTACACACAAACGCATACACACAGGAGAGAAGCCTTATAGCTGTCATCAGTGTGGGAAGAGCTTCAATCAATCCGGAGACCTGACTACACACCAACGCCTACACACAGGAGAGAAGCCATATAGCTGTGATCAGTGTGGGAAGAGCTTCAATCAGTCAGGACACCTGACCACACACCAACGCATACACACAGGAGAGAAGCCTTATAGCTGTGATCAGTGTGGGAAGAGCTTCATTCAATCAGTAGAGCTGACTAGACACCAGCGAATACACACTGGAGAGAAATCTTATTCCTGTCTTTGTGGAAAGTGGTTTGCTCATTCAGGGTCACTGATAAAACACCAGGAAGTACAAACATGTCTTTCATCTCCCTTCTCTCTGGCACCGGTTCCAGATCCCTAAATACAGTTTCAATAGAAAACATCTTGTGAAGAGTCATCCATCTCCCATTCGCTAACAGTTTACTAAGTCTGATTACCATGGTAACCTGTGTAGCATGATATGCAGCTCTGGATCCATATTTCTCAAGCGTCTTGAAGTAGTAGTCCTGTGTGTGTCGTGGGGTGTTCAGAGCTGTATCTATTTCATTAACTCCTACTATCCATTAAAACATGTAGAATAATGTTTAAAAAATGGTAGGTGCACATTCATGTGTGATGGAAATGTTGTCTGAAGAGAGAGCCTTGAATTGTAGATCATGTCTCATACAAACATTGGTTCCTGTAGGTGATGGGGGACAAGGTCATGACCCCCTCAGACCTTTTGGCAGAATGTCCAGAATATGTTCTATAAGTTAAGATAGGAGACGGTCATGACCCCCTCAGACCCTTTGGCAGAATGCCCAGAATATGTTCTATAAGTTAAGATAGGAGACGGTTCCAGTCACATGCAGGATCCAAACGTTAATGATGAACAATGTAAATCATGCAAATATAACTTGTCTGTGTTAGCAGTGTATAAGAGAACTAACGGGACTGCCCCGAAAGAGCTCCTGACCGACGTGTACTATGGTGCATCAAGTTTGTTGGAATCTCTCCAGCTTGCTGATAATAAAGAATGATTCATTTCAGTTTGACTTTGAGGCTTTGGTGGTAATTTCCATGACACGTATTCAATACAAAAACAAATTATGTGAAGGAGATGTGTCGCGCTGCATGAGGCACTGACTGATACTGAGGCACTGACTGGCACTGATACTGACTACCTTTTTTTAAGGGATCTATGACCAACAGATGCATATCTGTAATCCCAGTCATGTGAAATCCATTGATTAGGGTCTAATTCATTTAGAACAGTTTACTGATTTGTTTATATGAACTGTAACTCAGTAAAATCTAACAAATTGTTGCATGTTGTGTTTCTATTGTTCAGTGTAATAATTATAGAAGAAACTAATTGAATAAATGAATGGGCCTCCTACTGTTTTAGGTGTTTTGGGTCAGAACTCTTTCAATGTGACTTACACCCATCAGAGTATCTGTGCCCTGGAACAGCTTACTGTCACAGATAATATATAATATCTACAGGTAATATATAATATATACAGGTAATATATAATATCTACAGGTAATATATAATATATACAGGTAATATATCATATCTACAGGTAATATATAATATATATAGGTAATATATAATATCTACAGGTAATATATAATATCTACTGGTAATATCTACAGGTAATATATAATATCAAATTATAATAATTCATTAGAATCATTCAGAGCTGCAGGTGAAGGTGTCTTCCTCCACAGAGGAAAAGAAGAGAACACTGACCTGTAGCACCACCTGTCTTCTGACAACGTCTCACCAACCCAAATACCAAAATATCTACCTAGATCCAGTCAGCAGTGAGGATACAGACAGATACTCCTGTGCCGTAAACGGCCATGAGGATCTCCTCTCACTGTCACGATGTGGCCTTTTGGGTGTAGATTGTGGCTCCCCCCTTCTCTCTCTCTCCCACGTCAGGTTTTACAACTGTCATAAATACCTGGTAGAAACTCCCATGCAGTATTGAGGGAGAGAGTCTACCAGAGCAAAGAGCTTCTTTTTAATCCCCAAAATGGGAGAGCTAAACCATTTCTATTTTTGAGAATGTGGGAATTGCCCGTGGACATTTAAAGAACAATCCTGTCGAAGTAGTTTGACACACAACTATATCTCTTAATGTGTACATTTCCCAGCTGTCAGGTTTACATATATATATATATATTGAGAAACGTATGTGATTAAACATGAAACTATTTGTGAAAAGATGTCATGTGATGTTAACCTTCTAAATCAGTGGTTTTCATATAAAGATTCCAAGAACACAGGATGAGATGTTACTATCCTTTGTGCAAGCACTTCCAAGAGTTAATGAACAGTGAGCCTGGTGAAATTTGGGGAGCGCATCGTCAGTAGTGTACCTTTGGTTCCTAGGGTGTTTCGGCCTTTTACACTATACACCCTCCCCAAAGGCGGCCAGCGACAGGGTGATCAATCCTACGCTTTCGTCCCATTCCCAATTAGTCATAGGAGTTGCCTTGTTGTTGATAGCCAACATCCCACGGGACTATGCATGGCAGGGGCGTCCTCCTCCCTTAGTCAAGCATTGTTGACCGCATACCTCCTGGCCCTCTCACTTCGGGGCCCAGCTGGGGTCTTTCCTCTTCATCCAGAGCCACTGACTGCCGCCTTCTGCCGCCTCCGATACAGCTTTGATTGCCGAACGCTGGTTCTGGCCCTTAATTCCCAGGTCTCTAAGCAGTCTGGTTGTAGATGTTGCCACAAAACCTCTGCAGCCCACCTCCACTGTTCGGACTTCTGTGTTCCAGCCATGATGCCGTGCTTCGGCAGCTAGATCGGCATAGCGCAGATGTTTTCGCTCATAAGCCTCATCTACTGAGTCCTCCCAGGGTACTGTGAGCTCAATGATGAAGACCTTCTTGAGCGAACGGGACCAGAGCACCATGTCAGGTCTTAGGGTGGTGGTTGCGATCTCCGGAGGAAACACAAGTTGCCGGCCAATGTCAGCTAGCATTTTCCAGTCGCGGGCCAAGCGCAGCTGGTCTCGCTCTAATGGTGTAGGGCCGCTCTTCTGAGGTTTAGCCCCTTCGCGGACAAAGTTCGTCCGTAAAGGGGTGTGATGCTGCTGGGGGTGGTAGGGAGTTGGTGGCAGCTCGCTTGTCCTCCAGGGCGGACGCAAGGTTTTTGAGGACTTGGTTGTGACGCCAAGTGTAGCGTCCTTGGGTGAGGCTTGTTTTACACCCTGTGAGAATGTGCCTGAGGTTGGCTGGCATGGAACAGAGGGCACAGTCCGGATCTTCACCATACCATTGGTGAATATTAACTGGTGTTGGAAGGACGTCATATGTTGCTCTGATGGAAAAGCTCAACCGCCTCGCTTCCATGGCCCACAGATCCTTCCAGCTGATCTTTCTCTTCTCCACACTGTCCCATCGAGTCCACTGTCCCTGTTTGGAAAGAGAGACTGCCTTATCCCACCTTGCAGCCTCTTCCTGATGGCGTACTTCCTGCACTACCATCTTCCGCCGCTCTGGTGCAGTGGCCTTACTCCAAGCAGCAAGGCTAGTTAGCCCAAGGCTTCCTCTCCCTTGCTGAACATGACCCACAATGTCAGCATGTCTGAGGGCTGCTGTTGCCTCCTGGACTGCTTTTCCTGGCTTCCATTTGCGCCCAGTTGCCAAGGTCGGCGCGTTGTTGCTCACCACTGGGTCTCGAGATTCATTCAGTGTCATCTGGAGCCTGGTTTTTGCACACTTGAATTCCTCTGTTAGACTGGTGAGGGGCAGCTTGAGGACACCATCTCCATAGAGGCCTATGGTGGTAAGGCATCGTGGAACTCCGAGCCACTTCTTTAAGTAGCCTGTGACTCCTCTTTCCATCTTCTCCACTGTTGAGATTGGAACCTCATACACTGCTAAGGGCCACAACACCCGGGGTAGGAGACCAAACTGCAGACACCAGGCCTTTAACTTTCCAGGTAGCTGGGTGTTGTCGATGGACTGTAGGCTACTACTGATGTCTTTGCGCAGCTGTTGCACCTGGTCTTTGTCCTTCAGGCTTGCATCATACCACCTTCCTTGGCTTTTTACCGGCTGCTCAGACACTGTTGGGATTTGGTCATCTCCGATGAATAATTTCAGGTCAGAGAGTACTCCCTTCACAATCGAGATGCTGCGTGACTTGGATGGTTTAATCTTCATACGGGCCCAGCTGATGTTCTCCTTGAGTTTTCTGAGCAGTCTCCTGGTGCATGGGACAGTGGTGGTCAATGTTGTAATGTCGTCCATGTAGGCTCTGAGTGGAGGGAGGCGGAAACCAGAGTCGACTCGCTGTCCACCAGCAACCCATTTTGAGGATCTGATGATAACCTCCATTGCCATTATGAATGCCAACGGAGAAATGGTACATCCCGCCATTATACCTACATTCAGCCACTGCCATGAGGTGGTGAACTCTGAGGTGGTGAAGCAGAACTGCAGATCCTGGAAGTACGACTTCACCAGGGTTGTGATGGTGTCCGGTATGTGGAAAAATCTGAAGGCAACCCACAGGAGTTCATGGGGCACAGAGCCAAATGCATTGGCGAGGTCGAGGAAGACTACATGGAGGTCCCTTTTCTCCACCTTGGCCATTTGGATCTGGTGCCAGATCATGCTGGAATGTTCCAAGCAGCCAGAGAACCCTGATATTCCTGCCTTCTGTACAGATGTATCGACATACGCATTCCTTTGCAGGTACTCAGCCATCCTCTGGGCAATGACCCTAAAGAAGATTTTACCCTCGACATTCAGTAAGGAGATTGGGCGGAATTGGCTGATGTTCACTGCATCCTTCTCCTTAGGGATCAGGACCCCGCCTGCCCTACGCCACACTTCTTTTGCCAAGCTGTTCTCATAAGCCTCCAGAGGAACCTCAGGACGTCTGGTGCGTTCTTATACACTTTGTACGGGACTCCATTTGGCCCCGGGGCTGATGCTGTTCTTGCCCGTCAAACTGTGTTTTCCACCTTTTCCATGTCGGAGGGCTGGTCTCAATATGATGTTCTGGGGGTTCAATGGGTGGGATATCTGATGGGATGGCCAGATGTTTATGTCGCTTTGAGTCAAAGTTTGTTGTTCTCAGGTGGTCCTCTAGGTCTTTCTTTGTTGTTTTTAGAGCTCCACTTTTTTCCTTCGTGAAGAGACTTTTAAGGAACTTGAAGGGATCTTTATAGAATCGAGTTCTAGTTTGTTCTTTCTTCCTTCTGTGTTTCTGTAGGTTCTCTGCTCTACGGAGGGATGCCAACCGGGTTTTAATGTCAGCCTGAAGTGCCTCTATGCCCTCCTTTTCCACTTCCGAGGCCTTCTTCCACTGTTTCTTAAGCTGTCGCCTTTCTTGAACGAGGCGCTTGATTTCTTGTTGCCTCCTGGATCAAGGTAAGATCAGTATTCACTGTTTCCCACAACTTCTTGTCACTGGCGCCAGGCCACTTCACATACGGTCTGTGCCCTGGTAGTCTCCTCTTGACTGCAGGTCTGGGAGGCTGGATGATTACAGTTGAAGTCGGAAGTTTACATACACCTTAGACAAATACATTTAAACTCAGTTTTTCACAATTCATGACATTTAATTCTAGTAAAAATTCCCTGTCTTAGGTCAGTTAGGATCACCACTTTATTTTAAGAATGTGAAATGTCAGAATAATAGTAGAGTGAATGATTTATTTCAGCTTTTCTTTCATCACATCCCAGTGGGTCAGAAGTTTATGTACACTCAATTAGTATTTGGTGCATTGCCTTTACATTTTTTAATTTGGGTCAAACCTTTTCAGTAGCCTTCCACAAGCTTCCCACAATAAGTTGGGTGAATTTTGGCCCACTCCTCCTGACAGACCTGGTGTAACTGAGTCAGGTTTGTAGGCCTCCTTGCTCGCACACGCTTTTTCAGTTCTGCCCACAAATGTTCTATAGGATTGAGGTCAGGACTTTGTGATGGCCACTCTAATACCTTGACTTTGTTGTCCGTAAGCCATTTTGCCACAAAAAAAAAAATCACCTTTATTTAACCAGGTAGGCTAGTTGAGAACAAGTTCTCATTTGCAACTGCGACCTGGCCAAGATAAAGCGCAATTCAACACATACAACAACACAGAGTTACACATGGAATAAACAAAACATAATACAGTAGAACAAAATAAAACAAAAAGTCTATATACAGTGAGTGCAAATGAGGTAAGTTAAGGAAATAAATAGGCCATGGTGGCGAAGTAATTACAATATAGCAATTAAACACTGGAATGATAGATCGGCAGAAGATGAATGTGCAGGTAGAGATACTGGGGTGCAAAGGAGCTAAATAAATAAATAAATACCAGTATGGGGATGAGGTAGGTAGATGGGCTGTTTACAGATGGGCTATGTACAGGTGCAGTGATCTGTAAGCTGCTCTGACAGCTGGTGCTTAAAGCTAGTGAGGGAGATGTGAGTCTCCAGCTTCAGAGATTTTTGCAATTCGTTCCAGTCATAGGCAGCAGAGAACTGGGAGGAAAGACAACCAAAGGAGAAATTGGCTTTGGGGTGACCAGTGAGATATACCTGCTGGAGCGTGTGCTGCGAGTGGGTGCTGCTATGGTGACCAGTGAGCTGAGATAAGGCGGGGCTTTACCTAGCAGAGACTTGTAGATAACCTGTAGCCAGTGGGTTTGGCGACGAGTATGAAGCGAGGGCCAGCCAACGAGAGCATACAGGTCGCAATGGTGGGTAGTGTATGGGGCTTTGGTGACAAAACGGATGGCATTGTGATAGACTGCATCCAGTTTGATGAGTACAGTGTTGGAGGCAATTTTATAGATGACATCATCGAGGTCGAGGATCGGTAGGATGTTCAGTTTTACGAGGGTATGTTTGGCAGCATGAGTGAAGGATGCTTTGTTGCGATACAGAAAGCCGATTCTAGATTTAATTTTGGATTGGAGATGCTTAATATGAGTCTGGAAGGAGAGTTTACAGTCTAACCAGACACCCAGGTATTTGTAGTTGCCCACGTATTCTAAGTCAGAGCCGTCCAGAGTAGTGATGCTGGACGGGCGAGCAGGTGCGGGCAGTGATCGATTGAATAGCATGCATTTAGTTTTACTTGCGTTTAAGAGCAGTTGGAGGCCACGGAAGGAGAGTTGTATGGCATTGAAGCTCGTCTGGAGGTTAGTTAACACAGTGTCCAAGGAGGGCCCAGAAGTATACAGAATGGTGTCGTCTGCGTAGAGGTGGATCAGAGAATCACCAGCAGCAAGAGCAACATCATTGATGTATACAGAAAAGAGAGTCGGCCCGAGAATTTAACCCTGTGTCACACCCATAGAGACTGTCAGAGGTTCGTATGGAAGTATGCTTGGGGTCATTGTCATTTTAGAAGACCCATTTGCAACCAAGCTTTAACTTCCTGACTGATGTCCTGAGATGTTGCTTCAATATATCCACATAATTTTCTTTCCTCAAGATGCCATCCATTTTGTGAAGTGCACCAGTCCCTCTTGCAGCAAAGCACCCCCACAACATGATGCTGCCACCCCCATGCTTCATGGTTGGGATGGTGTTCTTCGGCTTGCAAGCCTCCCCCTTTTTCCTCCAAACATAACGATGGTCATTATGACCAAACAGTTCTATTTTTGTTTCATCAGACCAGAGGACATTTCTCCAAAAAGTACGATATTTGTCCCCATGTGCAGTTGCAAACCGTAGTCTGGCTTCTTTAATGCGGTTTTGGAGCAGTGGCTTCTTTCTTGCTGAGCGGCCTTTCAGGTTATGTCGATATAGGACTCGTTGTACTGTGGATATAGATACTTTTGGACCTGTTTCCTCCAGAATCTTCACAAGGTCCTTTGCTGTTGTTCTGGGATTGATTTGCACTTTTCGCACCAAAGTATGTTCATCTCTAGGAGACATAACGCGTCTCCTTCCTGAGCGGTATGACGGCTGCGTGATCCAATGGTGTTTATACTTGCGTACTATTGTTTGTACAGATGAATGTGGTACATTCAGGCATTTGGAAATTACTCTCAAGGATGAACCAGACTTGTGGAGGGCTACAATGTATTTTTCTGAGGTCTTGGCTGATTTATTTTGATTTCCCATGATGTCAAGCGAAGAGGCACTGAGTTTGATGGTAGGCCTTGGTCCACAGGTACACCTTCAATTGACTTAAATTATGTCAATTAGCCTATCAGAAGCTTCCAAAGCCATGACATAATTTTATGGAATTTTCCAAGCTGTTTAAAGGCACAGTCAACTTAGTGTATGTAAACTTCTGACCCACTGGAATTGTGAAACAGTAAGTTATAAGTAAATAATCTGTCTGTAAACAATTGTTGGAAAAATTACTTGTCATGCACAAAGTAGATTTGTGGAGTGGTTTAAAAATGTGTTTTAATCACTCCAACCTAAGTGTATGTAAACTTCTGACTTCAACAGTATATTACCTGTGACAGTCAGAGTTGTTCCAGGGAAGCTGTACCCCCATTTCTGAATTCTGTGTTTTAAATCTGAACTTGTACTCGGCTGAATCTCTCTCAGGTCTGTGATTCTCAGGGTGCAGTCTTTCTCTTCAGTCCCAAGGTACTCAGCACGAACGTGCATACTCTGGCACCGAGGTCAGGATTTTAGGCACCTCATTACATTTCTCTTGTTTAAAACCTCCAAGCACACGGACCCCGCTAGCAGGATCAAATTCGACGACATCCGGTGAAGTTGCATAGCGCCAAATTCAAAATATAAAATCGTAATATTAAAAATTCATGAAAATACAAGTGTCTTACATGGTTCAAAAGCTTAGAATCTGGGTAATCGAACTGCATGGCATTCGATTGTCTGAGGACAGCGCCTCACATTAGCATATTTTCCATATTTCCCAAACCATCACAGGCATCACAAAATAACAAATAAAGATAAAATGAATCACTTACTTTTGAAGATCCTCTGTTTGCAATCTCAAGGGTCCCAGCTACACAATGAATGGTGGTTTTGTTCGATAAAGTCCTTCTTTATATCCTAGAAACGCTGTTTTAGTTGGCTCCATTGAATTCAATAATCCACTCCTTCAACATACATACAAAGGATTCCAAAAGGTTACCAGCAAAGTTCATCCAAATAAGTCAAACAATGTTTTTTATTAATCCTCAGAATGTCTAACATCTAAAAAAAACACAATAATATTTCAGACTGAGATTACTATGTCCAATAGGAAAGTAAAAGAACGAAGAACGCTCTTCTGCTGACAATGCAGTTTTTAAAGAAATGTCCTGATGTTTGCAGAGATCATATTTGCATTGGCGCTCACCTTGGAAAGACTACAAATACTTCTTAATTTAAAAAAAAAACAAGCCAGCCTTGTATAAAGACTGTTGACATCTAGTGACATTTAGTGGAAGCCATTGGAACTGCAACCTGGGAGGCAGAAATGATATCTTCCATTAGTTTCTTCAATTGTTATTGCACTCAACAAAATATTAACGCAACATGCAACAATTTGTACAATTTTACTGAGTTAAAGTTCATATAAAGAAATCAGTCAATTTAAATTAATGAATTATGCCCTAATCTATAGATTTCACATGACTGGGAATACAGATCTGTTGGTCACAGATACCTTTAAAAAAAAGGTAGTCAGTATCTGGTGTGACCACCATTTGCCTCATGCAGTGTGACATCTCCTTCACATAAGACAATAGATTTAATGTATGCTTGTATTGAAGACATGTGTTCTGAAAATTACTAACTGGGACTCAGTGAAACTTAAATGAATAATGATTTATTATCAGCCAGCTGGAGAGGTTCCAACCAACTTAAAGCAGCAGAGTACACATCGGTCTGGAGCTCTTTCAGGGTAGTCTTTAGTTCTCTAAAATACTGCTTACACAGACAAGTTATATTTGCATGATTTACATTATTCATAATTAATTCATCATTAACGTTTGGTTCCTGCATGTGACTGAAACTGCATGTGACTGGAACCGTCTCCGATCTTAACATATAGAACATGTTCTGGGCCTTCTGCCAAAAGGTCTGAGGGGGTCATGACCGTCTCCCCTCATATCTCTACCTACAGGAACCAATGATTGTATGAGGAAAGATGTACAATTCAAGACTCTGTCTTCAGACAACATTTCCCTCACACATTAATATGAACCTACCATTGTTGAAACATTATCCTACATTATTTAATGGATAACAGGAGTTAATGAAATAACATACAGCTCTGAAAACCTCACCACACACAGGACTCCTACTCAAAGACGCTTGATACATATAGATCCAGAGCTGCATATTAGCAACACAGGTTACCATGGTAATCAGACTTAGAGAATGGGAGATAATAACTCTTTACAAGATGTTTTCTATTTAAACTTTATTTAGGGATCTGGAACCAGTGCCTGAGAGGGAGATCAAAGAAAACATGTTTGTGCTGCATTGTGTTTTTTTAGTGACCCTGAATGAGCAAAGCTCTTTCCACATAGACAGGAATAAGGTTTCTCTCCAGTGTGTATTCGCTGGTGTGTAGTCAGGGTGAAATCTAGAGCAAAACTCTTCCCACACTGATCACAGCTATAAGGCTTCTCTCCGGTGTGTATGCGTTGGTGTTTAGTCAAGTTTCCTGATTGATTGAAGCTCTTCCCACAATGCTCACAGCTATAAGGTTTCTCTCCTGTGTGTATGCGTTGGTGTCTAGTCAGTTCTAATGATTGATTGAAGCTCTTCCCACACTGATCACAGCTATAAGGCTTTTCTCCTGTGTGTACTCGTTGGTGTGCAATCAGATTGGAATCTCGAACAAAACTCTTCCCACACTGATCACAGCTATAAGGCTTCTCTCCTGTGTGTATGCGTTGGTGTATAGTCAGGGGTCCTGATCGATTGAAGCTCTTCCCACACTGATCACAGCTATAAGGCTTCTCTCCTGTGTGTATGCGTTGGTGTGTAATCAGGTCTCCTGATCGACTGAAGCTCTTCCCACACTGATCACAGCTATAAGGTTTCTCTCCTGTGTGTATGCGTTGGTGTGCAGTCAAGTTTCCTGAATAATTGAAGCTCTTCCCACACTGATCACAGCTATAAGGCTTCTCTCCTGTGTGTATGCGTTGGTGTGTGGTCAGCGCTCCTGAATGATTGAAACTCTTCCCACACTGATCACAGCTATAAGGCTTCTCTCCTGTGTGTATGCGTTGGTGTATAATCAGGGATCCTGAATGATTGAAGCTCTTCCCACACTGATCACAGCTATAAGGCTTCTCCCCTGTGTGTATTCGCTGGTGTGTAGTTAGGTGTCCTGACGTATAGAAATTCTTCCCACACTGATCACAGCTATAAGGCTTCTCCCCTGTGTGTATTCGCTGGTGTGTAGTCAGGTGTCCTGAGGTCCAGAAATTCTTCCCACACTGATCACAGCTATAAGGCTTCACTCCTCTGTGTATACGTTGGTGTGTAGTCAGGGAGAAATCTTGAGCAAAACTCTTCCCACACTGATCACAACTATAAGGCTTCTCTCCTGTGTGTATGCGTTGGTGTCTAGTCATGGCGCCTGAATTACTGAAGCTTTTCCCACATTGATCACAGCTATAAGGCTTCTCTCCTGTGTGTATGTGTTGGTGTGTGGTCAGATGTACTAATTGATTGAAGCTCTTCCCACACTGATCACAGCTATAAGGCTTCTCTCCTGTGTGTATGCGTTGATGTCTAGTCAGGGCTCCTGATTTATTGAAGCTTTTCCCACATTGATCACAGCTATAAGGCTTCTCTCCTGTGTGTATGCGTTGATGTCTAGTCAGGGCTCCTGATTTATTGAAGCTTTTCCCACATTGATCACAGCTATAAGGCTTCTCTCCTGTGTGTATGCGTTGGTGTGTAGTCAGGTCTCCTGACTGATTGAAGCATTTCCTACAACCAAAGCAGGGATAAGGCCTCTCCCCTGTATGAATTCTCTGATGAGATGTTAAGGTTTTAGATGCAGCGAAACTCTTCCCAAACTGAGAGCAGTGGTACGGTTTCTCTCCGGTGTGAATCCGTTTGTGAATGATCAAATCCTTCTGTTTAGCAAAACTCTTCCCACAGTCAGAGCAGCTGTGGTGAGGTTTCTTCCCTATACCTCTATGCTGGTGTTTCTTGAGGTGTTCTGATCTGGAGAGACTCTTCTCTTTCTTGTCAGCATTATGATGTTGAGGCTCCCCAGATGATAAGCCCCTCCCACTGAGAGAGCAACGATTAGGGCTGTCCCCTGTGAAACAAAGACATTGAATAGTTAGGTTTTGCAAATATGGGTCCATAAACAGATCGGTATTTCCATTAAATGAATGCTTTTCGCGTTCCTTAGATATTTTCCAGTAATAATTGTGCACCAATATTCAATTTTAAATCTCTGTTATATGAAATAAAGTGCAGAACACATACAGAACACATGGACAATTCAATTAATATGATTTTTAATATGAATAAACAGTTGCTAAAGTGACATTTCTGCATTTTTCATTTACATCTGTCCCTCATTTTAAGGTCTACCCTGTTACATGAACTGAACTCTTGTTTTAATATGGTGAAACTATTCTTTAAAAACATAGGTTTTCAAAAGAAACACTGAACATCTAATAGTCAAATCACAGAGTAAAAGCAGGTGAGCTGGTTCTACTGTTTATCAATTTACTGCTGTTTTGTGGTGGAGAACTGAGCATCTCAACCCCTCTATCCAGACACAGACATGATAGAGATGTTTTAACAATAATTTTTTATGTGAAGACTGCATTCAATTACTACTTCCTGTTGCACAATACTAGATCCATTCCCCCCGTCACAAGCAGATTCATGGCTGATTTAAAGGACCGTTTTACCCATGTAATCTGGTGGTTCTGTTGTTTTCAGTCGTCCCCTGTTACAGTCAACCCTGTTACTTTATTTGGCTCTTACTATAGTATTTATATTTCATTAAGCCTCTTGAGATGGCAAAATGTATTTTATTAAGTTGAACACGTGCTCTTTATAACATGACAATGTTAAAATGATGTGAAATCAAACTATTTGTTTTACCAAGTTACACTTCTTAAAATTGGGTGGAACAACCAGATATTTTCATCAATATATAATTCATCAATTAATTGTTACAGAAGCAGACTGTAGTCTCATCCACACACCATGGTTCTTACTTAATGAAATCACATCTCCATGTTCCTCTTCTCCTCTCTCAGTTCCACTCTGCCCCGGTGTTTTCCTGCAGTCGACCAGACCCAGCAGTAAAGTACAGGGAGGCGATTGACCTGGGGACTCCTGGAAGGTGGAGGGGGACGGGCTAGATTTGTCCTGTTGGCCGCAAGAAGTATTCAACAAAAAATATTTGGTTTAATATTAATCTATTGGGTGCATACTTCGAATATCTCCTTTAATGTTCAATTGTTCACTACAACCCACAAATCTAAGAGCATTAGATTGGTGGAGGAATGGGCTAGTTTCCACCATATATCTCATACCAGTCATTTCCCTTCAAACAGCGAGGAAGAGGTGAAGCGAGAGGGATAACTGGGCCCAAAATCTGGCTTCTGCCTTATTTGATCGAATATACATTTCATAAAGATTAGGTAGTTAGGAGTGTATTGATAAAAGTAGGACACGTTTCAGGGAAGTCAGGAACCAATATATGTAACGGATGTGAAATAGCTAGCTAGTTAGCGGTGGTGCGCACTAAATAGCGTTTCAATCGGTGACGTCACTGGCTCTGAGACCTTGAAGTAGTAGTTCCCCTTGGTCTGCAAGGGCCGCGGCTTTTGTGGAGCGATAGGTAACGATGCTTCGTGAGTGACTGTTGTTGATGTGTGCAGAGGGTCCCTGGTTCGCGCCCGGGTATGGGCGAGTGGACGGTCTAAAGTTATACTGTTACATATACACAGTCAGTTAGGAAAGCAAAGGCTAGCTTTTTCAAACAGAAATTTGCATCCTGCAGCACAAACTCCAAAACGTTTTGGGACACTGTAAAGTCCTTGGAGAATAAGAGCACCTCCTCCCAGCTGTCCACTGCACTGAGGCTAGGAAACACTGTCACCACCGATAAATCCAAGAAGCATTTTTCTCTACGGCTGGCCACGCTTTCCACCTTGCTACCCCAACCCCGGCCAACAGCTCCGCACCCCCTGCAGCTACTGATCGCTGCAGCTGTACACAGCCAATCTGTAAATAGCCCATCCAACCAAATACCTACCTCATCCCCATATTGCTTTTTTTTCTGCTCTTTTGCACACCAGTATTTATTCCAGTATTTATAATTGCACATCCTCAACTGCACATCTATCACTCCAGTGTTAATTGCTAAATTGAAATTACTTCGCCACCTTGGCCTATTTATTGCCTTACCTCCTTACTTCATCTGCACACACTGTATACAGATTTTCTATTGTGTTATTTACTGTACTTTGTTTATCCCATGTGTAACTCTGTGTTGTTTTTGTCGCACTGCTTTGCTTTATCTTGTCCAGGTCGCAGTTGTAAATGACAACTTGCTCTCAATTGGCCTACCTGGTTAAATAAAAAAAATAATATGGTAGTAGTGCCTGGACGTTACTAGTTACCACAAACAAAGCCATAAACCACGCACATTTCTAAAATGTATCTTATTAAAATGTGATTTTAACCCCAACAACACTTCTGACTTTATGCCTAACCTTAAATAAATGAAAATGCGATATAGACGTATGTGGCTGTGGAAACACGCATGTCTGCCCTCTATAATGTTCCCACCTGATCTTGCCTCTTTACCGATTGCCTTCCATTTAAGAAAACATTTATTTTCTTTGTTAGAACGGACACTTGAGTATCTGGTCAAATAATGGGCAATGTGTTCGAAATCAGCGAATGAATGTGAACACTTTGGGAGGGAGGAGAGATAATTAGTTCATAGTCACAGATTCCTAAACATGATATAGTAGTAGGCTTCTTTGACGAAGAAAAAAATCCCAACAAGTCGTACCGTGATGTTTTTTTTGTTGTTGAGCCGTTTAAACCGAGCACAGGAAGTGGAGGATCAAAGACGATGAAAAAACTAGGCCTAGACATTTTGTACAACACAGCACTTATACTGTTAAAGCCAGACTTACCCGATCCATTGTGGAAGCTATTATTTATTTGTATGGAATGAAATATTGTTGTCTACAGTACAGTTAGACTACTTTGTTGTAGTGTAGAGATAATGACTAGGGAGTTGCGGAGAGAAAATTCGATTCTCAAGGCTGCAACTGATGCGCCCCTAGACCAGAGCAATCAAACATATATTTTCATTTCAAAACGGAATTAAGTTCAAACAAATAAACGTCTCATGAAGCCTAATATTTATCTTCAGAAAGTTCCTGGATAACATTTTACGTGATCTATAAAAGTCGAGTAAAGTCAAGAAAACGTTCAACACCCCCTCTCGCTAAGAATCCTGTAGTTTGTTATCGTCTACCCTTGCCTGGCAGTAACTTGGAATACATGGGCAAAGAGGGAGCATCTGAATAGGCCTTTAAAAAAAAAGTTTTATTAACAACAAATCAATACAGGAAGTACATATGGGAAAACAAGTTTATATAAATAATATACAAAGGACAATTGGGCTAGGGGCGTGGCTGGGGGCGGGGCTAGGGAGTACAATATCACATTACACAAGGACCATAAGTGACATACATACACTTATTATTCAAACAGCTTTTTTGTTAGTAGAGTATTTAATTGTCTTAAAGTACAGTTCAATTTATTTTTGTAAGGTAATAAAACGTGGTGTTTTGTTTGTAAATTTACATGGAGCAATTTGAGTTGATGTTTTCCTTAAACTTCTTCATATAGTGGTTAGCAGGATAATATTTATTAATAATTTAAAAGGAAACTTACTTAATTTTGTTAACAGGTGTGTGTTGCAACATCCAAACTTTTTTCCAACAGATATTATCAATAAATCCATTCCAATAAGGCATGACATAATGTATAGATACAACATCCTGCTGAAACAAGGTTCGTATCGCTCTGTTGTTGAATGGACCAAAAGAGAAACAAATCTTTCCTACTGATGGGTCAACAGGGTCAATAGAAGGTAGGCTCTGAGGGTCAGGTCTTGACACGTTCCTGAATAACAATGCAACACCTGAGGGAATGGCATATAAAACAATTGCAAAATCTTTAGGTGTTACAGGGACCTTGTAAAGTGATAAGAATTCCTTATCTGAATAGGCCTCTTGTGAGGGAGTGTCTGAGAATTACTTCTTCTGGTCTTTCGCTGCTGCTATAATGGCAGCTGCTGTTCACTACCAGCACAGACAGGACAAGGAGCTGTTTTTGCAAGTCTTTGCAATGGGTGCCTCAAACCTAATTCACAAGGAATTCTCCGGTCAAAAATAAATGTAAGTCCAGTGGTGGAAAAAGTACCCAAGTGTCATACTTGAGTAAAGTAAAGATACCAAAATAGAAAATGACTCAAGTAAAAGTTAGTCACCCAGTAAAATTCTACTTGAGTAAAAGTCTAATAGTAAGTGGTTTCTAATATACTTATGTATCAAAATAAATGTAATTGCTCAAATATACTTAAGTATTAAAAATAAAAGTATGAATAATTAAAATGTCCTTATACTAAGCAAACCAGACAGCACAATTTTCTTGTTTAATTTTTTTAACGGATAGGCAGGGGCACACTCCAACACTCAGACATAATTGACAAAAAAAAAACATTTGTGTTTACTGAGTCTGCCAGATTAGAGGAAGTAGGGATGACCAGGGATGTTCTCTTGATAAGTGTGTGAATCGAACCATTTTCTGTACAGCTAAGCATTCAAAATGTAATGAGTACTTTTGCGTGTCAGGGAAAATTTATTTTCTTTAGGAATGTAGTGA
The DNA here is from genome assembly GCF_013265735.2 of Oncorhynchus mykiss. Taxonomy (NCBI): domain Eukaryota; kingdom Metazoa; phylum Chordata; class Actinopteri; order Salmoniformes; family Salmonidae; genus Oncorhynchus; species Oncorhynchus mykiss. Next base: position 16,637,485 of record NC_048581.1, on the reverse strand, counting down.
AGTAAAAGTAAAAGTTGTAAATCTATAAATACTAAAGTAAAGTACAGATTCCCCCAAAAAACTACTAAAGTAGTACTTTAAAGTATTTTTACTTAAGTACTTTACACCCCTGCGTAAGTCTTTCTTCTAAACTAAACTACAGTCAAATATACTGTATTTATAACTAACACCCTTCTGTCTATGTATATAACTGGTATACAATAAATAAACAACAATAAACATAATGCTTTTATAGCTACAATAAAGCTAACGTTAGCTAGCTAATGACAAGCTCATCTCTGCTGCCTGAATGCTTTCACGTTTCTCTCGTCTGGGTTTCTTGTTGTTAGCTAGCACATGGACAAGCAGTAGCCTACTGCAGTAGTAAGACTACACAAATTATCAACATTTTATTTTTACTCTGCACAAATCATTGAGAACAGTCATCCCTCGAAAGCTAGCTAACGAACGTTAGTCTCAATGTTACAATCAACTGTATGTATGCTGACTACAGGTTTAACTAACGTTAGTTGATTGTAATATTGACGCTGTGTGCTGACTACAGGTTTAACGAACGTTAGTTGATTGTAACATTGACACTGTGTGTGTGCTGACTACAGGTTAAACTAACGTTAGTTGATTGTAACATTGACACTGTGTGTGTGCTGACTACAGGTTAAACTAACGTTAGTTGATTGTAACATTGACACTGTCTGTGTGCTGACTACAGGTTTGGACGTCACTCTACAGATGAACCCTCTATCCTGACACCTGTGGAGCAGTGCTGCAGGTATAACATTGTACATGATTAAACATTAAGGTGCAATAAGTTGTGTTATCATGAATATATATACTCAGCTAGAGGAGAGAACATGATAAATGAAAAATATAATTTATTCCTCTTTCTCAACTTTCACTCCGTTTATCTCTCGCTCTCTTTCTCCTTCTCTAGGATCCGTCACTCTACCCTCCTGTGTCTGTCTGCGTCTCCTCTCCCTGCCCCAGTACAGTCTGTGATGTCATAAGGGACTCTCTTTTTCATGATCCTCTATTCTCCGTAGCCCCTCTCCGAGCTGCACCTGTCCGCCCTGGACTGTTGCCTAGCGACCGTGCTCAGAACCTTTGAGCCGTTGCCAGGAGCAACAGTGTAGCCGCCAAGGAGGAGGCGAGGATCATGTCACTCATTATAAGACCTTGGTTACACCTGTGACACATGCAGGGTAGTCTCTTAGAAAACAGGATTCCAAATGGGTTCTTGGCTGTCCCCATAGGAGAACTCTTTTCGGTTCCAGGTAGAACCATTTTGGGTTCCAGTTGTGTTTTGACAAGGTAGGGGTGGTATACAGAACATAGCCCAATTTGGTAAAAGACCCAAGTCCATATTATGGAAAGAACAGCTCAAATAAGCAAAGAGAAACAACAGTCCATCATTACTTTAAGTCATGAAGGTCAGTCAATACGGAAAATGTCAAGTACCTTTGAGTTTCTTCAAGTGCAGTCGCAAAAACCATCAAGCTCTATGATGAAACTGGCTCACATCAGGACCCCCACAGGAAAGGAGGACCCAGAGTTACATGAAGAGGGTAAGTTCATTAGAGTTAACTGCACCTCAGATTGCAGCCCAAATACAGTGCCTTGCGAAAGTATTCGGCCCCCTTGAACTTTGCGACCTTTTGCCACATTTCAGGCTTCAAACATAAAGATATAAAACTGTATTTTTTTGTGAAGAATCAACAACAAGTGGGACACAATCATGAAGTGGAACGACATTTATTGGATATTTCAAACTTTTTTAACAAATCAAAAACTGAAAAATTGGGCGTGCAAAATTATTCAGCCCCCTTAAGTTAATACTTTGTAGCACCACCTTTTGCTGCGATTACAGCTGTAAGTCGCTTGGGGTATGTCTCTATCAGTTTTGCACATCGAGAGACTGACATTTTTTCCCATTCCTCCTTGCAAAACAGCTCGAGCTCAGTGAGGTTGGATGGAGAGCATTTGTGAACAGCAGTTTTCAGTTCTTTCCACAGATTCTCGATTGGATTCAGGTCTGGACTTTGACTTGGCCATTCTAACACCTGGATATGTTTATTTTTGAAACATTCCATTGTAGATTTTGCTTTATGTTTTGGATCATTGTCTTGTTGGAAGACAAATCTCCGTCCCAGTCTCAGGTCTTTTGCAGACTCCATCAGGTTTTCTTCCAGAATGGTCCTGTATTTGGCTCCATCCATCTTCCCATCAATTTTAACCATCTTCCCTGTCCCTGCTGAAGAAAAGCAGGCCCAAACCATGATGCTGCCACCACCATGTTTGACAGTGGGGATGGTGTGTTCAGCTGTGTTGCTTTTACGCCAAACATAATGTTTTGCATTGTTGCCAAAAAGTTCAATTTTGGTTTCATCTGACCAGAGCACCTTCTTCCACATGTTTGGTGTGTCTCCCAGGTGGCTTGTGGCAAACTTTAAACAACACTTTTTATGGATATCTTTAAGAAATGGCTTTCTTCTTGCCACTCTTCCATAAAGGCCAGATTTGTGCAATATACGACTGATTGTTGTCCTATGGACAGTCTCCCACCTCAGCTGTAGATCTCTGCAGTTCATCCAGAGTGATCATGGGCCTCTTGACTGCATCTCTGATCAGTCTTCTCCTTGTATGAGCTGAAAGTTTAGAGGGACGGCCAGGTCTTGGTAGATTTGCAGTGGTCTGATACTCCTTCCATTTCAATATTATCGCTTGCACAGTGCTCCTTGGGATGTTTAAAGCTTGGGAAATCTTTTTGTATCCAAATCCGGCTTTAAACTTCTTCACAACAGTATCTCGGACCTGCCTGGTGTGTTCCTTGTTCTTCATGATGCGCTCTGCGCATTTAACGGACATCTGAGACTATCACAGTGCAGGTGCATTTATACAGAGACTTGATTACACACAGGTGGATTGTATTTATCATCATTAGTCATTTAGGTCAACATTGGATCATTCAGAGATCCTCACAGAACGTCTGGAGAGAGTTTGCTGCACTGAAAGTAAAGGGGCTGAATAATTTTGCACACCCAATTTTTCAGTTTTTGATTTGTTAAAAAAGTTTGAAATATCCAATAAATGTCGTTCCACTTCATGATTGTGTCCCACTTGTTGTTGATTCTTCACAAAAAAATACAGTTTTATATCTTTATGTTTGAAGCCTGAAATGTGGCAAAAGGTCGCAAAGTTCAAGGGGGCCGAATACTTTCGCAAGGCACTGTAACACTGAAACATGCATGAGAGCACCAGCTGTTCCGGAAGACTGTGGGATCACGCTCTCTGCAGCCGATGTGAGTAAAACAATTTAAACAGGTCAACATTCACAAGGCCGCAGGGCCAGATGGATTACCAGGACGTGTACTGCAAGCATGCGCTGACCAACTGGCAAATGCCTTCACTGACATTTTCAACCTCTCCCTGTCCGAGTCTGTAATACAAATATGTTTGAAGCAGACCACCAAAGTCTCTGTGCCCAAGAACACTAAGGTAACCTGCCTAAATGACTACCGACCCGCAGCACTCACGTCTGTAGCCATAAAGTGCTTTGAAAGGCTGGTCATGGCTCACATCAACACCATTATCCCAGAAACCCTAGACCCACTCCAATTTGCGAGGAAGGAAGGCTTCTGCCATGTAGCGGGACTGGACGCCGTGCCTGGACTGGGCACCGGCCCAGAGGAAGGCTCCTGCCATGTAGCGGGACTGGACGCCGTGCCTGGACTGGGCACCGGCGCAGAGGAAGGCTCCTGCCATGTAGCGGGACTGGACGCCGTGCCTGGACTGGGCACCGGCGCAGAGGAAGGCTCCTGCCATGTAGCGGGACTGGACGCCGTGCCTGGACTGGGCACCGGCGCAGAGGAAGGATTCTGCCATGGAGCTGGACTGGAGCCGTGCCTGGCTCTCCGGACCGTTGACCATCGCTGGAGGTTCCCGGACTGCTGACCGTCACTGGAGGTTCCGGACTGTTGACAGTCGCTGGAGGTTCCAGACTGTGAACCGTCGCAGAAAGCTCTGGACTGTGAACCGTCGCCGGAAGCTCTGGACTGGGAACCGTCGCCGGAAGCTCTGGACTGGGATCCGTCGCCGGAAGCTCTGGACTGGGATCCGTCGCCGGACGCTCTGGACTACCAAATACTAATTGAGTGTATCTAAACTTCTGACCCATGTGAGGTATGTGATGAAAGATATAAAAGCTGAAATAAATAATTATCTCTACTATTATTCTGACATTTCACATTCTGAAAATAAAGTGGTGATCCTAACTGACCTAAAACAGAGAATTTTTACTAGGATTAAATGTCATGATTTGTGAAAAACTGAGTTTAAATGTATTTGGCTGAGGTGTATGTAAACTTCCAACTTCAACTATATGCATCTGTTGGTCACAGATACCTTAAAAAAAACGGTAGTCAGTATCTGGTGTGACCACCATTTGCCTCATGCAGTGCGGCATAAGATAAAGGATTTCATGTGTTTTTGTATTGAATACATGTGTCGTGGAAATTACTACCAAGGACTCAAACTTAAATGAATAATTATTTATTATCAGCAAGCTGGAGAGATTCCAACAAACTTAATGCACCATAGTACATGTCGGTCAGGAGCTCTTTCGGGGCAGTCCCGTTAGTCCTCTTATATACTGCTTACACAGACAAGTTATATTAGCATGATTTACATTATTCATCATTAACATTTGGTTCCTGCATGTAAATTATAGAACATATTCTGAGCGTTCTGCCAAAAGGTCTGAGGGGGTCATGACCGTCTCCCCTCATAACTCTACCTACAGGAACCAATGATTGTATGAGACAAGTACAATTCAAGGCTCTCTCTTCAGATAACATTTCCCCCACACATGAATATACACCTACCATTGGTGAAACATTTTATTATACATTATTTAATGGATAATATGAGTTCATAAATTAAAAGATAGCTCTGAACACCTCCTCCGCCACCCCACCACACACACAGCACTTCTACTCCAAGACGCTTGATACATATGGATCCAGAGCTGCATATTATCTACACATGTTACCATGGCAATCAGACTTAGTAAAGTGTTAGAGAATGGGAGATGGATGACTGTTTACAAGATGTTTTCTATGTAAACTTTATTTAGGGATCTGGAACCGGTGCCAGAGAGAAGGGAGATGAAAGAAAACATGTTTGTGCTTTCTGGTGTTTTATCAGTGACCCTGAACGAGCAAAGCTCTTCCCACACTGATCACAGCTATAAGGCTTCTCTCCTGTGTGTATGCGTTGGTGTAGAGTCAGGTCTCCTGATCGACTGAAGCTCTTCCCGCACTGATCACAGCTATAAGGCTTGTCTCCTGTGTGTGCACGTTGGTGTTTAGTCAGGTGTCCTGACGTCCTGAAATTCTTTCCACACTGATAACAGCTATAAGGCTTCTCTCCTCTGTGTATTCGCTGATGTGTGACCAGGGTGGAATCTTGAGCAAAGCTCTTCCCACAATAATCACAGCTATAAGGCTTTTCTCCTGTGTGTATGCGTTGGTGTATAGTCAGGAGTCCTGATCGACTGAAGCTCTTCCCACACTGATCACAGCTATAAGGCTTCTCTCCTGTGTGTATGCGTTGGTGTATAGTCAGGTGTCCTGAATAATTTTTTGAAAAAGAAACATTGAACATCTAATAGTCAAATCAGAGTAAAAGCAGGTGAGCTGGTTCTACTGTTTTTATCAATTTACTGCTGTTTTGTGGTGGAGAACTGAGGAAGTCAACCCTTTTACCCAGACATAGACATGCTACAAATATTTTAACAACTTTTTTTGTGAAAATTGCATTCAATTGCTACTCGTTGTTGCACAATACAATACTATCTTCCATTCCCGTCACCAGAGGATTCATGGCTGATTTAAAGGACTAATATTACAATGTAAAATAGTGGTTTTGTTGTTTTCAGTTGTCCCCCATTACAGTCAAACGTGTTACTTTATTTGGCACATACTATAGTATTTATATTTCATTAAACCTCTTGATGGGAAAACGTGTTTTTTCTTTAGTTGAACACGTGCTTTTTATGACAGAATGTTAAAATGATGTGAAATCAAACTTTTTTTTAAACCAAGTTACACTTCTTAAAATTGGGTGGAACGACCAGATATTTTCATCAGTACATAATTAACCAATTAATTGTTACAGAAGCAGACTGTAATCTAATCCACATGGTTCATACTTAATGAAATCACATCTCCATGTTCCTCTTCTAGTCTCTCAGTTCCACTCTGCCCCGGTGTTTTCCTGCAGTCAACCAGGCCCAGCAGTAAAGCCGTCCCGGGAGACGTTTGACCCGGGGACTCCTGGAGGGTGGAGGGGGACGGGCTAGATTTATCCTGTTGGACACAATAAGTATTCTACATAGATTAAAATGAAACTAAATATTTTATTAATTTAGTCTACACCTCTAATTGATTTGGGTGTATCCCTAGAATATCAAAATTTTCCTGAAATGTTCAATCGTTCACTACAACAAACACATTTAATAGCATTGGGTTACTGGAGGCTTGGGACAGTCAGAGTTTCCACCATATTTTTTATACCAGTCTCTTTAGGGGTCTCATTTTAAGTAATCATGTAGATTTTAACACATTTAAACCAATCAATTGCTGGTCTGCTTAACATACAAGTGTTTAATGCATTCCTAAGGGTCAAGCACAAGTGCCATCTAATAAAAAAATTATGTGAGATGTTGTAATGACTGGACTTGCTCACCGGGTGGCAGCACTGGGGCAGTTGAATTTCACAGCATCATACTGGACATCCTCATCCTCTTTCTGGGGTTGAGGAGGTTGGACAGTGGAGTACAGAGGCACATCCTGGTTATTGGAGCAAGAGAGGTGGGCATTGGCGTAGTCAGCATCACCCTGTTTGTCTGTGCCGCAGTAGTGGCCATGGCCATGCCTGAGACGTTGTCATAAACTGGACTGAGTCTCCCTGGAGGAGAAAAGAGACAATATAAGCATTCCTTGGTAATATTCCATTGGTTCCACTGTGCCAGGCAAGATTAATCGAGCACTGTTAAAAGATCTGAAAGGAAACAAATACTTTTTGACCTCAACTCACCTGTCCATTCCCTGCTGACTTTAATGTTTTTTTTACACAAGTGAATGAATAAATCAATAATTTAACAACAAATCACGTTAATAACAACTCAAAATGATAAAGTAAAATATACTTCTTAGAAAGATGCTCAACTGAACCACATGAAGCCGGAGAGACAGAAGATGAGAACCACAACTACATTTCCTATAGCTGCATTATTCTGTATGTCCCATCAGCTGCACTAAAACCTGGTAAAGGGTTTTACAATAAAAATGTCTAGATCTTTTTGGGGCAAACTTATTCTAGAAGAGGCCTCTGGCCCATAGTGAGAAGCAGATGTTGTTGAGCAGATAATGGATTTAATATATTGATCTATTGAATACATGAATACACACCTTGTATTGTTGAAACATTATTCTACATTATACAAATATCTAATGGATAATAGGAGTTAATTAAATAAGATACAGCTCTGAACACCCCACCCACACCAACATCCCCCTCTATACACAAACTGTTCACTATGACATTTTCACAATTCAATTCCAATTCACACACTTAACAAGATAACATCCCTGGTCCTCCCTACTGCCTCTGATCTGGCAGACTAACTAAACAGATAACATCCCTGGTCATCCCTACTGCCTCTGATCTGGCAGACTAACTAAACAGATAACATCCCTGGTCCTCCCTACTGCCTCTGATCTGGAGGACTAACTAAACAGATAACATCCCTGGTCATCCCTACTACCTCTGATCTGGCAGACTAACTAAACAGATAACATCCCTGGTCATCCCTACTACCTCTGATCTGGTGGACTCACTAAACAGATAACATCCCTGGTCCTCCCTACTGCCTCTGATCTGGTGGACTCACTAAACAGATAACATCCCTGGTCCTCCCTACTGCCTCTGATCTGGTGGACTCACTAAACAGAGAACATCCCTGGTCCTCCCTACTGCCTCTGATCTGGCAGACTAACTAAACAGAGAACATCCCTGGTCCTCCCTACTGCCTCTGATCTGGCAGACTAACTAAACAGAGAACATCCCTGGTCCTCCCTACTGCCTCTGATCTGGCAGACTAACTAAACAGAGAACATCCCTGGTCCTCCCTACTGCCTCTGATCTGGCAGACTAACTAAACAGAGAACATCCCTGGTCCTCCCTACTGCCTCTGATCTGGCAGACTAACTAAACACAAATGCTTCATTTGTAAATTATATCTGAGTGTTGGAGTGTGCCCCTGGCTATCCATCAATAAACATAACAAAAATAATTTCCCACAACGTTTCTCTCCAGTGTGTGTGAGTAAGAATTGAGTTTTATAATCATTCGGAGTAGAACATCGTTAGACACAGTCGCAAATATAAATATTTTTTAAGAGAAACGGGGCTGGCTGAGTTCATCGATTCCTTTTGCTGGCCCACATGCCATTACAGTAGGTGGCCTAATGCACCATAACGTTGGATGCCAACCGCTGATAAACTTCACAGAAGATGATCTATTTTCATTGTTAGGGTGGCGACTTGAGTTTAAAATATATATTTTTATTTAACTAGGCAAGTCAGTTAAGAACAAATTCTTATTTACAATGACGGCCTATCCCGGCCAAACCCTCCCCTATCCCGGACCGGCCAATTGTGCGCCGCCCTATGGGATTCCCTATCACGGTCGGTTGTGATACAGCGAAGGATCGAATCAGGGTATGTAGTGGAGCCTTTAGCACTGAGATTCAGTGCCTTAGACTGCTGAGCCACTCGGATGCTCCTGAGTATCTGGTCATATATTTAATCATCTGACTTTCAAATCAGTGGAGGTGAACAAGTGCACACTTTAGGAGATACGTAATATGACAGATTTCTAAACATGAATGGGTACCTTGCTGAAGGAAAGGAAAAATCCCAACAACTTTTACAGTAATGTTTTTGTTGTCCAAGCTATTGTTTTTTCAGTGTTCATTCCTAAAACAAGAAATGTGTAAACTACAGTACAGTTACTTTGTTGTCACAGTGTTCAAATAAGGATTAGAGGGTTGCTGAGAGAATTCCAGTCTCAAGGCTGCAAGTGATGCACCCCTAGACCAGAGCAATCAAACATCTATTTAAATATACAAGCTCAATTAAGTTATGACAACATAAAATCTCACATCTCATGTAGGATAATATTACATCAGAAAGTTTTGGGATAAGATTTGACCTGATCTATAAAAGTTGAGTAAAGCCCATAAAACACTCAACAACAACCCTTTCACTAAGAATCATGTTGTCTGCTATCGTCTACTTTTACCTGACAGCAACTTGGAACAGAGTTCTATTTGAGTCCAGATGTTCTCAGGGCTGTTGTTGCATCTCCCTCCCTGCAGCCATAGAAACATAAAGAGAGACAACAAACACACTTTATAACTGGTGAAAAACTACACCTGATACTTCAATTAAGCAGGAAAAGGTCTCTATAATAACAGATGTGTAGCACTGTAAGACACGTGTTTCTCTGTTGTTGTTTTAAACCTGTTTTATTCTCAGGACCAGGACTATAACACTGAGTATTGGGGCCCAGGCCAACAACATATCCTGGTCTCTATTCTCAGTACCAGGACTATAACACTGAGTATTGGGGCCCAGGGAAACAACATATCCTGGTCTCTATTCTCAGGACCAGGACTATAACACTGAGTATTGGGACCCAGGACAACAACATATCCTGGTCTCTATTCTCAGAACCAGGACAATAACACTGAGTATTGGGGCCCAGGGAAACAACATATCCTGGTCTCTATTCTCAGGACCAGGACTATAACACTGAGTATTGGGACCCAGGCCAACAACATATCCTGGTCTCTATTCTCAGGACCAGGACTATAACACTGAGTATTGGGACCCAGGCCAACAACATATCCTGGTCTCTATTCTCAGGACCAGGACTATAACACTGAGTATTGGGACCCAGGCCAACAACATATCCTGGTCTCTATTCTCAGGACCAGGACTATAACACTGAGTATTGGGGCCCAGGACAACAACATATCCTGGTCTCTATTCTCAGGACCAGGGCTATAACACTGAGTATTGGGACCCAGGGTAACAACATATCCTGGTCTCTATTCTCAGGACCAGGACTATAACACTGAGTATTGGGACCCAGGCCAACAACATATCCTGGTCTCTATTCTCAGGACCAGGACTATAACACTGAGTATTGGGACCCAGGCCAACAACATATCCTGGTCTCTATTCTCAGGACCAGGACTATAACACTGAGTATTGGGGCCCAGGCCAACAACATATCCTGGTCTCTATTCTCAGGACCAGGACTATAACACTGAGTATTGGGGCCCAGGCCAGCAACATATCCTGGTCTCTATTCTCAGGACCAGGACTATAACACTGAGTATTGGGACCCAGGCCAACAACATATCCTGGTCTCTATTCTCAGGACCAGGACTATAACACTGAGTATTGGGGCCCAGGACAACAACATATCCTGGTCTCTATTCTCAGGACCAGGACTATAACACTGAGTATTGGGGCCCAGGGTAACAACATATCCTGGTCTCTATTCTCAGGACCAGGACTATAACACTGAGTATTGGGACCCAGGCCAACAACATATCCTGGTCTCTATTCTCAGGACCAGGACTATAACACTGAGTATTGGGACCCAGGCCAACAACATATCCTGGTCTCTATTCTCAGGACCAGGACTATAACACTGAGTATTGGGGCCCAGGCCAACAACATATCCTGGTCTCTATTCTCAGGACCAGGACTATAACACTGAGTATTGGGGCCCAGGCCAGCAACATATCCTGGTCTCTATTCTCAGGACCAGGACTATAACACTGAGTATTGGGACCCAGGCCAACAACATATCCTGGTCTCTATTCTCAGGACCAGGACTATAACACTGAGTATTGGGGCCCAGGACAACAACATATCCTGGTCTCTATTCTCAGGACCAGGACTATAACACTGAGTATTGGGGCCCAGGGTAACAACATATCCTGGTCTCTATTCTCAGGACCAGGACTATAACACTGAGTATTGGGACCCAGGCCAACAACATATCCTGGTCTCTATTCTCAGGACCAGGACTATAACACTGAGTATTGGGGCCCAGGCCAACAACATATCCTGGTCTCTATTCTCAGGACCAGGACTATAACACTGAGTATTGGGGCCCAGGCCAACAACAACATATTGGTCTGTTCTACATAATACAACTAAACTTGAACAAATATATACATATTTAAAAAATGTATATGCAATCAGCAATGTAAAACAAAACATGAAACCACATTCCAGATGTTTTACAATATTTTCATACAAGCATTTGTTCCACGTAACAACTCACCAAAAAGAAGTAGAATGGTAATGTATAGGACATTGTGCTGGAATTGTATTTCTGAAGAGAGTGCTCGCTCTTCTCTCACTCGGTTTTGGGTCATGCAGGTGACTGTGACCCTCAGACCAATTGGCAGAACACCCAGAATATGTTCTGGATGTTAAGATAGGAGACATTGATCCGTTTCCTGGGAAACTGAGCCTGCAGGATAACAGCCAGTCACATGCAGGAACCAATTCATGTTCTGTAGATTTGAGTTTAGCCGTATATAGGACAACTGCTGGGACTGCCCCAGCAGAGCTCCCGATCGATGTGTACTATGGTGCATTGAGTTGGTTGGAAACTCTCTAGTTAACTGTGAATAAACAATGATTCATTTAAGTTTGACTTCCAGTGAACCCTGTGTAGAATTTCCACAACAATATTATCAAGTGTATTTCCAGAGTGAAGAGAGAGAGGTTTGGTAGGAGAACTTACTGGCTGTGAGGAAACAGAAGAGTGTGAGGTCTGTGGTTGACATGACCTACAGGTACTGATGGGCAGAGCTGACTTCCTGCCCCCATGACGCCTCATCCTAACAACCAAATGTGTGAACATCTTTCTGGAGCACACTTAATACACAATAAGGAAAGTTCAAAGATATCACTATTAAAATCCTCTAAAATAAATACAACATAATTAGACCACACTATAAGTCCTATGTCCCATCAGCTACACTACTGCATCTTGCCTATGCCACTCTGTACCATCACTCATTCATATATCTTTATGCACATATTCTTTATCCCTTTACACTTGTGTGTGTGTATAAGGTAGTAGTTTTGGAATTGTTAGTTAGATTACTCGTTGGTTATTACTGCATTGTCGGAACTAGAAGCACAAGCATTTCGCTACACTCGCATTAACATCTGCTAACCATGTGTATGTGACAAATAAAATTGATTTGACCTGGTGAAGGGTTTTACAATAAATATATGAACATCTTTTAGGAGCAAACTAATTCTACAGGAGTCCTATGCTCCTTATACATAGTTCATTATTATAGATAATAAAAACATAAATGAATGTGATAAGCAGCTGTTGAGCAGATAATGGATGTCATTTATTGATCTTTTGAATACATACCTAGTATTGTTGAAACATTCTACATTACACAATTATTTAATGGATAATAGGAATTAATGAAATAAGATACAGCTCTGAACCCCCCCACACACACCACTCCTACTCCCCACCACACACACCACTCCTACTCCCCCCCACACACACCACTCCTACTCCCCCCCACACACACCACTCCTACTCCCCCCCCACACACACCACTCCTACTCCAAGACGCTTGATACATATTGATCCAGAGCTGCATATTATCTACACATGTTACCATGGTAATACGACTTAGTAAACTGTTAGCGAATGGGAGATGGATGACTCTTTACAAGATGTTTTCTATTGTAACTTTATTTAGAGATCTGTAACCGGTGCTGTAGGAGGGAGATGCTTTCTGGTGTTGTTTCAGTGACCCTGAACGAGCAAAGCTCTTTCCACATAGACAAGAGTAAGGTTTCTCTCCAGTGTGTGTGAGCTGGTGTCTAGTCAGGGCTCCTGAATGATTGAAGCTCTTCCCACACTGATCACAGCTATAAGGCTTCTCTCCTGTGTGTATGCGTTGGTGTGTAGTCAGGGCTCCTGAACGATTGAAGCTCTTCCCACACTGATCACAGGTATAAGGTTTCTCTCCTGTGTGTATGCGTTGGTGTGCAGTCAGAGTGGAATATTGAGCAAAACTCTTCCCACATTGATCACAGCTATAAGGCTTTGCTCCTGTGTGTATGCGCTGGTGTCTAGTCAGACTTCCTGAATCCATGAAGCTCTTACCACACTGATCACAGCTATAAGGCTTCTCTCCTGTGTGTATGCGCTGGTGTCTAGTCAGACTACCTGAATCCATGAAGCTCTTCCCACACTGTTCACAGCTATAAGGCTTCTCTCCTGTGTGTATGCACTGGTGTCTAGTCAGGTCTTCGGACAGAGCAAAGCTCTTCCAACACTGATCACAGCTATAAGGCTTCTCTCCTGTGTGTATGCGTTGGTGTCTAGTCAGTTCTCCTGATTGATTGAAACTCTTCCCACACTGATCACAGCTATAAGGCTTCTCTCCTGTGTGTATGCGCTGGTGTCTAGTCAGGTTCCCGGATAGAGCAAAGCTCTTCCCACACTGATCACAGCTATAAGGCTTCTCTCTTGTGTGTACACGCTGGTGCGTAGTCAGGTTTCCTGATTGGTTGAAGCTTTTCCCACACTGATCACAGCTATAAGGCTTCTCTCCTGTGTGTACACGCTGGTGCGTACTCAGGTTTCCGGATAGAGCAAAGCTCTTCCCACACTGATCACAGCTATAAGGCTTCTCTCCTGTGTGTATGCGTTGGTGTGTAGTCAGGGCTCCTGATTGACTGAAGCTCTTCCCACAATCAAAGCAGGTGTAAGGCCTCTGCCCTGTATGAATTATCTGAGATTGCAAGGTTTTAGATGCAGCAAAACTCTTCCCACACTGAGAGCAGCAGTACATTTTCCTCCCAGTGTGAATCTGCTTGTAAATGACCAATTCCCTCTGTTTAGCAGAACTCTTCCCACAGTCAAAGCAGCATTGGTGAGGTTTCTTCCCTGTAAGTCTCTGCTGGTGTTTCTTGAGGTGTTCTGGTCTGGAGAGACTCTTCTCTTTCTTGTCAGCATCATGATGTTGTTGAGGCTCCGCAGATGATAAGCCCCTCCCACTGAGAGAGCAACGGTTAGGGCTGTCCCCTGTGAAAGAAAGATATTGAATAGCATGGCCATCTGAAATCAGGCTACCTGATGGAACTTTGATAAATGCTGAAAATTGCCAATCTAAATAAATGCACTATCACAGAGAAGCATGAAGGAAACTTGCGCTGCTCGTGCTAGAACATATGCAGATTAAATATGCCTCTATGAATCTGATGAAGGCCTTTACGTGTCTTAATAATTTGAAATATTGCTCAGAAAAACAGGTGTTTTTAACAGCGTTACTTCGATTGTCAACTTAAGCTGTTTTGTGGTGGAAAACTGAGCATGTCAACCCATTTACCCATACATAGACATGCTAGTAATCTTTGAACAATTCCATTTTCTGGATTGCATTAAATTAACACTAACTGTTGCAAAAAAACAAGCTTCCATTCCCTGTCACAAGTGAATTGATGGCTGATTTAAGACTTTTACAGTCAACCCTGTTACTTTATTTGGTACATAGGCACTTAGTATAGTTATATTTTTATTCAATATCTTGAGATGGGAAAACATGTTTTCGTGAAATTGAACATGTCTTTATGACAATATTTATAGATATTTCACCTAATTTTAAGTTACTTTTAAAAATGCGTGGAACTACCCAAATATTTTTATCAATATATCATTCATTATTCAATTAATGACTAAAGTTCATAAAGATGGCAGAATTCAGATATGACATCTTTGTTTTAGCACTAACTACTGAGTTTTGGAACTACGGTTTCCGACATGGTTCAATGTTCCAATATATCAGCACAATCTACTTCTTTGAATTTTCAAATCGCCGCCGTCTTGAAGCAAAAATTGGGATCATGTTTACTGCGCTAATGACCATACAAAAAAAACAGTATAAAAGAGCAATGTAGAATACAGTGAACTCAGCAAAAGGAGTAATTTGTGGTAAGTACATGCGGGCCACCATCTTTAAGCCTTGTTTCAGAAGCAGATTGTAGTCTAATCTACACACCATGGTTCTTACTTAATGAAATCAACTCTCCATCTTCCTTCTTTTCTCCTGTCTCAGTTCCACTCTGCCCCGGTGTTTTCCTGCAGTCGACCAGACCCCGCAGTAAAGCGGAACTGGGAGGCGTTTGACATGGGGACTCCGGGAGGGTGCAGGGGAACGGGCTAGCGTTGTCCTGTTGGCCGCAAGAAGTATTAAAAAGTGTATAATTAAACCAAATATTGTATTAATTTAGTCTAAACCTCTGATTAATTTGAGTGCATCCCTTAAATCTAATTTCCTTGAAATGTTCAATCGTTCACTACAACCCACAAATCTAAGAGCATTAGATTGGTGGAAGCTTGGGCTAGTTTCCAACATATATCTCATACCAGTAATTTCCTTTCAAACAGCAATTTAGAGGCGAAGCCCAGAATCTGGCTTCTGACTTCTGACTTATTTGATCGAATATAAATTTCGTAACGATTAGGTTGTTAGAGGAGTGTATTGATAAAAGTAGAACACTTTATATGGGAGTAGAGCCTGGTCGTCACTAGTCATAGAAGTCATAAACCACGCCCATTTCTACAATGGATCTTATTAAAATTTTATTTGAACCCTAACCATACTACTTTATTTTATTTAACTAGGCATGTCAGTTAAGAACAAATTATTATTCACAATGACGGCCTACACTGGCCAAACCCGGATGACGCTGGGGCAATTGTGCGCCGCCCAGTGGGATTCGAACCAGGGTGTCTGTAGTGACGCCTCTAGCATTGACACGCAGTGACTTAGACTGCGCCACTTCTAACTTTATGCCTAACCCTAAATAAATAAAAACACGATATAGACATTTGACTTTGTGTCCGTGGTAACTAGTGGAAACACGCACATCTGCCCTCGTTGCATTTCATGGTCCCACGTGATCTTGACTCTTCACGATTGCCTTATATATTTTTTTCTTTGTTAGAGCGGCCACTTGAGCATCTGGTCAAATAATGGATAATGTGTTCGAAATCAGTGAAATAATGTTAACATGTGCACACTTTGTGGAAGGAGAGATAATTAGGTTATAGCCACAGATTCCTCAACAGGCTACTTTGTTGAAGTAAAAAAAAATCCCAACAAGTTTTACTGTCTTGTCTTTTTTTTGTAACGACATTTAACCGAAAACAGGAATGTAGAGGTGCAAAGATGATAACTAGGCCTAGACATTTTATACAGCACAGCAGGCATATACTGTTAAATCCAGACTTACCCGATCCATTGTGGAAGCTATTGTTTCTTTGTAAGACATGAAATGTGGTCGGCTACAACAGTACAGTTAGGCTACTTTGTTGTCTTCTTCTTTAAGGTTTAATGTCAGACTACGTATTACCGCCACCTACTGGACGGGTAGTGAACGGGGGAAAAAAGTCCATTGTGGGAAATGAATGCGGGAGGGGGGGATACAGTACCACCATCATCATCATATACAATAACAAAAATGTTGTTAATCCCCAAATACCCGCAGGGGCGACGAGGGAGCAGCGTCCTGTGAGGATGTACTTTTCTGAGCTCCTCAACAGAACATTTAAATATTTGAGCAGATTGTATTTCGGGATTCCCGAATGGCGCAGCGGTCTAAGGTACTACATCTCAGTGCTAGAGGCGTTACTACGGACCCTGGTTTGATTCCAGGCTGTATCTCAACTGGCCGTGTTTAGGAGTCCCAAAGGGTGGAGCACAATTGGCCCAGAGTCGTCCAGGATCCTTGTCAGTTAATAACAAATTCGTATTTACTTGCCTAGTAAAATCAAATACAATTTTAATTTTGATCAAAATACCCCTCTACAACCATCTACAACTCCATTTTAATGCTTAATGTCACCTTTTTGTCGAAGATGTCAGGCACCAACCGCAAGAATCAGCCAAGGGCTAATTCTAACAGACCAGCTAGCCTAGCCAAGGACCATGAATCTACACCAACAACTGAACAATGCACAGCCGAGGCGACTGGACAAGAAGCTGTTCTACAGGCATTAACTGAAATGAAGCAGGAATTAATTGACAAAATGGACAGATATACAGTCGGCAGAGCTACGAAACTAGGTTAGCCAGCTGAGAGAGGAGCTGAAAACTGCCACTGAACAGACTAGATCCAACCACAAGGCACTGGACATCCGCATGACCAGCCTGGAGACCACGGCTAATGGCTACTCTGGGTTGATCACCACCACATGACCAGCCTGGAGACCACGGCTAATGGCTACTCTGGGTTGATCACCACCACATGACCAGCCTGGAGACCACGGCTAATGGCTACTCTGGGTTGATCACCACCTCATGACCAGCCTGGAGACCACGGCTAATGGCTACTCTGGGTTGATCACCACCACATGACCAGCCTGGAGACCACGGCTAATGGTTACTCTGGGTTGATCACCACCACATGACCAGCCTGGAGACCACGGCTAATGTCTACTCTGGGTTGATCACCACCACATGACCAGCCTGGAGACCACGGCTAATGGTTACTCTGGGTTGATCACCACCACATGACCAGCCTGGAGACCACGGCTAATGTCTACTCTGGGTTGATCACCACCGCATGACCAGCCTGGAGACCACGGCTAATGGCTACTCTGGGTTGATCACCACCGCATGACCAGCCTGGAGACCACGGCTAATGGTTACTCTGGGTTGATCACCACCTCATGACCAGCCTGGAGACCACGGCTAATGGCTACTCTGGGTTGATCACCACCACATGACCAGCCTGGAGACCACGGCTAATGGCTACTCTGGGTTGATCACCACCACATGACCAGCCTGGAGACCACGGCTAATGGCTATTCTGGGTTGATCACCACCACATGACCAGCCTGGAGACCACGGCTAATGGCTACTCTGGGTTGATCAACACCACATGACCAGCCTGGAGACCATGGCTAATGGTTACTCTGGGTTGATCACCACCACATGACCAGCCTGGAGACCACGGCTAATGTCTACTCTGGGTTGATCACCACCACATAACCAGCCTGGAGACCATGGCTAATGGTTACTCTGGGTTGATCACCACCACATAACCAGCCTGGAGACCACGGCTAATGGTTACTCTGGGTTGATCACCACCACATGACCAGCCTGGAGACCACGGCTAATGTCTACTCTGGGTTGATCACCACCACATGACCAGCCTGGAGACCACGGCTAATGGCTACTCTGGGTTGATCACCACCACATGACCAGCCTGGAGACCACGGCTAATGTCTACTCTGGGTTGATCACCACCACATAACCAGCCTGGAGACCATGGCTAATGGTTACTCTGGGTTGATCACCACCTCATGACCAGCCTGGAGACCACGGCTAATGGCTACTCTGGGTTGATCACCACCACATGACCAGCCTGGGACCACGGCTAATGTCTACTCTGGGTTGATCACCACCACATGACCACATGATTTTTGTCTTTTGAGCTTCTAGTCATGAAATCTATGCAGCCTACTCAATCACTTATTATAGCTACTGATTACAGGCCTCCTGGGCCATGTACAGCGTTCCTCACTGAGTTCCCTGAATTCCTATCGGACCTTGTAGTCATAGCAGATAATATTCAAATTTTTGGTGACTTTAATATTCACATGGAAAAGTCCACAGACCCACTCCAAAAGGCATTCGGAGCCATCATCGACTCAGTGGGTTTTGTCCAACATGTCTCCGGACCTACTCACTGCCACAGTCATACTCTGGACCTAGTTTTGTCCCATGGAATAAATGTTGTGGATCTTAATGTTTTTCCTAATAATCCTGGACTATCGGACCACCATTTTATTACGTTTGCAATCGCAACAAATAATCTGCTCAGACCCCAACCAAGGAGCATCAAAAGTTGTGCTATAAATTCTCAGACAACCCAAAGATTCCTTGATGCCCTTCCAGACCCCTCTGCCTACCCAAGGACGTCGGAACAAAAATCAGTTAACCACCTAGCGTAGGAACTCAATTTAACCTTGCGCAATACCCTAGACGCAGTTGCACCCCTAAAAACATTTGTCATAAGGAACTAGCCCCCTGGTATACAGAAAATACCCGAGCTCTGAAGCAAGCTTCCAGAAAATTGGAACGGAACTGCCTCCACACCAAACTGGAATTCTTCCGACTAGCTTGGAAAGACAGTACCGTGCAGTATCGAAGAGCCCTTACTGCTGCTCGATCATCCTATTTTTCGAACTTAATTGAGGGAAATTATTTTTGGTACTGTTGCAAAGCTAACTAAAAAGCAGCATTCCCCAAGAGAGGATGGCTTTCACTTCAGCAGTAATAAATTCATGAACTTCTTTGAGGAAAAGATCATGATCATTAGAAAGCAAATTATGGACTCCTCTTTAAATCTGCATATTCCTCCAAAGCTCAGTTGTCCTGAGTCTGCACAACTCTGCCAGGACCAAGGATCAAAGGAGAAACTCAAGTGTTTCCGTACTATATCTCTTGACACAATGATGAAAATAATCATGGCCTCTAAACCTTCAAGCTGCATACTGGACCCTATTCCAACTAAACTACTGAAAGAGCAGCTTCCTGTTCTTGGCCCTCCTATGTTGAACATAATCATCTCTATCCACCGGATGTGTACCAAACTCACTAAAAGTGGCAGCAATAAGGCCTCTCTTGAAAAAGCCAAACCAGAAAATACACTGCTCAAAAAAATAAAGGGAACACTAAAATAACACATCCTAGATCTGAATTAATGAAATATTCTTATTAAATACTTTTTTCTTTACATAGTTGAATGTGCTGACAACAAAATCACACAAAAATGATCAATGGAAATCAAATGTATCAATCCATGGAGGTCTGGATTTGGAGTCACACTCAAAATTAAAGTGGAAAACCACACTACAGGCTGATCCAACTTTGATGTAATGTCCTTAAAACAAGTCAAAATTAGGCTCAGTAGTGTGTGTGGCCTCCACGTGCCTGTATGACCTCCCTACAACGCCTGGGCATGCTCATGATGAGGTGGCGGATGGTCTCCTGAGGGATCTCCTCCCAGACCTGGACTAAAGCATCTGCCAACTCCTGGACAGTCTGTGGTGCAACGTGGCGTTGGTGGATGGAGCGAGACATGATGTCCCAGATGTGCTCAATTGGATTCAGGTCTGGGGAACGGGTGGGCCAGTCCATAGCATCAATGCCTTCCTCTTGCAGGAACTGCTGACACACTCCAGCCACATGAGGTCCAGCATTGTCTTGCATTAGGAGGAACCCAGGGCCAACCGCACCGGGCATGTGGTCTCACAAGGGGTCTGAGGATCTCATCTCGGTACCTAATGGCAGTCAGGCTATCTCTGGCGAGCACATGGAGAGCTGTGCGGCCCCCCAAAGAAATGCCACCCCACACCATGACTGACCCACTGCCAAACCGGTCATGCTGGAGGATGTTGCAGGCAGCAGAACGTTCTCCACGGCATCTCCAGACTCTGTCACGTCTGTCACATGTGCTCAGTGTGAACCTGCTTTCATCTGTGAAGAGCACAGGGCGCCAGTGGCGAATTTGCCAATCTTGGTGTTCTCTGGCAAATGCCAAACGTCCTGCACGGTGTTGGGATGTAACCACAACCCCCACCTGTGGACGTCGGGCCCTCATACCACCCTCATGGAGTCTGTTTCTGACCGTTTGAGCAGACACATGCACATTTGTGGCCTGCTGGAGGTCATTTTGCAGGGCTCTGGCAGTGCTCCTCCTGCTCCTCCTTGCATAAAGGCGGAGGTAGCGGTCCTGCTGCTGGGTTGTTGCCCTCCTACGGCCTCCTCCACGTCTCCTGATGTACTGGCCTGTCTCTTGGTAGTGCCTACATGCTCTGGACACTACGCTGACAGACACAGCAAACCTTCTTGCCACAGCTGGCATTGATGTTCCATTCTGGATGAGCTGCACTACCTGAGCCACTTGTGTGGGTTGTAGACTCCGTCTCATGCTACCACTAGAGTGAAAGCACCGCCAGCATTCAAAAGTGACCAAAACATCAGCCAGGAAGCATAGGAACTGAGAAGTGGTCTGTGGTCAGCACCTGCAGAAGTACTCCTTTATTGGGGGTGTCTTGCTAATTGCCTATAATTTCCACCTGTTGTCTATTCCATTTGCACAACAGCATGTGAAATTTATTGTCAATTAGTGTTGCTTCCTAAATGGACAGTTTGATTTCACAGAAGTGTGATTGACTTGGAGTTACATTGTGTTGTTTAAGTGTTCCCTTTATTTTTTTGAGCAGTGTATAAAAAACTATCGGCCTGTATCGAATCTTCCATTCCTCTCATTTTTTTTAACGAAATGCTTCAGTCTGGTTTTAGACCCCATCATAGCACTGAGACTGCACTTGTGAAGGTGGTAAATTGCCTTTTAATGGCGTCAGACCGAGGCTCTGCATCTGTCCTCGTGCTCCTAGACCTTAGTGCTGCTTTTGATACCATCGATCACCACATTCTTTTGGAGAGATTGGAAACCCAAATTGGTCTACACGGACAAGTTCTGGCCTGGTTTAGATATTTTCTGTCGGAACGATATCAATTTGTCTCTGTGAATGGTTTGTCCTCTGACAAATCAACTGTAAATTTTGGTGTTCCTCAAGGTTCCGTTTTAGGACCACTATTGTTTTCACTATAAATTTTACCTTTTGGGGATGTCATTCGAAAACGGATGACACACAGCTGAACATTTCAATGAAACATGGTCAATGAAACATCAATGAAACAAGTCCCAAAATTGCCCTCGCTGGAAGCCTGGCGTTACTCTGGACCCTGATCTCTCTTTTGACGAACTTATCAAGACTGTTTCAAGGACAGCTTTTTTCCATTTACGTAACATTGCAAAAATCTGAAATCTTCGGTCCAAAAATGATGCAGAAAAATTAATCCATGCTTTTGTTACTAGGTTAGACTACTGCAATGCTCTACTTTCCAGCTACCCGGATAAAGCACTAATAAACTTCAGTTAGTGCTAAATACGGCTGCTAGAATCCTAACTAGAACCAAAAAATGTGATCATATTACTTCAGTGGTAGCCTCCCTACACTGGCTTCCTGTTAAGGCAAGGGGTGATTTCAAGGTTTTACTGCTAACCTTCAAAGCATTACATGGGCTTGCTCCTACCCATCTTTCCGATTTGGTCCTGTCGTACATACCTACATGTACGCTACGGTCACAAGATGCAGGCCTCCTAATTGTCCCTAGAATTTCTAAGCAAACAGCTGGAGGCAGGGCTTTCTCCTATAGAGCTCCATTTTTATGGAATGGTCTGCCTACCCATGTAAGAGACGCAGACTCGGTCTTGTTATGTTTGTTCCTTATATAATGACAAACCGGGGCGTAGGTTTAACTACTTTTAATGAACATATACCTCAGCTAGACAACTCCATGTTTAGCCATGCAAGGCATTCTTTAACCAACTCCCGCGCCCGCATAGCCTGCTGGGTAACGTAGTCTAAATGTTATTAACACATAACAACACATATTCTTTCCTTTAAAAGAAAACAACTTTTCTATGTAACTACACGTCACATCACATTTGTTTACTCAACCTGCATAACATGCAATTTTCAATAACACACATTTCTTTCCCTCAATTTTTTTTTCCTTCAAAATAAAATAGTTTTTCAACTAAATATAGTCTGTCCAACAATACTCTATTGTGGCTCTATTTCTATTCACATTAACAAAACATTCAGTCCAGGTAAGTGTCTTGCACTTTTGTTGTGTGGCTCTTTTTGTTTGTCTTTCTGTTTTTCCTTTGCGAGTTTGACTTTGTGAACACCTCTGGGTGTTAGCATGTCCTCATGGATGGGTAGGTTGGTTCTGATGCGATGTCCCATCAACATTTGTGCAGGTAAAAGTCAATTCTGCAGCGGTGCGATGCTGTAAATCATCAGATTTTTTAGGAAATCCTCCTCTCCATCGTGTGCCTTTTTCATCAGACCTTTGACAATTTTGACTGAACTCTCTGCTAAGCCGTTGGACCTTGGGTAGTTGCGGCTGGAGGTGTTGTCGGAATCCCCAGTTCGTCAGCGAACGATTGGAATTCAGAACTTGAGAACTGCGGGCCATTGTCCGAGTACAGTTCAGACGCAACCCCATGTCTTGCAAAGACTGATTTCAGGTAGGTGATTACAGCTTTGCTGAAGGTAGTTGGCAGTGTTGCTACTTCAGGGTAATTTGAGTAGTAGTCGGTAACAACAATGTGACTTTTGCCATTGCAGTCAAAAAGGTCAACTCCAACTTTGTAGTAGGGTCTGTTGGGTACTGGATGAGGCATTAGCGGCTCTGCTTGCTGCTTTGGCCTATAGGTCAAACACAGTTCACATGAATCAGTGGTCTGGCTGATTTCCTGGTTCATTCTTGGCCAGGACATTACTTCCCGTGTTCGTCGTTTGCATTTTTCCTCACCCAAGTGGCCCTCGTGTATTTTCTGTAGCATTTCTTTGCGCAGTGTCATGGGAATGACAATCTTGTTGCCTTTGAACACTATGTCATCCACAACGGTGAGCTCTGCATATCCAGTAATCTTGTATTCTCCTTGGACAGTTGTTTTTCTGTGCAGGCCATCCTATCAGTGTTGTTTCTTTCAACTCTGTCATTGTTTGGTCAGCTGCGGTCTCTCTTTTGATCTGCTCCATTCTCTCAGAAGACACAGGAAGTGATGCTACGATCATGTCGACGTAGGCCTGAATCTCAGTGTTTTTCTGTGTGTCGAAGCTCTCCTTGTCAACTGCTCGAGAAAGAGTGTCGGCGGCGAACATGAACTTTCCCATGGTATAGATCATCTTCAGATCATACTTTTGCAGTCTGATCAACATTCTCTGGATTCTCATTGGACAATCATTCAGTGGCTTAGACATGATTGACACCAATGGTTTGTGGTCGGTTTCTACTTCGAAGTCTCGTCCGTAGACGAATTGGTGAAACCTTTCACAAGCATATGTGCTCGCCAGTAGTTCTTTCTCTATTTGTGCATACCTTGTCTCTGCGCCTGTCAAGGCTCTGGATGCATAAGCGACATGTGTCGTCATGCTGTTGCAGAAGAACTGCTCCCAGGCCAAAATGTGACGCATCTACAGAAATCCTTGTGCTTTTCTCTGGATCATAGAACCTGAGCACTGGCTCTTCTGTGATTGTCTTCTTTAGGTTTTTGAAGCAGTTTTCCTGTTCATGGGACCATTCCCATTCATTTTTCTGTTCCAGAAGACATCTGAGTGGAGCGGACTGTGCTGACAGTTGAGGTATGAACTTTGCAAAGTAGGTGATCATTCCCATGAAGCGAATCACATCGTCCTTGTTCTTCGGGTGCTCCATGTTGTTGATGGCTGATGTTTTCCTCGGGTCTGGTTTGACTCCGTCTGAAAGTACATCTCCCACGAAGGTAAGTGTTTTCACACCAAACTCGCATTCGTCCTTGTTTAGTTTTAGGTTGACTTTCCGTGTCAGGTCCAGCACTTGTCTTACTCTCGCATTGTGTTCTTCTTTTGTGGACCCCCAGACGATAATGTCATCAATCATAGTCTCCACTCCTGGAATGTGCTCGAAGATCATGTGGATTGGCTTGTGGTAGACCTCTGGTGCTGAGAGAATCCCATATGGTAGACAAAGAAATCTGTACCTGCCCTCAGGTGTGTTGAATGTGCATAGCCTTGAGCTTGCATCATCTAGCTTCATTTGCCAGAATCCTGATGAGGCATCAAGCTTACTGAACCACTTTGCTCCAGCAAACTGCGACATTATGTCTTCTCTGGTTGGCAACTTGAAATGCTCTCTCTTGATTGCTTTGTTGAGATCTCTCGGGTCTAGACAGATCCTGAGATCGTCGTTCTTTTTCACCACAATAACCAGTGAGCTTACCCAGTCTGTAGGTTCATCCATTTTTGGGATGACATCCATCTTTTCCATGCGTCCGAGTTCCTCTTTGAGCTTTTTCCTCAGTGCAAATGGAACTTTCCTGCATGCACAACTGGAGTCATTTTGTCATCAGTACATATTTTGTGTTCTCCTGGTAAACATCCAAGACCCTCAAACACATCCTCATACTCTGCCAGTATTGATTCTTGGTCATTTTCAGTCTGTGATGTCATTACATACACTCTTTTCAACAAATTGAGCTTTTCACATGCAATGATTCCTAGAAGAGGCTGTAAACTCTTTTCCACAATCAGCAGCTGTGCTCTGAACAGTTTTCCTTTGTGCTGTAAAGTTACTATGCAGCTAACTTTGACTGGTATGTTCTCCCCAGTATAACCAGACACCTTAATATTCACCGGGTGTATTTTGCTCTTCACCTTCAGTGTTTTGTCGTCATCCAGCAACAACAGGGTTACCTGTGCCCCAGTATCAAGCTTGAATGGTATTAGTTTCATTCACAGTCAATGGCACAATCCATTCAGCATTTACTGCATTGCATACTTCCACAGAATCAACAAAGAATTCTTCTATCTCCTCCACTGTGTGAACCTTTTTCTTTGTAGCCTCAGCTTTGCAGCATTTTGAGAAATTATTATTTTTCCCACAGTTGTTACATGATTTGTCATATGCAGGGCATTTGTTAGGCTTGTGGATAAATCTACATTTTCCAAATGTAGTGTTTTGATTTCTCTCTTTTGCTTGTTTTTGTTTTGTAAGGTGTTGTGTGTGGTGCTCCTCTCTTTTTATTGCATACACTGACGTCTCTTCCCTGCACAGCTCTTTAGCTTGTGCTCTGGTGGTTTCAGCAGCTCGACACATATTCACTGCTTTATCCAAAGTTAAATCTTGCTCACGCAGCAATCTCTCCTCGGGTCCATTATCAAGTATGCCACAGACTATCCTGTCTTTCACTAGTGAGTCTTTCAGATTTTTTAAATTCACATGTTTTGCTCAGTGTGTTCAGCTCAGTCAAATACTGGTCAAAACTGACTCCTTGTTTCTGATCATGAGAGAAAAACTTGTATCTCTCAAACGTGACGTTCTGGCTTGGTACAAAGTACTCCTCAAATTTAGCCATTAGCACAGTCAATGTCAAGTTTGCCTCGTCTTGCTGAAAGCTATTGTAAATGTCCAATGCATCCTCTCCAATAACATGCAGAAAAATGGAAGCTTTCAATTTGTCATCATCTCCCCCTGCACCACTGGCTGCTAGGTAGATATTGAATCTCTGCTTGAAACGTTTCCAATTGTCAGCTAAATTGACTGTTAACTGCATAGGAGTAGGAGGACTAAGGCTATCCATGACGGAGAACAGGAACAGTGTCAATTTCTCTTACTTCAGTACGTTAATCATCAACTTGCTCGTCAACAGATTCCAATGCAGCCTCGCTCTCGCTGCTGTCACTCTCGCTGCTGTCACTCTCGCTGCTGCGGCTCGTTGTCCTCGCTCTTGCAAGCTAGCATCTTCGACTACTCACGTCACTTGACTTGTGGTAGAATGTTCAATTTCCGTCGCGGAAATTTGCAGAGTTACTCCTTTCTTTTCTCTGTCTTGTCAAAGCGACGACCAATCTGACACCATGTTATGTTTGTTCCTTATATAATGACAAACCGGGGCATAGGTTTAACTACTTTTAATGAACATATACTTCAGCTAGACAACTCCATGTTTAGCCATGCAAGGCATTCTTTAACCAACTCCCGTGGCCGCATAGCCTGCTGGGTAACGTAGTCTAAATGTTATTAACACACAACAACACAGGTCTCAACCTTTAAGTCTTTACTGAAGACTCATCTCTTCAGTAGGTCCTATGCTTGAGTGTCCCAGGAGTGTGAAGGTGAACGGAAAGGCACTGGAGCAACGAACCGCCCTTGCTGCCTCTGCCTGACCGGTTCCTCTCTCCACAAACATATGCTACAGTAGTTTGTGTCAGGGGGCTAGGGTCAGTCTGTTATATCTGGAGTATTTATCCTGTCTTATCCGGTGTCCCGTGTGAATTTAAGTATGCTCTCTCTAATTCTTTCTATCTCGGAGGACATGAGCCCTAGGACCATGCCTCAGGATTACCTGGCATGATGACTCCTTGTTGTCCCCTGTCCACCTGGCCGTGCTGCTGCTCCAGTTTCAACTGTTCTGCCTGCGGCTATGGAATCCTGACCTGTTCACTGTGATTACTATTATTTAACCATGCTGGTCAATGTTGGGAAATAATCATAATTAGTTGGGTAACATAGATAGGATGTTTTATTATCATGATATGCTTATGAGTTATTTCTCATAAGAATGTATTTTGTTGTACTATAGTGGTGGCCATTGGCAGTTATCTGTTCTCTGTCAGGACAAAGTTGCTTGGGCCGCAGAGAGGGGAGAGGTCAAGGTGTCATCATGTGTAAACATATATTTTGCTCCACTGTGTCTGTGTGCCAGTCACTCCCTACTTTTCCCATCAGGGAGAGGAGGATGGCAGTGTCTGGAATCATTCTATGCTCCCTCTCTGTTGCCCCTATCTTAACCTAAAGCCTCACTCTCCTCTCCGTGAGCTTGTCCAGGATTGGTTGTATTTAGAATTGGTTGTATCTAAATGACAATTTGATATATATCATAGGGTGGGGGTAATGTCTTGGTACCATTTTGTACCAAGGACGAAATAAGAGCTTTGTTTAGGAGACCAAACTGAACGATAATTTATAGCCAACTCTGTCTGGCTAAGGGATACTCCTCTCTGAAGTAAAGTCTTTCTTTGTGTAAGTTCCTAAGACCTGTGGTTTGTCATGTCGTCTAGGGGGGGGGGGGGGGGGATTTTTGCTATGAAAGGATCTCAGTTTCAATGTAGAGGGGACTCTCAGAGAATTCATTGATAGACACCGAATTGATCTGAGAGTCACAGGGTTTGTGATAGAGCTCATATAATTAAAGATGGACTTTGATAACTAACTCTGACTTGTGTGTGTGGTTAGCTCCAATGATTTGGTAAATAGAGGAAATTTCCACAACATAATTTATGAACATTTGAACATCTTGGCCATGTTCTGTTATAATCTCCACCCGGCACAGCCAGAAGAGGACCTCATAGCCTGGTTCCTCTCTAAGTTTCTTCCTAGGTTTTGGCCTTTCTAGGGAGTTTTTCCTAGCCACCGTGCTTCTACACCTGCATTGCTTGCTGTTTGGGGTTTTAGGCTGGGTTTCTGTATAGCACTTTGGGTTTAGCCGGGGTATATTAAACCATATAGTATACTATATTAAACCCAAGAGTATACTATATTAAACCCAAGAGTAAGTATACTATATTAAACCCTATAGTAGACCCTATAGTATACTATATTAAACCCTATAGTAGACCATATATATATATTTTTTTACCCCCTTTCTTGGTATCCAGTTATTAGTAGTTACTGTCTTGTCTCATCGCTACAACTCCCGTACGGGCTCGGGAGAGACGAAGGTCGAGAGCCATGCGTCCTCCGAAACACAACCCAACCAAGCCGCACTGCTTCTTAACACAGCGCGCATCCAACCGGGAAGCCAGCCGGCAGGGTCAGTGTGCACTGCGCCCGGCCCGCCACAGGAGTCGCTAGTGTGCGATGAGACAAGGCTATCCCTACCTGCCAAACCCTCCCTAACCCGGACGACGCTAGGCCAATTGTGCATTGCCCCACGGACCTCCCGGTTGCGACAGAGCCTGGGCTCGATCCCAGAGTCTCTGGTGGCACAGCTAGCACTGTGATGCAGTGCTTTAGACCACTGTGCCACCCGGGAGGCCAGTAGACCCTATTTTTAATCATAAAAAGTAACAAAAATAGAAAGACTTCTTTTGTGCTGCTGACAACACAGCTTTTAAAGACAATTTCCCTGATAATTGCAATCGTTATTACCTTTCAAATGCAAGTGCATTATGGAACTTTGATTGAGTCCCAGGCAGAGTCATCTTGTGTTCAGGTCTTCTGGTGTTCAGAGTGCATCCAAATTTAGACCCTATCGCCTACATAGTGCACTAGAGGTACCATTTGGGACGTATTCAAAGTAATATTGTGTTCAGGTCTGTTGGTTGTGGTCTTCTTGGTTCTGGGTTTGTTAACTGTGGTATCGAGCACAGAGAGATCCTCAGCTTTTTGTGCCGGAGGTCTGTTATGAAAGGAGACGCAACGTCATCATCAATCTTCACTTCTGGGGTCTCATTTTAAGTAATTATACAGATGTTAATACATTTAAATGAAACAACTGCTGGTGTGCATAACATACAAGTATTGTATGCATTCCTAACGGTCAAGCACAAGTACCATCTAATTTGTAAATTCCCTGAGATGTTGTAATTGCTGGACTTGCTCGCCAGGTGGCAGTACTGGAGGGGGGGGGGGGGGGTTGAATTACACAGCATCCAACTAGACATCCTCATCTTTTCTGGGGTTGAGGAGGTTGGACAGTGGAGTACAGAGGCACTTCCTGGTTATTGGATCAAGAGAGGTGGGCATTGGTGTAGTCAACATCACCCTGTTTGTCTATGCCGCAGTAGGGGCCATGGCCATGCCTGAGACGTTGTCATGAACTGGATTGAGTCTTCCTGGAGGAGAAAAGACAGACAAACATACCTTGGGACTATTCCATTGGTTCCACTGTGCCAGGCAAGATTAATCAAGCACTGATAAAAAGATCTGAAAGAAAACAAATACTTTTTGACCTCAACTCACCTGTCCATTCCCTGCTATGCCCCATGTCAGATTGAGGCTTTCTTCATGTTTTTTACACAAATTAATGAATCAGTCATTGAATAACAATCAAGATGATAAAGTGAAAGATAAGTCTTGAGAAAAATGGTCACCTGAACCACATGAAGCCAGACAGACAAAGGATTAGAACAACAACATTTCCTATAGCTGCATTCTTCTGTATGGCCCATCAGATGCACTACAACATGTTAAAGGGTTTTACAATAAATATGTCAAGATCTTTTTGGTGCAAAATATTCTAGAAGAGGCCTCTGGTCCATATAAAAAACATATAAAAGAAGTGAGAAGCAGATGGGGTTGAGCAGATAATGGATTTAATTTATTGATCTCCTGAATACATGAATACACACTTAGTATTGTTGAAACATTATTCTATTGTTATTTAAAGGATAATAGGAGTTAATGAAATAAGATACAGCATAATATGCAGCTGCATATTATGCGACACAGGTTACCATGGTAATAAGACTTAGTTAGAGAATGGGAAATAGATGACTCTTTACAAGATGATTTCTATTGAAACTTCATTTAGAGATCTGGAACCGGTGCTGTAGGAGGGAGATAAAATAAAACATGTTTGTGTTTTCTGGTGGTTTTTCAGTGACCATGAATGAGCAAAGCTATTTCCACATAGACAGGAGTAAGGTTTCTCTCCTGTGTGTATGCGCTGGTGAATAGTCAGGTGTCCTGAATGATTGAAGCTCTTCCCACACTGATCACAGCTATAAGGCTTCTCTCCTGTGTGTATGCGTTGGTGTATAATCAGTTGTCCTGATTGACTGAAACTCTTCCCACACTGATCACAGCTATAAGGCCTCTCTCCTGTGTGTATGCGCTGGTGTCTAGTCAGGTTTCCTGACTGATTGAAGCTCTTCCCACAATGATCACAGCTATAAGGCTTCTCCCCTGTGTGTATGTGCTGGTGTGCAGTTAGGGCTCCTGATTGATTGAAGCTCTTCCCACACAGATCACAGCTATAAGGTTTCTCTCCCGTGTGTATGCGCTGGTGTACAGTCAGGGTGTAATCTCGAGTAAAACTCTTCCCACACTGATCACAGCTATAAGGCTGTCCTGTGTGTTTTTGTGTAGTCTGGGATCCTGATTGTTTGAAGCATTTCTCACAATCAAAGTAGGGGTAAGGCCTCTCCCCTGTATGAATTCTCTGATGAGATTTTAAAGTTTTAGATGCAGTGAAACTCTTCCCGCACTGAGAGCAGTGGAACGGTTTCTCTCCGGTGTGAATTTGCTCATGAATAGTCAAGTCTTGTTTAGCAAAACTCTTCCCACAGACAGAGCAGTGGTGAGATTTCTTCCCTGTACCTCTATGCTGGTGTTTGAGGTGTTCTGATCTGGAGAGACTATTCTTTTTCTTGTCAGCATCATGATGTTGTTGAGGCTCCCCAGATGATAAGCCCCTCCCTCTAAGAGAGCAACGATTAGGGATGTCCCCTGTGAAACAAAGGCATTGAATAGTTAGGTTTTGCAAAGATGGGTCCGTAAACAGATGGGTCCTTCCATGAAATTAAGGCCTTTTGCTTCCCTTTCATATTTTTCTAGTAGAAATTGTACATCAGTATTACATTTTAAATCTGTTATTAAATAATATGAATTAAGACTTGATAAAGTGACAAAATTCTGAATTTGAAAAGTCCCCACATCAACCCTGTCACATCAACCCTGTCACATCAACCCAGTCACATCAACCCAGTCACATCAACCCAGTCACATCAACCCAGTCACATCAACCCAGTCACATCAACCCTGTCACATCAACCCTGTCACATCAACCCTGTCACATCAACCCTGTCACATCAACCCTGTCACATCAACCCTGTCACATCAACCCTGTCACATCAACCCTGTCACATCAACCCTGTCACATCAACCCTGTCACATCAACCCTGTCACATCAACCCTGTCACATCAACCCTGTCACATCAACCCTGTCACATCAACCCTGTCACATCAACCCTGTCACATCAACCCTGTCACATCAACCCTGTCACATCAACCCTGTCACATCAACCCTGTCACATCAACCCTGTCACATCAACCCTGTCACATCAACCCTGTCACATCAACCCTGTCACATCAACCCTGTCACATCAACCCTGTGTCACTTCTAGAAGGGTTAAAATCGAACTAATACAATATTTTCTCCAAGTTTTACCATCATTGAGTACAAGTGCAGAATAATACGATTATTGTGAAGTCAATTAGTATAAGAGTTTGATTTAAACGTTGACATGCTTTGAATGAACAATTTCCCTAATAAACCTGTTTACATGGACACATCTAAAAATATTGACAATCAAAATAAACATTCACTGCACTCGGTCAAAAGGAGTTAGCTGGCGCTGCTTGTGTTAGCACATACACAGATTAAATACACCTCTATAACTCTGATTAAAGTGTTTACATGTCCTAATCATTCTAAAGAATTCTCAGAAAACCAGGTGTTTTTAAAGGCGTATCCTTACTTCGGTTATGACATTACACCAATTAAGATCAGCAGAGTAAGATGTTTAATGGCAAATTATGAGTGTGCATATAAAGCCCTAGTTATTTGGTTACTTTGACAGTCATTTCTGAACATTATTTATTTCATTTAATTACTGATTAATTTACATCTGTCCCTCATTTTAAGGTCAACCCATGTTGTAATATGGTGAAACTGTTCCTTGCAGGTAAGCTGGTTCTAGTCTTTTTATCAGTTATCTGGTGTTTGTTGTAGAAAACTGAGCAAGTGAACCATTATACCCATAAATTGATATGGTAGAATATATTTTTGTGTGATTTGTGGCTGATTTAAAAGGACTATTCTACCTATGTAAACTAGTGGTTGTTGTTGTTTTCAGTTGACCCCTTTTACTTTATTTAGCACATTGGCACTTAGTACAGTATGTATTTTCATATAACCTCTTGGGAAAACATGTTTTTATGAAGTTGAACATGTGCTCTTCATGAAAGAACGTTAAAATGGAGGTGAAATCAAACGTTTGGGGGAGCAAGTTACACTTCTCAAAATTAGGTGGAACGACCAGATATTTTCATCAGTACATAATGAACCAATTCATTGTTACAGAAGCAGTCTGTAATCTAATCCACATGGTTCTTACTTAATGAAATCACATCTCCATGTTCCTCTTCTCCTCTCTCAGTTCCACTCTGCCCCGGTGTTTTCCTGCAGTCGACCAGAACCAGCAGTAAAGTACGGAGAGGCGGTTGACCTGGGGACTCCTGGAGGGTGGAGGGGGACAGGCTAGTCTTTTGCTGTTCGACAAGACGTATTACAGTTGATCATTAAACCAAATATTATATTAATTCAGTCTAAACCTCTGATTTGGGTGCATCCCTCGAATATCTCCTTTTACCTGAAATGTTAAATCGTTCACTGCAACCCACAAATATAAGAGCGTTGGATTGGTGGAGGCATGGGCTAATTTCCACCGTATTTCTTATACCAGTTATTTCCTATCGAACAGCACGGAAGAGGAGAAACCAGAGGGATAACTGTGCCCAAAATCTGGCTTATTTGATCATATATACATTTTCGTAACGAGTAGGTTGTTAGTTAGTTAGTGTATTGGTAAAAGTAGGCCACGTCACATCCAGGCAACTTTGAGAAAAAAAAACACTTTGTATGGAAGTAGTGCCTGGTCATCACTAGTTACCACAACCCACGCCCAGTTACACAACTGGTCTTTTTAAATGTGATTTTAACCTTAACCTTGCAAACACTAACTTTATGCATAACCCTAAATGAATAAAAATACGTTATAGGCGTTTGACTCTGTGGCTGTGTAACTAGTGGAAACACGCATATCTGCCCTCTCATTGTCTATAATGGTCCCATCTGATCTTGCATCTTCCTGATTGCCTTCCAGCTACATTTCAAATTCAACAGCCCTCGGCTCTAAATCCTCAGCCCTTGAATGACGTTTTACATCCGAGTCTACCTTAAAATGTCCCTTGCCCAAGCTTGGGAGAGTGATTATGGGAGAGGCAACGTCCTTGGTGGAAATCTTGAAGTTTAACTTAAAAACAACCAACCTAAGGCTATTAATGAACCGAGTAAGCTAACGTGTCTAGCTAGCACTCCTGTCCGGTAGCTAGCTACAGTTACCCATAGTTTGGTCATTTATTCCAATACATTTCTGAATTGCACTCATCACTACGAAACTGAGCCAATTTTCCAAAGCTAAAATCAATATATTTTCTTTAGACCGCTCGATTAATATTTTTCTGAGATGCCTTAAATGCAACTTGTTGATTAAATTTGACACTTCGCGGCCACCAGAGTTTGACATGTGACTACAGTTTGCATTGAATTGTGGGTCATATCATCCCCGCAAGCGACCAAAGTTGTTCAATCGCTCCTTCAAGCTAAATCGAGGGCCAACTTTAGGGAATTAGACCTCCCTTAAAATGGCAATCAAACTGCATCCGGTTTCGACGGGGATACCACGAGGGAAAAACAACGTGTTTTAAACTGCAGCCATTTATTTTCTTTGTTAGAACGGCCACTTGAATATCTGGTCAAATAATGGCTCATGTGTAAGAAACCAGTGAAGGAATGTGAACATGTGCACACTGGGCGGAAGGAGAGAATTAGGTCATAGTCACAGAGTCTTAATTTTGCTGGACCCCAGGAAGAGTATCCACAATAAATACAAATTATTTAGTTGTAGGCTATTTAAAAATATATAAATTAACTAGGCAAGTCAGTTAAGAACAAATTCTTATTTACAATGACTGACCATCAACAGTGGGTCACCTGCCTTGTTCAGGAACAGAACGACATATGTTTATCTGGTCAGCTCCGTGATTCGGTTACTGACCCAACGCTCTAACCACTAGTCTACCTGCCGCTCCAAACAGAACACAGCAATGTGGAGGTTCAAATATGATGAAAACTAGGCCTAGACATTTTATACAACACAGCGGGAATATAATGTTAAAACCAGACTTACCCGATCCATTGTGGAAGCTACTGTTCCTTTGTATGATATGAACTGTTCGACCCAAGCTGTTCTCGTCAACAATTTCCTGTTGTCTTGTTCTTCTTTAAGGTTTTATGGCAGACTACACCTATTGCCGTATTGCTGCCACCTACTGTACGGCGAGTGAATGAATAATAAAAATGTCCAAATGATCCAAATGATTCCTATCGTCGGTAAAGAATGAATGTAATACGTCTCTCCATAATAGTGTCAAATCTAAATGCAGATTTTCCATTATAAATCTACTGATGTCTTGCCAAAAATTATTTACATTAATACCATTCAAAGATGCAAAACCGTTGCAAAAGGTACAATTTGAATGTTTCTATTTTTAAATCTTCATTTAGTGGTTGGCAGGGTAATATTAATGAATTATTTTATAATAAACTTCCTTAATTGTGTTAGAAAGTACGTATGTATGAGACAACAGATATTATCAATAAAACGATTCCAATAAGGAATTACATAAGGTGTATAGACAGATACAAAATCCTGTTGATACAAGGCAAGTATCGCTCTGTTGTTGAATGGACTAAAACAAACAAAAACAAATCTTTACTACTATTGAGTCAACAGGGGTAATCGAAGGTAGGTTCTGAGGGTCTTAACATGCTCCTGAATAATGGGGCGGCAGGTAGCCTAGTGGTTAAAGTATTGGACTATTAACCGGAAGGTTGCGAGATTGAGTCCCCGAGCTGACAAGGTAGTTCTGCTGTCTGTTGTTCTGCCCCTGAACAAAGCAGTTATTAACCCGCTGTTATTGAAAATAAGAATTTGTTCTTAACTGACTTGCCTAGTTAAATAAGTAAATAAAAAATAAAGCAACACTTGAGGGAATGGAGACAAAAAGAATTGTAAACTCTTTAGGTGTTATAGGGATCTTGTAAATTGATAAGAATGAGTCATAATGAAGTAAACTACTCTGCATTTACAAGTTCTCTCACCAATAGGATATTATTTCTGAACCAATATTTTAAAAACAAGGATTCATTGTTATACAATATGTGCTGATTATTCCAGATATAATATATGTGTGGAGAGAAATTATGCTTCTAAAAATGAAGGTTAATGACTAGAAAACCTGTTGATGAAAAGCAGAGTTTCACTGGAACTTTGTCAATAGCAAACCAACATGAAGTTAAGGCCACCAAAAGTAGAAAAGGCATGATGAGGAATGCAGTTCCACATAGAAGTGGGTCTTCTTAGGAAGTGTTTTATCAAACTGATCTTAAAAGTATTGCTTAAGGTAGGATTGTCCAGAAAATTCAGCCCACCATACTCATAAGTGTTCAATGCAACAGTTTCCTAATATGACAGGCACGCGTTCTCCACAGAAAGTTGAAAAGCATCTGGTGTGCCATTTCAGACACAGACTCTGTGTAGGTCTATTCTAGTCTGGTGGATGGATGGTGTAATAGATTGCTCCTGAGTGGAGTAGCAGTCTAAGGCACTGCATCTCAGTGCAAGAGTCATCACTGTAGTCCCAGGTTTTAGTCCAGGCTGCATCACATCCGGTGGAGTCCCATAGGGCGGCACACAATCGGCCCAGGTTTGGCCGGGGTAGGCCACCATTGTACATAGGAATTTGTTTTTAACTGACTTGCCTAGTTAAATAAAGGTTTAAAATATATATATATATATTTTTATTAACATGGTAATCTGCCTAGATACAATTATCACTAACCTGAATTGTTGTTACCCTTTTTATGAGCTTATAATATAAACACCTACGTGAAAGGTACTGTTTACTTGAATGGTAATCATGTCAGTGTAGTGTTACAGCCATTTACAGCATTTTTGTTCCTCTTCCCCAGTCCACGTAAACTTTCCTTATTTATTTCCCATGAGCTTCACCCGAGAACGCCCTAGTGGCTGGCAAACAACTGTATTAAGCCTCAGTTAATCCTGTGACCTCTGAACTTTGATAGAACGTGCTGCCTCAAACATGCCGGTGTTATTCTACCATTTTCTGAATTAGTAAAGTTTCCCAGATGAGCTCCTCTCTCCTGTCCAGTTGTTATTATTAGTTGTTCTATAGGTGATAAAACCTCAAATACGACAAATGGATTCAAAAGAACAAACGTGAGGATTGTAAATGGAGCAGCCATGCACCTGTCAGGAAGAACATACAGAACTATTGCAGAGATATTAGCCCAGAGAACAGTGGCGATGGAAAATGGCTACTATACAAGGCGGACAAGTGGACGAGTACAAAGAATCGCTGGAGGATTTTGAAAGCTATCTTGAGATTTTGGAGCTATGGATGTTTGCAAATGACATTAAAGACGACAAGAATGTCCGTGTGTTTCCTTCTGTGATTGGTGCAGAGACATATGGACTATTAAAGAGCTATCACACCTGATACAAGTACTTTCCAGTATGAGGAACTGAAGCTAGTGTTGCTAGCTCACTACAAACCAAAACCTCTGGTGATTGCGGAGCAATTTCATTTGAAAAAAACATAACCAGAAGGAAGGAGAGTATGTGTCTGATTATGCGCTGGCTTTGTGATAGCTGTCAGGTAGTTGTGTTTTTGGCCATATCTAGGAAAAGCATTGAGAGATCAGTTTGTTAGTGGACTGAGCTCTGAAGCTTTGCAGCACAAGATGCTAGCAGAGAAGGATCGAACATTCAGAAAGGCATGTGAGATGGCATTATCAATGGAGTTAGCTTCCAAGTACACCAGGGATATTACAGAGTAACAAAAGAGGCTCCATCAGTAAATGCAGTGAATAAAAATGCTAAAACATTTCCCAGGACAGGAAACGGACAGTTCAAGGGCAGAAATGACAATGGAGAGAAACAGTATAAAAAAATAACACAGGGCAAGAGAATTCTGGTCAGCAACCATGCTACAAGCGCAGAGGAAAACATTCTGCTCGTGGTTGCAGATTCAAAAATGAGAAATACATGTCTGTTTTAAAGTTGGACACATTGCATGTAGGAACGGCAGAGCAGGACAGACACACTATGTTGATACTGCTCAGAGCCAGGGCAAGAGTAAGGAGGATGATTCAGTTTTTTGGGGTGTATACAGTTTACACTTCTTCTAATGGGAAAAGGGCGTTACAATGAATGTCACATTGGATGGAAAGGATTTGGACATGCAGTTAGACACAGAGGCTGCTGTCTCGGAACTGTGTTTCCATGATGCTCTGACTCACCTGCCGTTAAAGAAAACACAGTGAGAAAATTCCTTTGCTTGGTGAGACCATTCCTTTGCTGGGTGAGACCATTCCTTTGCTGGGTGAGACCATTCCTTTGCGAGGTGAGACCATTCCTTTGCTGGGTGAGACCATTCCTTTGCTGGGTGAGACCATTCCTTTGCTGGGTGAGACCATTCCTTTGCTGGGTGAGAACATTCCTTTGCTGGGTGAGAACATTCCTTTGCTGGGTGAGAACATTCCTTTGCTGGGTGAGAACATTCCTTTGCTGGGTGAGAACATTCCTTTGCGAGGTGAGAACATTCCTTTGCTGGGTGAGAACATTCCTTTGCTGGGTGAGAACATTCCTTTGCTGGGTGAGAACATTCCTTTGCTGGGTGAGAACATTCCTTTGATGGGTGAGAACATTCTTTTGCTGGGTGAGAACATTCCTTTGCTGGGTGAGAACATTCCTTTCCGAGGTGAGAACATTCCTTTGCTGGGTGAGAACATTCCTTTGCTGGGTGAGAACATTCCTTTATGAGGTGATAATTGATAGTGATTCAAAGTGGTTGGAAGTTCTTCACAAAACTTCAAAGACATTAACGAACTTCATCAAAAACCTACGAATGCTGTTTGCAGCCTATGGATTGTGCAATGGAATTGTCTCTGATAATGGACCCCAGCTGGTCTCTTCTGCTTTCAAACAATTCCCAAAAAACAACAGAATCAAGCAGACCCTTCCTGCTTACCATCCTGCCTCGAATGGTGCAGCAGAAAGGTCAGTCCAGATACCCAAGCGCACTCTGAAAAAAAACGTTTGAGGACAACAGACAATCTACTGTCTTTCTCAAGCATCGCTGAGCCAATGTTCTGCAGGACCCCCCACAGAGTCACGTCAGACCCCTGCTGAGCTCTTCCTGAAGCGCCAGATCTGAACAAGCTTCAACCTACTCCGACCTGACTTAGCTAAAACAGTGGAAGAAAAACATGCCAAACAAAAGAAACACCATGACCATGGTAGACTACACCTTCGAGTTTTCCAGGAGGAAGAACAAGTGTGACAGGGAAATGGATTCAGGCGACAGTAATCTGGAAACTGGGACCTGTGACTTACCTCATTCAGGACGGAAAGAGAAAACATTTAAATCACTGTGTAGATTTATTGTTAGGCCTCATTAAATAAAGCTGATTATATTGTGTTATTTAATACATGGAGTGTACTAAGTGAAATCAAGTCCAGCAAATACTTTTGTTTTAAAAGAGATGGTTTAACCCCAAATCATTTTCATGATAAATTATACTGCATTTTACAAAACATTTTATTAAAAACTACAACAATTACAATGTATATTGCATGATGTGTATGAAGGGCCCGATTCAATCTTGAGATATGTTGACGTAACATGGACTTAAGTCAATAAAATGTGGACATTAGGCAATATTTTTGGACTCTCGTCGATGTTAAGTTCTCAAGTCTGAATAGGGTTCGAAGTGTGGGTGTACAATGGGGCAAAAAAGTATTTAGTCAGCCACCAATTGTGCAAGCTCCCACTTAAAAAGATGAGATGCCTGTAAATTTTCATCATAAGTACACTTCAACTATTACAGACAAAATGAGAAAAGAAAATACAGAAAATCACATTGTAGGATTTTTAATGAATTTATTTGCAAATTATGGTGGAAAATGGTATTTGGTCACCTACAAACAAGCAAGATTCCTGGCTCTCACAGACCTGTAACTTCTTCTTTAAGAGGCTCTGTCCTCCACTCATTACCTGTATTAATGGCACCTGTTTGAACTTGTTTTCAGTATAAAAGACACCTGTCCACAACTTCAAACAGTCACACTCCAAACTCCACTATGGCCAAAGAGCTGTCAAAGGACACAAAAAACAAAATTGTAGACCTGCACCAGGCTGGGAAGACTGAATCTGCAATAGGAAAACAGCTTGGTTTGAAGAAATCAACTGTGGGAGCAATTATTAGGAAATGGAAGACATACAAGACCACTGATAATCTCCCTCGATCTGGGGCTCCACGCAAAATCTCACCCTGTGGGGTCAAAGTGATCATAAGAACGGTGAGCAAAAATCCCAGAACCTCACGGGGGGACCTAGTGAATGACCTGCAGAGAGCTGGGACCAAAGTAACAAAGCCTACCATCAGTAACACACTACGCCACCAGGGACTCAAATCCTGCAGTGCCAGACGTGTCCCCCTGCTTAAGCCAGTACATGTCCAGGCCCATCTGAAGTTTGCTAGAGAGTATTTGGATGATCCAGAAGAAGATTGGGAGAATGTCATATGGTCAGATGAAACCAAAATATAACTTTTTGGTAAAAAAAGAATGCTGAGTTGCATCCAAAGAACACCATACCTACTGTGAAGCATGGGGGTGGAAACATCATGCTTTGGGGCTGTTTTTCTGCAAAGGGAACATTCAACAACACCCCTTTCAAAAATAATCCTGTAAGTCTGCTTTCGTCTACTTTTAACTGACAGCAACTTGGGAAATAGTTCAATTTGAGTCCAGATGTTCTCAAGGCTGTTGTTGCATCTCCCTCTCTGCAGCCATAGAAACATAAAGAGAGACAACAAACACACTTTATAACTGGTGAAAAACTACACCTGATACTTCAATTAAGCAGGAAAAAGTCTCTATCATAACAGATGTGTAGCACTGTAAGACACGTGTTTCTCTGTTGTTGTTTTAAACCTGTTTTATTCTCAGGACCAGGACTATAACACTGAGTATTGGGACCCAGGCTAACAACATATCCTGGTCTCTATTCTCAGGACCAGGACTATAACACTGAGTATTGGGACCCAGGCCAACAACATATCCTGGTCTCTATTCTCAGGACCAGGACTATAACACTGAGTATTGGGACCCAGGACAACAACATATCCTGGTCTCTATTCTCAGGACCAGGACTATAACACTGAGTATTGGGGCCCAGGCCAACAACATATCCTGGTCTCTTTTACAGAATACAACTAAACAATACAAATTTTAAAAAGATACATATTTAAAAAATGAATATGCAATCAGCAATGTAAAACAAAACAAGAAAACATGAAACCACATTCCAGATGTTTTACAATATTTTCATACAAGCATTTGTTCCACGTAACAACTCACCAAAAAGAAGTAGAATGGTTATGTATAGGACATTGTGCTGGAATTGTATTTCTGAAGAGAGTGCTCGCTCTTCTCTCACTCGGTTTTGGTTCATGCAGGTAACTGTGACCCTCAGACCAATTGGCAGAACATCTTTTAGGAGCAAATTATTTATACAAGAGGCCAATGATCCTCATTAAAAATTATTATAGATTTAAAAAACATATAATTAATGTGATTAGCAGACGTCGTTGAGCAGATAATGGATGTAATTTTTTTTTATTTAATAAATGAATACACACACCTTGTATTGTTGAAACATTCTATATTAAAGTTATTTAATGGATAATAGGAGATATAGAAATAAGATACAGCTCTGAACACTCCTACTCCCCACCACACACCACTCCTACTCCAAGACGCTTGATACATATGGATCCAGAGACGCATATTATGCTACACAGGTTACCATGGTAATCAGACTTAGTAAACTGTTTAAGAATGGGAAATGGATGACTCTTTACAGGATGTTTTCTATTGAAACTGTATTTAGGGATCTGGAACCGGTGCCGGAGAGAAGGGAGATAAAAGATGACATGTTTGTGTTTTCTGGTGGTTTTTCAGTGACCATGAATGAGCAAAGCTCTTTCCACATAGACAGGAGAAAGGTTTCTCTCCAGTGTGTGTGACCTGGTGTGTAGTCAGGGTGGAATTTTGAGCAAAACTCTTCCCACACTGATCACAGCTATAAGGCTTCTCTCCAGTGTGTATGCGCTGGTGTGTAGTCAGGTATTCTATCTTCCTGAAACTCTTCCCACATTGATCACAGCTATAAGGCTTCTCTCCTGTGTGTATGCTTTGGTGTGTAGTCAGGTTTCCAGATAGAGCAAAGCTCTTCCCACATTGATCACAGCTATAAGGCTTCTCCCCTGTGTGTATGCGTTGGTGTGTAGTCAGTGCTCCTGATTGATTGAAGCTCTTCCCACACTGATCACAGCTATAAGGCTTCTCTCCTGTGTGTATGCGTTGGTGTGTAGTCAGGGATCCTGAATGACGGAAGCTCTTCCCACACTGATCACAGCTATAAGGCTTCTCTCCTGTGTGTATGCATTGGTGTGTAGTCAGGGATCCTGATTGATTGAAGCTCTTCCCACACTGATCACAGCTATAAGGCTTCTCCCCTGTGTGTATGCGTTGGTGTGTAGTCAGGGATCCTGAATGATTGAAGCTCTTCCCACACTGATCACAGCTATAAGGCTTCTCTCCTGTGTGTATGCGTTGGTGTGTAGTCAGGGATCCTGAATGACGGAAGCTCTTCCCACACTGATCACAGCTATAAGGCTTCTCTCCTGTGTGTATGCATTGGTGTGTAGTCAGGAATCCTGATTGATTGAAGCTCTTCCCACACTGATCACAGCTATAAGGCTTCTCTCCTGTGTGTATGCGTTGGTGTTTAGTCAGGGATCCTGAATGATTGAAGCTCTTCCCACACTGATCACAGCTATAAGGCTTCTCTCCTGTGTGTATGCGTTGGTGTGCAGTCAGGTCTCCTGATCGACTGAAGTATTTCCCACAATCAAAGCAGGTGTAAGTCCTGTCCCTTGTATGAATTCTCTGATTAGATTTTAAGATTTTAAATGCAGCAAAACTCTTGCCACTCTGAGAGCAGTGGTATGGTTTCTCTCCATTGTGAATCCGCTCATGAATCATCAATTCCTTCTGTTTAGCAAAACTCTTCCCACAGTCAGAGCAGCAGTGGTGAGGTTTCTTCCCTATACCTCTATGCTGGTGTTTCTTGAGGTGTTCTGATCTGGAGAGACTCTTCTCTTTCTTGTCAGCATCATGATGTTGCCGAGGCTCCACAGATGATAAGCCCCTCCCACTGAGAGAGCAACAATTAGGGCTGTCCCCTGTGAAACAAAGACATTGAATAACGTTTTGCAAATATGGATGCATAAACAGATGTCGTTCTATGAAAGACTGCCTTTTGGGTCCCTTTGACATTTTTCCTTCAATAATTGCATGCTAATATTGCATTTTAAAACTAATATTCAATAAAGTGCCATTTAATACAGAACACATGGAGAATTCAATTAATATGATTTTTTGGGGGGGAAAAACTAAAGTGACACAAATCAGCATTTTGACAGGTCCCTCCGTCAACCCTGTGTAACTTCTAGAAAGATTTTAACCCATCTAATACAATAATTACTCCAAGTTTTACCATCGTTGAGTAAAGTTACAAGTCCAGAATAATATGACTATTGTGAAGTCAATTAGTATAGGAGTTTGATTTAAATGTTGACATGCTTGGAAAGTAGAACAATTTCCCTCATCAACCTGTTAACATGGTCACATCTGAAATCAGGCTGCTCTGATGGGACTTTGATAAATAAATAAACATTGCTATCAAAATAAAGGTTCTGTAAAAGCGATCATGTTATTTTTTTGAAGCATATTTAATTCTGAGTTATTACAAATGTAGTTTGTATGTGAAAACTATTTCTAAGCTGCATACTTTTAGTTTTTCCTGAACTCACTGCACTCGGTCAAAAGATGTTAGCTGGCGCTGCTTGTGTTAGCACATACACCTCTATAACTCTGATTTAAGTGTTTACATGTCCTAATCATTCTAAAGAATTCTCAGAAAACCAGGTGTTTTTAAAGGTGTATCCTTACTTCGGTTATGACCTTACACCAATTAAGATCAGCAGAGTAAGATGTTTACATGACTAATGACATAATCAGCCTACTGCCATAATCAGTTTAATAGGAAATGATTAGTGTGCATGTAAAGCCCTAGTTATTTGGTTACTTTAACAGTCATTTCTGAACATATTTATTTTGTGTGATTAGTAATTCATTTACGCCTGTCCCTCATTTTAAGGTCAACCCTGTTACATGAACTGAACTCTTGTTTTAATATGGTGAAACTATTCTTTAAAAAATATATTTTTTGAAAATATATATTTTTTTGCATAAGAAAATCTAATAGTCATATCATAGAGTAAAAGCAGATGATGGTTCTACTATTTTTGTAAATTCTGTTTTGTGGTGGGAAAGTGAGCATCTCAACCCCTCTATCCAGACACAGACATGATAGAGATGTTTTAACAATAACTTTTTATGTTAAGACTGCATTCAATTACTACTTCCTGTTGCACAATACTAGCTTCCATTCCCCCCGTCACAAGCAGATTCATGGCTGATTTAAAGGACCGTTTTACCCATGTAATCTGGTGGTTCTGTTTTCAGTCGTCCCCTGTTACAGTCAACCCTGTTACTTTATTTGGCTC
The DNA here is from genome assembly GCF_013265735.2 of Oncorhynchus mykiss. Taxonomy (NCBI): domain Eukaryota; kingdom Metazoa; phylum Chordata; class Actinopteri; order Salmoniformes; family Salmonidae; genus Oncorhynchus; species Oncorhynchus mykiss. Next base: position 16,593,092 of record NC_048581.1, on the reverse strand, counting down.
TTACTATAGTATTTATATTTCATTAAACCTCTTGAGATGGGAAAACATGTATTAATATGTTGAACATGTGCTTATTTATGACAGAATGTTAAAATTATGTGAAATCAAACTTTTTTTTGGTACACTTCTTAAAATTGGGTGGAACGACCAGATATTTTCATCAATATTTAATTAATTCATTAATTGTTACAGAAGCAGACTGTAATCTAATCCACATGGTTCTTACTTAATGAAATCACATCTCCATGTTCCTCTTCTCCTCTCTCAGTTCCACTCTGCCCCGGTGTTTTCCTGCAGTCGACCAGACCCAGCAGTAAAGTACAGGGAGGCGATCGACCTGGGGACTCTGGGAGGGTGGAGGGGGACGGCCTAGATTTGTCCTGTTGGAAGTATTCAACATAGATTAACATTAAACCAAATATTGTATTAATTTAGTCTAAACCTCTGATTTGGGTGCATCCCTCGAACATCTCCTTTTTCCTCAAATGTTCAATTGTACACTACTTCCCACAAATCTAAGAGCATTAGATTGGTGGAGGAATGGGCTAGTTTCCACCATATATCTCATACCAGTCATTTCCTTTCAACCACCGATGAAGAGGTGAAGCAAGAGGGATAACTGGGCCCAAAATCTGGCTTCTGCCTTATTGGATCGAATATACATTTCGTAACGATTAGGTTGTTAGGAGTGTATTGATAAAAAATAGGAAACTTTATATGGTAGTAGTGACTTGTCGTCGTCACTCGTTACCGCAAACAAAGCCATAAACCACGCCCATTTCTACCATTGATCTTATTAACAACACTTCTAACTTTATGCCTAATAATGGTCCCACCTGATCTTATTGTGAATTTTCCAGTACTTATGTGGCAATTATTTAAAAATATTATTTTTTTAACCCTAACCTTAACACCACTTCTAGCTTTATGTCTAACCTTAAATAAATAAAAATGCGATATAGACATTTGTGGCTGTGGAAACTAGTGGAAACACTCATATCTGCCCTCTCATTGGCTATAATGTTCCCACCTGATCTTGCCTCTCTTTTCTCTTCCATTGTTGAAGACATTTATTTTCTTTGTTAGAACGGTCACTTGATTATCTGGTCAAATAATGGACAATGTGTTCGAAATCAGTGAATGAATGTGAACACTTTGGGAGGAAGGAGAGATTATTAGGTCATAATCACAGATTCCTAAACATGATATTGGCAGGCTACTTTGAAGAAGAAAAAAAATCCCAACAAGTTTTACCGTCATGCTTTTTTGGTCGAAACGTTTAAACCCAACGCAGGAATGTGGAGGATCAAAGACGATTAAAACTAGGACGAGACATTTTGGACAACACAGCAGGCCTATACTGTTAAAGCCAGACTTACCCGATCCATTGTGGAAGCTATTATTTATTTGTATGGAATGAAATATTGTTGGCTACAGTACAGTTCGACTACTTTGTTGTAGTGTAGAGATAATAACTAGGGAGTTGCGGAGAGAAAATTAGCTTCCCAAGGCTGCAAATGATGCGTCCCTAGACCAGAGCAATCAAACATCTACTTCAATATCAACACGGAATTAAGTTCAAACAAATAAACGTCTCATGTATCCTAATATTTCTTCAGAAAGTTCCTGGATAACATTATAGGTGATCTATAAAAGTCGAGTAAAGTCAAGAAAACGTTAAGAATCTTGTTGTTTGTTATCGTCTACCCTTGCCTGGCAGTAACTTGGAACACATGAGCAAAGAGGGAGTATCTGAATAGGCATCTCGTGAGGGTGTGTCTGAGAATGACTATTTCCGGTCTTTGGCTGCTGATATAATGGCAGCTGCTGTACACTACCAGTACAGACAGGACAAAGAGCTGTTTTTGCAAGTCTTTGCAATGGGTGCCTCAAACCTAATTCACATGTAATGCTCTGGTCAAAAATAAACGTAAGTCTGGTGGTGGAAAAAGTACCCAATTGTCATACTTGAGTCAAAGTAAAGATACCATAATAGAAAATGACAAGTCCAAGTGATAGTCACCTGGTAAAATTCTGCTTGAGTAAAAGTCTAAAAGTATTTGGTTTTAAATATACTTATGTATCAAAATAAATGTAATTGCTCAAATATACTTAAGTATTAAAAGTAAAAGTATGAATAATTAAAATGTCCTTATACTTAGCAAATCAGACGGCACAATTTTCTTTTTTTCTTTTTATTTAACGGTGAGGCAGGGGCACACTCCAACCCTCAGACTTAATTTAACGGTGAGGCAGGGGCACACTCCAACCCTCAGACTTAATTTAACGGTGAGGCAGGGGCACACTCCAACCCTCAGACTTAATTTAACGGTGAGGCAGGGGCACACTCCAACCCTCAGACTTAATTTAACGGTGAGGCAGGGGCACACTCCAACCCTCAGACTTAATTTAACGGTGAGGCAGGGGCACACTCCAACCCTCAGACTTAATTTAACGGTGAGGCAGGGGCACACTCCAACCCTCAGACTTAATTTAACGGTGAGGCAGGGGCACACTCCAACCCTCAGACTTAATTTAACGGTGAGGCAGGGGCACACTCCAACCCTCAGACTTAATTTAGAAACAACACATTTGTGTTTAGTGAGTCTGCCAGATTAGAGGAAGTAGGGATGACCAGGCATGTTCTCTTGATAAGTGTGTGAATTGAACCATTTTCGGTCCTGCTAAGCATTCAAAATGTAACGAGTACTTTTGAGTGTCAGGGGAAATGTATGGAGTAAAAGGTATATCATTTTCTTTGGGAATGTAGTGAAGTAAAAGTTGTCAAATATTTAAATACTTAAGTAAAGTACAGATTCCCACCAAAAAACGCCGTAAGTAAAAATACTTTAAAGTACTGCTTAAGTATTTTACACCCCTGCGTAAGTCTTTCTTCTAAACTAAACTACAGTCAAATATACTGTATTTATAACTAACTCCCTTCTGTCTATGTATGTAACTTGTATACAATCAAATAAATAACAATAAACACAATGCTTTATCGCTACAATAAAGCTAACGTTGGAGAACTAATGACAAGCTCATCGCTGCTGCCTGGATTTCACGTTTCCCTCGTCTGGGTTTCTTGTTGTGTTGGAGGAATTGAATTCCTATATGTTCATTAACCAATTCAATTGTAACAAAGCAAACCACTTTGTCCGTTTATAAGAATTTGTAAGGTTCTTATTTGCATAAAATAGACAAAGATCAGCCTCAAAATTAATCAGTAGCGTTTATTCCCGAGAGCTCTGGTCACAATACCATGTACATTGGTTTATATACCTCACATTTCATCATAAATGTCCCTCCTCCTCTCAGATACAATGGCAATATAGTTCACAAGCCTTCTCACATTGTTTAAAAGGTGGCAGACAATCTACTACAAGCCCAAGGTCTCTCCCCTCCCTGGGTAGGGACAGAATGTCCTGTAAGGAACACAGTATTCCAGCCGGTCTGACGATAGCTCTGCTCGTTTCTAACAAGGAACAGAAAGTCCTTGTTCTAATTCTTGCCTAAAACTACACACATTATATTCAGTATTATGATTATAATAAGATTCATACATTCATACATTAACAGAGTAGTACTCTGTTTAGTTATAATTCTAAGCTAAATGTATACATAATTTAGTCATTATTCATGAAAATCCCATAACATGTTGTTAGCAAGCAAATGGACAAAAACCTGTAATCAGCACACAGACAGTGTCAATGTTACAATCAACTAACGTTAGTTAAACCTGTAGTCAGCACACAGACAGTGTCAATGTTACAATCAACTAACGTTAGTTAAACCTGTAGTCAGCACACAGTGTCAATGTTACAATCAACTAACGTTAGTTAAACCTGTAGTCAGCACACAGACCGTTCGTTAGCTTGCATTCGAGTGCTGACTATATTTGACAACTTTTACTTTTACTTCACTAAATTCCTAAAGAAAATGATGTACTTTTTACTCCATACATTTTCCCTGAATCACAAAAGTACTTGTTAGAAGTTGAATGCTTAGTAGGACCGAAAATGGTTCAATTCACATATTTATCAAGAGAACATCCCTGGACATCCCTACTGCCTCTGATCTAGCGGACTCACTAAACACAAATGCTTTGTTTGTAAATGATGTCTGAGTGTTCCTCTGGCTATCCTTAAATTAAAAAAACTAGAAAAGTGTGCCGCCTGGTTTGCTTTGTTTAAAGACATTTTAATTATTCATACTTTTACTTTTAATTCTTAAGTATATTTGAGCAATTATGTTTACTTTTGTTACTTAAGTATATTTAAAACCAAATACTTTTAGATCAAGTAGAATTTTATTGGGTGACTTTCACTTAATTTTCTATTATGGTATCTTTACTTTACTCAAGTTTTACACTTGGGTACTTTTTCCACCACTGGACTTACGTTTATTTTTGACCGGAGAATTACTTGTGAATTAGGTTTGATGCACCCATTGCAAAGACTTGCATACACTGCTCCTTGTCCTATCAGTGCTGGTAGTGTACAGCAGCTGCCATTACAGCAGCAGCGAAAGACCGGAATCGGTCATTCCAAGACACTCCCTTACGAGGGAGAGGCCTGTTGAGATACTCCCTCTTTGCGCATGTGTTTCAAGTAGCTGTCAGGTAAAAAGTAAACGATAGCAGACAACAGGATTCTTAGTGAAAGGGGGTGTTGTTTGACGTTTTCATGACATTACTTGACTTTTATAATAACTTTCTGAAGTCATATTAGGCTACGTGAGACGTTTATTTTTATTAACTTAATTACGATATTTAAATAGATGTTTGATTGCTCTGGTCCAGGGGCGCATAACTTGCAGCCTTGAGAATCGAATTTTCTCTCGGAAACTCCTTGGTCGTTATCTGAACACTACAACAAAATAGTCTAACTGAACTGTAGCCTACAACATTTCATATCATACAAAGAAACAATAGCTTCCACGATGGATCGGGTAAGTCTGGTTTTAACATTATATGCCTGCTGTGTTGTATAAAATGTCTAGGCCTAGTTTTCATCATGTTTGATACTCCACATTCCTGTGTTTGGTTTAAACTGCTGGACAAAAAAAAACATGACGGTAAAACTTGTTGGGATTTGTTTTTTCTTCAACCAAGTAGACTTTTGCTATATAATGTTTAGGAATCTGTGACTATGACCGAATTATTTATCCTTCCTCCCAGTGTGCACATGTTCACATTCCTTCGCTGATTTCGAACACATTATCCATTATTTGACCAGATACTCAAGTGACTGCTCTAACAAAGAAAAGAAAGTCTTCAAATATGGAAGGCAATCGAAAGAGAGGCAAGATAGTCGTGGAAATATTCGGTCAATCATATTTTACAAATACCGGAGCATGTGAGTTCAAATAGACTTCTAATTACTTCATAATAAAAGCCGAGTTGGTTCATGAATTCAACTGCCTTCCAGTCTTGGCACATACGTTTTATACATTTGTCCTCAGGTAACTCCTCTTAATGGCTCATCCCCTCTGGCATTTAGCCACCGTTATCATATAGCCTTCATATTAGGGCGTGGAACACGTAGAGCCACAGAAATAGACAAAAATAGACCTTCACTCACCTTAAGCCAGGTTCATGCATGTAGGACCATAGTAACAGACCTTGGCACTCTACAGGAATAACCATACATGTCACCCTGCTAACTCCTCTGAAAGGGACACCCCTATTCTGGAAAATACCCAAGAGGTTTAACCATAGCAACAGTACATAGTTGGCCATAACACAGTTACAGGAATAACCAGCTGTGTCAAACCCCCAGACAGGTGCATGTCTAATGACCCAGAGTGCATATAGAGTGCACTAGTTTTGCTGGCTCCTTCTGAAATAAATCTTTACCACATAAGTACTGGAAAATTCACAATAAGATCAGGTGGGACCATAATTAGGCATAAAGTTAGAAGTGTTGTTAATAAGATCAATGGTAGAAATGGGCGTGGTTTGACTGTTTGCGGTTACTAGTGACGACCGGGCGCTACTCCCATATAAAGTGTCTTACTTTTATTAATACACTCCTAACAACCTAATCGTTAAGAAATTTAAATTACATCAAATAAGGCAGAAGCCAGATTTTGGGCCCAGTTACCCCTCTCTCTTTGCCTTTTCCTTGCTATTTGATAAGAAATGACTGGTATGAGATATATGGTGGAAACTAGCCCATTCCTCCACCAACCCAATACTATTAGATTAGTGGGAAGTTGTGAACGATTGGAAATGTGAGGAAAAAGGATATATTCTAGGGATGCACCCAAATCAATCAGAGGTTCAGACTGAATTAATACAACATTTGGTTTATTGATAAATTATGTTAAATATTTCTTGTGTCCAACAGGACAAAGCTAGCCCGTCCCCCTCCACCTTCCAGGAGTCCCCAGGTCAATCGCCTCTCCGTACTTTACTGCTGGTTCTGGTCGACTGCAGGAAAACACCGGGGCAGAGTGGAACTGAGAGAGGAGAAGAGGAACATGGAGATGTGATTTCATTAAGTAAGAACCATGTGGATTAGACTACAGTCTGCTTCTGTAACAATTAATTATATATTGATTAAAGTATGGTCGTTCCACCCAATTTTGAGGATTTTTTTTAATGAACTAATTTTAACATTCTGTCATAAAGAGCACATGTTCAACTTCATAAAGCATTTAACTACAAAAATGTAGGAACAGTTTCACCATATTAAAACAAGAGTTCAGTTCATGTAACAGGGTAGACCTTAAAATGAGGGACAGACTCACTAATCACATGAAATAAATCATGTTCAGAAATGACTGTTAAAGTAACCAAATAACTAGGGCTTTACATGCACACTAATCATTTCCTATTAAACTGATTATGGCAGTAGACCGAGTATGACATTAGTCATGTAAACACCTTTCACTGCTGATCTTAATTGGTGTAAGGTCATAACCGAAGTAAGGATACGCCTTTAAAAACACCTGGTTTTCTGAGAATTCTTTAGAATGATTAGGACATGTAAACACTTTAATCAGAGTTATAGAGGTGTATTTAATCTGTGTATGTGCTAACACAAGCAGCGCCAGCTAACTTCTTTTGACCGAGTGCAGTGAGTTCAGGAAAAACAAAGTATGCATCTTAGACATAGTTTTCACATACAAACTGAATTTGTCATAACTCAGAATTAAATATGCTTAAAAAAAAGAACATGCTGTGATAGAACGTTTATTCTGATTGGCCATTTTCAGCAAAGTCCCCTCAGAGCAGCCTGATTTCAGATGTGTCCATGTAAACAGGTTTATTAGGGAAATTGTTCATTCAAAGCATGTTAACGTTTAAATCAAACTCTTATACTAATTGACTTCACAATAATCGTATTATTCTGCACTTGTAACTTTACTCAATGATGGTAAAACTTGGAGAAATGATTGTATTAGTTGGGTTAAAATCTTTCTAGAAGTTAAATAGGGTTGATGTGACACAGGGTTGATGTGACACAGGGTGGATGTGACACAGGGTGGATGTGACACAGGGTTGATGGAGGAACTTGTCAAAATGCAGAAACTTGTCACTTTAGAAAGTCTTTATTCATAATAAAAATCTGATTAGTCGAATTCTTCATGTGTTCAGTATTAAAGGGCTCTATTTAATATAACAGAGATTTAAAAATCAATATTGGTGCACAATTTCTACTGAAAAAAATCAAAGAGATGCAAAGGGCATTCATTTCATGGAACGACTCATCTGTTAATGGACCCATATTTACAAAACCTAACTATTCAATGTCTTTGTTTCACAGGTGACATCTCTAATCGTTGCTCTCTCAGTGAGAGGGGCTTATCATCTGGGGAGCCTCAACATCATGATGCTGACAAGAAAGAGAAGAGTCTCTCCAGACCAGAACACCTCAAGAAGCACCAGCATAGAGGTATAGGGAAGAAACCTCACCACTGCTGCTCTGACTGTGGGAAGAGTTTTGCTAAACAGAAGGAATTGATATTTCACCAGCGGATTCACACCGGAGAGAAACCGTACCACTGCTCTCAGCGTGGGAAGAGTTTCGCTGCATCTAAAACCTTAAAATCTCATCAGATAATTCATACAGGGGAGAGCCCTTATCCCTGCTTTGATTGTGGGAAATACTTCAATCAATTAGGAGCCCAGACTACACACCAATGCATACACACTCGAGAGAAGTCTTATAGCTGTGATCAATGTGGGATGCGCTTCAGGAAATCAGACCACCTGACTACACACCAACGCATACACACGGGAGAGAAGCCTTATAGCTGTGATCAGTGTGGGAAGTGCTTCAGTCATTCAGGAGGCCTGACTAAACACCAACGCATACACACAGGAGAGAAGCCTTATAGCTGTGATCAGTGTGGGAAGAGCTTCAATCAGTCAGGAGACCTGACTTCACACCAACGCATACACACAGGAGAGAAGCCTTATAGCTGTGATCAGTGTGGGAAGAGCTTCAATCAATCAGTACACCTGACTAGACACCAACGAATACACACAGGAGAGAAGCCTTATAGCTGTGATCAGTGTGGAAAGAGTTTTGCTCTAGATTTCAATCTGGCAACACACCAGCGAATACACACTGGAGAGAAACCTTACTCCTGTCTATGTGGAAAGAGCTTTGCTCATTCAGCATCACTGAAAAACCACCACAAAGCACAAACATGTTGTCTTTCATCTCCCTCCTCTCTGGCACCGGTTCCATATCCCTAAATAAACTTTACATAGAAAACATCTTGTAAAGAATCATCCAACTCCCATTCTCTAACAGTTACTAAGTCTGAATACCATGGTAACATGTATAGTATAATATGCAGCTCTGGATCCATATGTATCAAGTGTGTTGGAGTAGGAGTGCTGATCTAGGATCAGGTCCCCTGTCCATGTATTCTCATTTTGATCTAAATGGCTTAATGTCATCATGGACAATGTCATAGTGAACCGTTTGTGTGTAGAGGGGGATGTTGAGGTGGGTTGGGGTGTTCAGATGTGTATCTTATTTAAATAACTCATATTATCCATTAAATAATTGTGTAATATTTAATAATGTTTCAACAATACTAGGTGTGTATTCAGTAGATCAATATATTAAATCCATTATCTGCTCAACAACATCTGCTTTTCACTTCATTTTTTTGTGTTTTTTTTATATGGACCAGAGGTCTCTTCTAGAATATTTTGCTCCAAAAAGATCTAGACATTTATTGTAAAACCATTTAACAGGCTTTAGTGCAGCTGATGGACCATACAGAAGAATGCAGCTATAGGAAATGTTGTTCTCATCCTCTGTCTCTCTGGTTCATGTGGTTCAGGTGACCATTTTTCTAAAGACTTATCTTTCACTTTATCATGTTGATTGTTATTCAGTGACTGATTCATTCATTTGTGTAAAAAACATGAAGAAAGCCTCAATCTGACATGGGGCATAGCAGGGAATGGACAGGTGAGTTGAGGTCAAAAAGTATTTGTTTTCTTTCAGATCTTTTTATCAGTGCTTGATTAATCTTGCCTGGCACATTGGAACCAATGGAATAGTCCCAAGGTATGTTGATCTGTCTTTTCTCCTCCAGGGAGACTCAGTTCAGTTTATGACAACGTCTCAGGCATGGCCATGGCCCCTACTGCAGCACAGATGAGCAGGATGACGTTCACTACACCAATGTCCACCTCTCTTAATAACCAGGAAGTGCCTCTACTCCCCTGTCCAACTGCACCAACCAAGAAAGAGGATGACAATGTCCAGTATGATGTGAAATCAACCGCCCCAGTGCTGCCACCTGGTGAACAAGTCAATCCATTACATCTCAGATCATCTTTTAATTAGATGGTACTTTTGCTTGACAGGTAGGAATGCATACAACACTTCTATGTTATGCAGACAAGCAGTTGTTTGTTTAAATGTATTAACATCTACATGATTACTTAAAATGAGACCCCAGAAGTGAAGATTGATGATGACTTGTTGCATCTCCTTTCTTCCAGGCTATCACATCCGGCCGTCATTGGGAGTCCCACAGAGCGGCGCACAATTGGCCCAGTGTTGTCCGGGGTAGGCCGTCATTGTAAATAATAATTTGTTCTTAACTGACTTGCCTAGTTAAATAAAGGTTCAATAAAAATAAATAACAGACCTCCGGCACAAGAAGCTTGGGAGGACCCCTCTGTACTATATACCACAGTCAACAAACCCAGAACCAAAAAGACCACAATCAACAGACCTGAACACAACAAGACCTAAATTCAGGATGGGCTTCCTCTCACTACCATATTTGGAAACGCCAAGCGGATGCTTCACATTTCTACATCCGGTGAAATATCTGTCTCATTGTTCTGTGATACTACAACAGAACAATTAGACATTTCACCAGATGTAGAAATGTTCCAAATGGTACCTTGTTCCCTCTAGTGCACGATGTAGGGAATAGGTGCCATTTTGGATGCACTCTGAACACAAAAAGATTCAGTCAAAGTTGCATTATAGACAGGCATACTGCACTCACATTTTAAAGGTAATAACACTTAAGCCAACCTCCATGGCATATACTATAGGGTTTAATATAGTATACTATAGGGTTTAATATAGTATACTATAGGGTTTAATATAGTCTACTGTAGGGTTTAATATAGTATACTATAGGGTCTACTGTAGGGTTTAATATAGTATACTATAGGGTTTAATATAGTCTACTGTAGGGTTTAATATAGTATACTATAGGGTCTACTGTAGGGTTTAATATAGTATACTATAGGGTTTAATATAGTATACTATAGGGTTTAATATAGTATACTATAGGGTTTAATATAGTATACTATAGGGTTTAATATAGTATACTATAGGGTTTAATATAGTCTACTGTAGGGTTTAATATAGTATACTATAGGATCTACTGTAGGGTTTAATATAGTATACTATAGGGTTTAATATAGTATACTATAGGGTTTAATATAGTATACTATAGGGTCTACTGTAGGGTTTAATATAGTATACTATAGGGTCTACTATAGGGTTTAATATAATATACTATAGGGTTTAATATAGTATACTATAGGGTTTAATATAGTATACTATAGGGTTTAATATAATATACTATAGGGTTTAATATAGTATACTATAGGGTTTAATATAATATACTATAGGGTTTAATATAGTATACTATAGGGTTTAATATAATATACTATAGGGTTTAATATAGTATACTATAGGGTCTACTGTAGGGTTTAATATAGTATACTATAGGGTTTAATATAGTATACTATAGAGTCTACTGTAGGGTTTAATATAGTATACTATAGGGTTTAATATAATATACTATAGAGTCTACTGTAGGGTTTAATATAGTATACTATAGGGTCTACTGTAGGGTTTAATATAGTATACTATAGGGTTTAATATAGTATACTATAGGGTTTAATATAGTCTACTGTAGGGTTTAATATAGTATACTATAGGGTCTACTGTAGGGTTTAATATAGTATACTATAGGGTTTAATATAGTATACTATAGGGTTTAATATAATATACTATAGGGTCTACTGTAGGGTTTAATATAGTATACTATAGGGTCTACTGTAGGGTTTAATATAGTATACTATAGGGTTTAATATACTATAGAGTCTACTGTAGGGTTTAATATAGTATACTATAGGGTCTACTGTAGGGTTTAATATAATATACTATAGGGTCTACTGTAGGGTTTAATATAGTATACTATAGGGTCTACTGTAGGGTTTAATATAATATACTATAGGGTCTACTGTAGGGTTTAATATAGTATACTATAGGGTTTAATATAGTATACTATAGGGTTTAATATAGTATACTATAGGGTCTACTGTAGGGTTTAATATAGTATACTATAGGGTCTACTGTAGGGTTTAATATAGTATACTATAGGGTTTAATATAATATACTATAGGGTCTACTGTAGGGTTTAATATAGTATACTATAGGGTTTAATATAGTATACTATAGAGTCGACTATAGGGTTTAATATAGTATACTATAGGGTCTACTGTAGGGTTTAATATAGTATACTATAGGGTTTAATATAATATACTATAGGGTCTACTGTAGGGTTTAATATAGTATACTATAGGGTTTAATATAGTATACTATAGGGTCTACTGTAGGGTTTAATATAGTATACTATAGGGTTTAATATAATATACTATAGAGTCTACTGTAGGGTTTAATATAGTATACTATAGGGTCTACTGTAGGGTTTAATATAGTATACTATAGGGTCTACTGTAGGGTTTAATATAGTATACTATAGGGTTTAATATAGTATACTATAGGGTTTAATATAATATACTATAGGGTCTACTGTAGGGTTTAATATAGTATACTATAGGGTCTACTATAGGGTTTAATATAGTATACTATAGGGTTTAATATAGTATACTATAGGGTTTAATATAGTATACTATAGAGTCGACTATAGGGTTTAATATAGTATACTATAGGGTTTAATATAGTATACTATAGAGTCTACTGTAGGGTTTAATATAGTATACTATAGGGTTTAATATAATATACTATAGAGTCTACTGTAGGGTTTAATATAGTATACTATAGGGTCTACTGTAGGGTTTAATATAGTATACTATAGGGTCTACTGTAGGGTTTAATATAGTATACTATAGGGTTTAATATAGTATACTATAGGGTTTAATATAATATACTATAGGGTCTACTGTAGGGTTTAATATAGTATACTATAGGGTTTAATATAATATACTATAGAGTCTACTGTAGGGTTTAATATAGTATACTATAGGGTCTACTGTAGGGTTTAATATAGTATACTATAGGGTTTAATATAATATACTATAGAGTCTACTGTAGGGTTTAATATAGTATACTATAGGGTTTAATATAATATACTATAGAGTCTACTGTAGGGTTTAATATAGTATAATATAGGGTTTAATATAGTATACTATAGGGTCTACTGTAGGGTTTAATATAGTATACTATAGGGTCTACTGTAGGGTTTAATATAGTATACTATAGGGTCTACTGTAGGGTTTAATATAGTATACTGTAGGGTTTAATATAGTATACTATAGAGTCTACTGTAGGGTTTAATATAGTATACTATAGGGTTTAATATAATATACTATAGGGCCTACTGTAGGGTTTAATATAGTATACTATAGGGTCTACTATAGGGTTTAATATAGTATACTATAGGGTTTAATATAGTATACTATAGGGTTTAATATAGTATACTATAGAGTCGACTATAGGGTTTAATATAGTATACTATAGGGTTTAATATAGTATACTATAGAGTCTACTGTAGGGTTTAATATAGTATACTATAGGGTTTAATATAATATACTATAGAGTCTACTGTAGGGTTTAATATAGTATACTATAGGGTCTACTGTAGGGTTTAATATAGTATACTATAGGGTCTACTGTAGGGTTTAATATAGTATACTATAGGGTTTAATATAGTATACTATAGGGTTTAATATAATATACTATAGGGTCTACTGTAGGGTTTAATATAGTATACTATAGGGTTTAATATAATATACTATAGAGTCTACTGTAGGGTTTAATATAGTATACTATAGGGTCTACTGTAGGGTTTAATATAGTATACTATAGGGTTTAATATAATATACTATAGAGTCTACTGTAGGGTTTAATATAGTATACTATAGGGTTTAATATAATATACTATAGAGTCTACTGTAGGGTTTAATATAGTATAATATAGGGTTTAATATAGTATACTATAGGGTCTACTGTAGGGTTTAATATAGTATACTATAGGGTCTACTGTAGGGTTTAATATAGTATACTATAGGGTCTACTGTAGGGTTTAATATAGTATACTGTAGGGTTTAATATAATATACTATAGGGTCTACTGTAGGGTTTAATATAGTATACTATAGGGTCTACTGTAGGGTTTAATATAGTATACTATAGGGTTTAATATAATATACTATAGGGTCTACTGTAGGGTTTAATATAGTATACTATAGGGTTTAATATAATATACTATAGAGTCTACTGTAGGGTTTAATATAGTATACTATAGGGTTTAATATAATATACTATAGAGTCTACTGTAGGGTTTAATATAGTATACTATAGGGTCTACTGTAGGGTTTAATATAATATACTATAGGGTCTACTGTAGGGTTTAATATAGTATACTGTAGGGTTTAATATAGTATACTATAGGGTCTACTGTAGGTATAGTATACTATAGGGTTTAATATAGTATACTATAGGGTTTAATATAGTATACTATAGGGTCTACTGTAGGGTTTAATATAGTATACTATAGGGTCTACTGTAGGGTTTAATATAGTATACTATAGGGTTTAATATAATATACTATAGGGTCTACTGTAGGGTTTAATATAGTATACTATAGGGTTTAATATAGTATACTATAGAGTTTAATATAATATACTATAGGGTCTACTGTAGGGTTTAATATAGTATACTATAGGGTTTAATATAGTATACTATAGAGTTTAATATAATATACTATAGGGTCTACTGTAGGGTTTAATATAGTATACTATAGGGTTTAATATAATATACTATAGGGTCTACTGTAGGGTTTAATATAGTATACTATAGGGTTTAATATAGTATACTATAGGGTCTACTGTAGGGTTTAATATAGTATACTATAGGGTTTAATATAATATACTATAGAGTCGACTATAGGGTTTGATATAATATATATAGTATATATAATAAAGGTCTTGGACAATTTCGTCATGGGTCGCAGGCTCATGGCTTGAGACTGAGCTGTGGCTAAAAGCTTTGCTTGGTATATCTGAAAGGGGACAAGATAAAATACCAAACTCGTCATTACACAGGTTTTGTTTTAGCTCTGTGTGTGTATTTTAGCGAGAGGAAACTGCTGCCCATAATGTTGTAAAGTGTCATGGGTCATGGCACAACAAACTGGGAAATAATTTCTGTAACTTCATTAATGCACAAGACTATACACCCACACTTTGGACCCTATTCAGACTTGAGAACTTAACATCGACTTAAGTCCCAAAATATTGCCAAATGTCCACGTTTTATTGACTTAACTCCATGTTACGTCAACATATCTCAAGTCTGAATCGGGCCCTTCATACACATCATGCAATTAACATTGTAATTGTTGTAGTTTTTAGTAAAATCAATATCATTTATCATGAGAGATTGAGTTAAATCATCCCTTTTAAAACAAAAGTATTTGCTGGACTTGATATCACTTAGTACGCTCCATGTATTAAATAACACAATATAATCAGCTTTATTTAATGAGCCCTAACAATAAATCTACACAGTGATTTAAACGTTTTCTCTTTCCGTCCTGAATGAGGTAAGTCACAGGTCCCAGTCTCCAGATTACTGTCGCCTGAATCCATTTCCCTGTCACACTTGTTCTTCCTCCTGGAAAACTCAAAGGTGTAGTCTACCATGGTCATGGTGTTTATTTTGTTTGGCATGTTTTTCTTCCACTGTTTTAGCTAAGTCAGGTCGGAGTAGGTTGAAGCGTGTTCAGATCTGGCGCTTCAGGAAGAGCTCAGCAGGGGTCCGACATGTGACTCTGTGGGGGGTCCTGCAGAACATTGGCTCAGCGATGCTTGAGAAAGACAGTAGATTGTCTGTTGTCCTCAAACGTTTTTTTTCAGAGCTCGCTTGAGTATCTGGACTGACCTTTCTGCTGCGCATTCGAGTCAGGATGGTAAGCAGGAACAAGGGTCTGTTTGATTCTGTTGTTTTGTAGGAATTGTTTGAAATCAGAAGAGACCAACTGGAGTCCATTATCAGAGACAATTTATTTGCACAATCCATAGACTGCAAACAGCCTTCGTAGGTTTTTGATGAAGTTCGTTGATGTCATGGAAGTTATGTGAAAAACTTCCAAACACTTTGAATGGCTGTCGATTATCACCTCGTAAATTAATGTTCTCACCTCACAAAGGAATGTCCTTACCTAACAAAGGAATGTCCTCACCTCACAAAGGAAGGTTCTCACCTCACAAAGGAAGGTTCTCACCTCACAAAGGAATGTTCTCACCTCACAACGAAATGTTCTTACTTACCTCACAACGGAACGTTCTCACCTCACAACGGAACGTTCTCACCTCACAACGGAATGTTCTCAACTCACAACGGAATGTTCTCACCTCACAACGGAATGTTCTTACCTCACAACGGAATGTTCTCACCTCACAACGGAATGTTCTCACCTCACAACGGAATGTTCTCACCTCACAACGGAATGTTCTCACCTCACAACGGAATGTTCTCACCTCACAACGGAATGTTCTCACCTCACAACGGAATGTTCTCACCTCACAACGGAACGTTCTCACCTCACAACGGAACGTTCTCACCTCACAACGGAATGTTCTCACCTCACAACGGAATGTTCTCACCTCACAACGGAATGTTCTCACCTCACAACGGAACGTTCTCACCTCACAACGGAATGTTCTCACCTCACAACGGAATGTTCTCACCTCACAAAGGAATGTTCTTACTTACCTCGCAAAGGAATCGTCTCACCTAGCAAAGGAATTTTCTCACTGCGTTGTCCTTAATGGCAGGTGATTCAGAGCATCATGGTAACACATTTCCGAGACCAGAGAAACAGCGTCCTCTGTGTCTAATTGCATGTCCAAATCCTTTCCAGCCAATGTCACATTCATTGTAACGCCCTTTTTCCCATTGGAAGTTGTGTAAACTGTATACACTTCAAACATCTTTAAATCTTATTCCCCCTCAGCAGACTGAAAATATTCGGCATGGGTCCTCTGAACCTCAAAATGTTCTATAGCTGCACCATCGGCCTCCGACCTCAAGGCCCTACAGAGGGTAGTGCGTACAGTCCAGTACATCACTGGGTCCAAGCTTCCTGCCATCCAGGACCTCTATACCAGGCGGTGTCAGAGGAAGGCCCTAAACATGGTCAAAGACTCCAGCTACCCTAGTCTTAGACTGTTTTCTCTGCTACCGCACGGCAAGCGGTACCGGAGCGCCAAGTCTAGGTCCAAAAGGCTTTTTAACAGCTTCTACCCCCAAGCCATAAGACTCCTGAACAGCTAATCAAATGGCTACCCAGACTATTGACCCCCTTTACGCTGCTGCTACTCTGTTTATTATCTATGCATAGTCACTTTACCTCTACCTACATGTACATATTACCTCGACTAACCAGTGCCCCCGCACATTGATTCTCTGTACCGGTACCCCCTGTATATACCCTCACTAATGCTATTTTACTGCTACTCCTTCATTATTTTTATTTTTTTCCTTAATTAACATTTATTTTTCTTACAACTTCACTGTTTATATTATAAGCTAATAGAAAGGGTAACAACCAATCAGGTAAGCGATAATTGTATCTAGGCAGATTACCATGCTCAAATATTTTTTTTTTAACCTTTATTTAACTAGGCAAGTCAAAACCTGGACGATGCTGGGCCAATTGTGTGCCACTCTATGGGACTCAGCCGGATGTGATGCAGCCTGGATTCAAACCAGGGACGACAGTGACGACTCTTGCACTGAGATGCTGTACCTGAGACCGCTACTCCACTCAGGACCAATCTATTACACCATCCATCCATCCATCCATCCACCCATCCATCCATCCATCCATCCATCCATCCACCCATCCATCCATCCATCCATCCATCCATCCATCCATCCATCCATCCATCCATCCATCCATCCATCAGACTAGAACAGACCTACACAGAGTCTGTGTCTGAAATGGCATCCTATTACCTATATACTGTCAGGTGACATTTCAGATGTAGCCATCCTCTCTAACAGTTAGAAGCCAAACAAACGTCAGGGACTCCAAATGTCATTAAGTCACTATTGTGGATTGTCGATGCAATGACGTCTCACAAATCATCATCGCCATGGTGATATTCCATGACATTTATTTGGATGGTTGAAGTGTTGTCGAGGAGTGGGCATAACACTACACTCTTTGGAAAAAAGGTGCTATCTAGAACCTTAAAGAGTTCTTTAGCTGTCTCCATAGGAGAACCCTTTTGAGTTTCAGGTAGAACCTCTTTGGTTCCAGCTAGAACTCTTTAGGGTTCCATGTAGAACTCTTTCTACAGACCAGGTGCTACCCGTCACATTAGGAAACTGTTGCATTGACACTTATGAGTATGGTGGGCTGAATTTTCTGGACATTCCTACCTTAAATAATACTTTTAAGATCAGTTTGATAAAACACTGACTAAGAAGACCCACTTCTATGTGGAACTGCATTCCTCGAAAATAAAAGAGAGCGGCACACTCTTGGAGCTCAGATGCAAAAATTTTAATACCAACGTTTCGACAGCCAAGCTGTCTTCATCAGGGTATAATCACAAACACTGCGGGATGACTCGTTTATATAGTGTCAAAAGACACAGGTGTCTGTAATCATGGCCAGGAGTGGCCTAATATCATTGGTTAATAATCAAATATTAAAATGTCATACAAAGAACAGCATACAAACAAATGGATAGCATACGACCATAGATTAATTTGACTATACAAGTTTACACACAATTACAATGGCAAAGTCACAATAATCACAAGAATGGCTTCAGATCAAAGTCTACGTTGAGACCGAAGGGCGCAAGGGTCTTTAAATTAAAGATCCAGGCAGCCTCTCGTTTTAACAATAAATTATCAAGGTCACCCCCTCTCCTAGGGAGGGTGACATGTTCGATGCCAATATAACGCAGAGACGAAATCGAGTGGCCTGCCTCCAAGAAGTGGGCCGCAACTGGATAAGTAAAGTTTTTACACCTAATGGTGCTACGATGCTCTGAGATACGTACTTTTAATTCGCGCTTTGTTTTACCTACATCATTTTTACCACAAGGACAAGTTATAAGATAAATAACTGCCTTAGTGGAGCACGTAATAACACCTTTTATTGGGATCGATTTCCCTGTTTGTGGGTGTTTGAAGGATCCACATTTATAAGTGCCATTGCATTGCGCACAGCCATTACATTTGTAATTTCCATCCATTAGGGGTGCAAATAGACGTTGTTCAGGAATATCTTGGGGTGGTAAATCAGAGTTTACCAATTGGTCTCTGAGATTTCTGCCCCGCGAGAATACGACCAAGGGAAGGTCCGAAAACACATTACCGAGACTATCATCGGATTTTAGAATGTGCCAATGTTTGTGAACAATTCCCTTAATTTGTTCAGAGCACTTTGAATAGCGGGTAGTTAGAACGCAATAATGCGTCTTTTTGCGAGACTGACCTTGAAAAAGGTCATGTCTCGTTTTGTTTCGAATTTTCTCAATGGCAATATTAATCTGATCATTCTTGTAGCCCCTCTCCTTGAACTTTCTTTCCGTCTCAGCCATATTTCTGTCGAAATCGGACTGTATTTTGCGAATTCTTTTGATTCGACAGAATTGGCTGTTAGGGCAAACTATTTTTTAAGGGAAGTGGGTGACAACTATCAGCCCTCGACAAACTGTTACGATCAGTAGGTTTCCTGTAAAGATCAGTGTATAGAACATTATCTTCACACAAGATCAGAAGATCAAGAAAACTGATTAGACGTGTGTCAGATTGCATAGTAAATCTCAGATGCTCAGAACAGGAGTTAAGAAAAGCATGGAAGGCCTGGAGCTGTTTTGCATCACCCCTCCATAGAACAAAAATATCATCAATATACCGTTTCCAAATAATGATGTGAGGCAAGAAAACATTTTTGAGAGGATTGAAAATAGACTTTTTCTCCATGCAACCCACATACAAATTAGCATAGTTAGGAGCCATGGGGGATCCCATAGCAGTCCCTTTAGTCTGAATAAAGAAATAATTTAGAAACATGAAAAAGTTATGCGTGAGTACGTTAGGGTCACGTTGCAGAAGAAAATGTTCCATAGCTTCAATACCGCCCTCGTGTGGAATATTAGTGTATAATGACTCAACATCAAAAGTAACTAACAAGGTCTTCTCAGGGAGCGGATCAAGAGATTCAATGATAGAGATCATACTGCTGGTGTCCTTTACAAAGGAGGGGAGCTGTTCTGCGAGTGGTCTAATAAAAAAGTAAACAAAAGTAGATAGAGGGGCCGTTACTGCATCAATGCCCGCTACAATAGGGCGCCCTGGAGGTTGTGTAACATTCTTGTGTAATTTCGGCAAAGTATAGAAAGTGGCAATTTTAGGGTGTTGAATAGCCAAAAAAGCATGTTATTTTTTGGTTATCTGACCAGAACTTAAATACCCATCTAGGACAGACAAGATAGTATTCTGAAATTGGGAAGTGGGGTCACTTCTGAGTTTCTTGTAAAAGGTGTTGTCAAGCAGCTGTCTATGACACTCATGTACATAAGCTGTCCTATCCATGAGTACAACCGACCCACCCTTATCAGCAGGACGAATAAGTACTGACGTATCAGATTGTAAATCAAGCAAAACTTGTTTTTCATTCTTGGGTAAATTATGGAAAGATTTGGACCCCTGTTTATTCTTAAGGAGAAGTCCAACATCATTTTCCACAAGTCTGCAATATGTCTCGATAGAGTGATTGCGATTGGCTGGAGGTATAAAATAACTCTTGCTTCTAGGGAGTCGGAGTATGTGCAGGAGAGCAACCTACTGGTTCAATAGAAGTGTCAGAATTAGGGGAGCTAAAGTATTCCCTTAAACGGATGTTTCTGAAAAACTTAAACATGTCTACCTTAACATCAAAATCGTTGCACTGAGTTGTAGGCACAAAAGATAACCCTTTATTAAGCAAAGAGACATGGGCAGGGCTCAATATCTTGCTTGATAAATTAAAGACACTCAGTCCCGTGGGTTCTGGGACCGTGTGAACGGTCTCCTCTGCCTCTGATATTCGTTTCTTCTTACCCCGTCGGGTGCGACATCTCGTCGATGCGCGTGCCTGCGGCCTCCTCCGCCCTTCCGTCCGTCCAGTCTCTCGTTGAATAAAAAATTCCGCTGGAAGCCGATGAGGCGCTGGTTGTAGAGCGTTGATCAGACAAGGGTGGATAGAAGTTAGCGGCGTCCCTCCTGCGTCTGTCATGGAGAGGGGGAGCAGGACCTCTTTTGTCAGGGTTTCTCCAGAAGTAGACTTTACAATCGGCCTTGTCTTTTTTGTCTTTTTGAATTTCTTGATTTTAAGTTCCTTTATTTCTGTAGACAACTTGTCCTGGAGCGCTTGGTTAGTTTTCATCAATTCATTGAATATGCCATCATCATTAACAGCTGTTTGTAGAGCTGTGCGTTTGTCTTTAATCGTGTAATCCATTTCAATAAAATCCCTTTTTAACTGGTCAACAATTAATGTCATTAAATCAATAGAGCATTTATTCAGGATGGCACACCAGCGTTCACAGTAATCATCTGTGCGCTGTCCCAATGATGGTTATTTTTGCCACCTGAGTCCCCGTGGAATAATGCCTCGACGCACATAATCACTAAGAGTGACTATATGTAGATGCGTTCTCGTCTGGCGCTTAGATAAATGTAACAGTTCTTTCGAGAGGTCAGAATTACCTCCCGGCATGTCAAAAAGGGACTCCGAAATAATGATATTATCACGCTCCCTTTGGCTATATTCAAAGTAATCTTGTATGGGTCTATGACCAGTGTCAGGAAAATAATTATCATTCGGCATCGTTTAAGAGCTTTTTTATCGGTAGGGTGCTGTTTACTGGGTAACAGAACGATCTAGAAGAAAAATAAACGCACACCTATTAAGACGATGTGCTGGCTAGCGGAGTAGAAACTGCATTCCTCATCATGCCTTTTCTACTTTGGTGGCCTTAACTTCATGTTTGTTTGCTATTGACAAAGTTCCAGTGAAACTCTGCTTTTCATCAACAGGTTTTCTAGTCATGGTCCTTCATTTAGAAGCATAATTTCTCCCCACACATATATTATATCTGGAATAATCAGCACATATTGAATAACAATAAATCTTTGTTTTTAAAATATTGGTTCAGAAATAATATCCTATTGGTGAGACAACCTGTAAATGCAGAGTATTTTACTTCATGCTACCTGCCGCCCCATTATTCAGGAGCATGTTAAGACCCTCAGAACTCATTCTTATCACTTTACAAGATTCCTGTAAGGCCTAAAGAGTTTACAATTATTTTAGTCTCCATTCCCTCAAGTGTTGCTTTATTTTTTATTTACTTATTTAACTAGGCAAGTCAGTTTAGAACAAATTCTTATTTTCAATGACAGCGGGTTAAAAACGGCTTTGTTCAGGGGCAGAACAACAGACTTCTTCTACCTTGTCAGGTCGGGGACTCAATCTCGCAACCTTCCGGTTACTAGTCCAATGCTTTAACCACTAGGCTACCTGCCGCCCCATTATTCAGGAACATGTTAAGACCCTCAGAACCTACCTTCGATTACCCCTGTTGACTCAATAGTAGTAAAGATTTGTTTTTGTTTGTTTTAGTCCATTCAACAACAGAGTGATACTTGCCTTGTATCAACAGGATTTTGTATCTGTCTATACACCTTATGTAATTCCTTATTGGAATCGTTTTATTGATAATATCTGTTGTCTCATACATACGTACTTTCTAACACAATTAAGGAAGGTTATTATAAAATAATTCATTAATATTACCCTGCCAACCACTAAATGAAGATTTAAAAATCGATACATTCAAATTGTACCTTTTGCAACAGTTTTGCATCTTTTTTTGAATGGTATTAATGTAAAGAATTTTGGCAAGACATCAGTAGATTTATAATGGAAAATCTGCATTTAGATTTGACACTATTATGGAGAGACGTATTACATTCATTCTTTACCGACGATAGAAATCATTTGGATTGACATTTTTATTATTCATTCACTCGCCGTACAGTAGGTGGCAGCAATACGGCAATAGGTGTAGTCTGCCATAAAACCTTAAAGAAGAACAAGACAACAGGAAATTGTTGACGAGAACAGCTTGGGTCGAACAGTTCATATCATACAAAGGAACAGTAGCTTCCACAATGGATCGGGTAAGTCTGGTTTTAACATTATATTCCCGCCGTGTTGTATAAAATGTCTAGGCCTAGTTTTCATCATATTTGAACCTCCACATTGCTGTGTTCTGTTTGGAGCGGCAGGTAGACTAGTGGTTAGAGCGTTGGGTCAGTAACCGAATCACCGAGCTGACAAGGTAAACATCTGTCGTTCTGTTCCTGAACAAGGCAGTTGACCCACTGTTGATGGTCAGTCATTGGAAATAAGAATGTGTTCTCAACTGACTTGCCTAGTTATTATATGTTTTTTTAAATAGCCTACAACTATATCATTTGTATTTATTATGGATACTCTTCCTGGGGTCCAGCAAAATTAAGACAATTCATACAATCATGTTTAGGAATCTGTGACTATGACCTAATTCTCTCCTTCCGCCCAGTGTGCACATGTTCACATGCCTTCACTGATTTCTTACACATGAGCCATTATTTGACCAGATATTCAAGTGGCCGTTCTAACAAAGAAAATAAATGGCTGCAGTTCCAAACACGTTGTTTTTCCCTCGTGGTATCCCCGTCGAAACCGGATGCAGTTTGATTGCCATTTTAAGGGAGGTCTAATTCCCTTAAATTGGCCCGCGATTTTGCTTGAAGGAGCGAGTGAACAACTTTGGTCGCTTGCGGGGATGATATGACCCACAATTCAATGCAAACTGTAGTCACATGTCAAACTCTGGTGGCCGCGAAGTGTCAAATTTAATCAACAACCTGCACTTTCAGCATCTCAGGAATATGAATCGAGCTGTCTAAAAAAATCTATTGATTTTAGCTTTGGAAAATTGGCTCAGTTTCGTAGTGATGAGTGCAATTCAGAAATGTATTGGAATAAATGACCAAACTATGGGTAACTGTAGCTAGCTACCGGACAGGAGTGCTAGCTAGACACGTTAGCGTACTAGGTTCATTAATCGCTTTAGGTTGATTGTTTTTAAGTTAAACTTCAAGATTTCCACCAAGGACGTTGCCTCTCCCATATTCACTCTCCCTCGCTTGGGCAATGGACATTTTTAAGGTACACTCGGATGTAAAACGTCATTCAAGGGCTGAGGGTTTAGAGCCGAGGGCTGTTGAATTTGAAATGTAGCTGGAAGGCAATCAGGAAGATGCAAGATCAGATGGGACCATTATAGACAATGAGAGGGCAGATATGCGTGTTTCCACTAGTTACACAGCCACAGAGTCAAACGCCTATAACGTATTTTTATTCATTTAGGGTTATGCATAAAGTTAATGTTTGCTAGGTTAGGGTTAAAATCACGTTTAAAAAGACCAGTTGTATAACTAACTGGGCGTGGGTTGTGGTAACTAGTGATGACCAGGCACTACTTCCATACAAAGTGTTTTTTTTTCTCAAAGTTGCCTGGATGTGACGTGGCCTACTTTTACCAATACACTCCTAACAACCTACTCGTTGCGAAAATGTATATATGATCAAATAAGCCAGATTTTGGGCACAGTTATCCCTCTGGTTTCTCCTCTTCCGTGCTGTTCGATAGGAAATGACTGGTATAAGAAATACGGTGGAAACTAGCCCATGCCTCCACCAATCCAACGCTCTTATATTTGTGGGTTGCAGTGAACGATTTAACATTTCAGGTAAAAGGAGATATTTGAGGGATGCACCCAAATCAGAGGTTTAGACTGAATTAATATAATATTTGGTTTAATGATCAACTGTAATACGTCTTGTCGAACAGCAAAAGACTAGCCTGTCCCCCTCCACCCTCCAGGAGTCCCCAGGTCAACCGCCTCTCCGTACTTTACTGCTGGTTCTGGTCGACTGCAGGAAAACACCGGGGCAGAGTGGAACTGAGAGACTAGAAGAGGAACATGGAGATATGATTTCATTAAGTAAGAACCATGTGGATTAGATTACGGTCTGCTTCTGTAACAATGAATTGGTTCATTATGTACTGATGAAAATATCTGGTCGTTACACTTCTCAAAATTAGGTGGAACTTGCTCCCCCAAACGTTTGATTTCACCTCCATTTTAACGTTCTTTCATGAAGAGCACATGTTCAACTTCATAAAAACATGTTTTCCCAAGAGGTTATATGAAAATACATACTGTAGTAAGTGCCAATGTGCTAAATAAAGTAACAGGGACAACTGAAAACAACAAAACCACTAGTTTACATAGGTAGAATAGTCCTTTTAAATCAGCCACAAATCACACAAAAATATATTCTACCATATCAATTTATGGGTATAATGGTTCACTTGCTCAGTTTTCTACAACAAACACCAGATAACTGATAAAAATACTAGAACCAGCTTACCTGCCTTTGCTCTATAATTTGACAATTTGATGTTCGATGTTTCTTTTGCCCAAAAATGTAAGGAACAGTTTCACCATATTACAACATGGGTTGACCTTAAAATGAGGGACAGATGTAAATGAATCACTAATTAAATGAAATAATGTTCAGAAATGACTGTCAAAGTAACCAAATAACTAGGGCTTTACATGCACACTCATAATTTGCCATTAAACACCTTTCACTGCTGACCTTAATTGGTGTAAGGTCATAACCGAAGTAAGGATACACCTTTAAAAACACCTGGTTTTCTGAGAATTCTTTAGAATGATTAGGACATGTAAACACTTTAATCAGAGTTATAGAGGTGTATTTAATCTGTGTATGTGCTAACACAAGCAGCGCCAGCTAACTTATTTTGACCGAGTGCAGTGAATGTTTATTTTGATTGTCAGTTTTTTTAGATGTGTCCATGTAAACAGGATTATTAGGGAAATTGTTCATTCAAAGCATGTCAACGTTTAAATCAAACTCTTATACTAATTGACTTCACAATAATCGTATTATTCTGGACTTGTAACTTTACTCAACGATGGTAAAACTTGGAGTAATTATTGTATTAGTTGGGTTAAAATCTTTCTAGAAGTTACACAGGGTTGATGTGACACAGGGTTGATGTGACACAGGGTTGATGGAGGAACTTGTTAAAATATAATACTGATGTACAATTTCTGCTGGAAAATATGAAAGGGACCCAAAAGGCCTTAATTTCATGGAAGGACACATCTGTTTATGGACCCATATTTGCAAAACCTAACTATTCAATGCCTTTGTTTCACAGGGGACATCCCTAATCGTTGCTCTCTTAGAGGGAGGGGCTTATCATCTGGGGAGCCTCAACAACATCATGATGCTGACAAGAAAAAGAATAGTCTCTCCAGATCAGAACACCTCAAACACCAGCATAGAGGTATAGGGAAGAAACCTCACCACTGCTCTGTCTGTGGGAAGAGTTTTGCAAAACAAGACTTGACTATTCATGAGCAAATTCACACCGGAGAGAAACCGTTCCACTGCTCTCGGTGCGGGAAGAGTTTCACTGCATCTAAAACTTTAAAATCTCATCAGAGAATTCATACAGGGGAGAGGCCTTCCCCCTACTTTGATTGTGAGAAATGCTTCAAACAATCAGCATCCCAGACTACACAAAAACACACAGGACAGCCTTATAGCTGTGATCAGTGTGGGAATAGATTCAATCAATCAGGAGGCCTGACTAGACACCAACGCATACACACAGGAGACAAGCCTTATAGCTGTGATCAGTGTGGGAAGAGCTTCAATCATTCAGGTACCCTGAGCAAACACCAACGTATACACACAGGAGAGATGCCTTATAGCTGTGATCAGTGTGGGAAGAGCTTCAATCACTCAGGAAACCTGACTAAACACCAACGCATACACACAGGAGAGAAGCCTTATAGCTGTAATCAGTGTGGGAAGAGCTTCAATCAGTCAGTAGAGCTGACTAGACACCAACGCATACACACAGGAGAGAAGCCTTATAGCTGTGATCAGTGTGGGAAGAGCTTCAATGAATCAGGAAACCTGACTAAACACCAACGCATACACACAGGAGAGAAGCCTTATAGCTGTGATCAGTGTGGGAAGAGCTTCAATGAATCAGGAAATCTGACTAAACACCAACGCATACACACAGGAGAGAAGCCTTATAGCTGTGATCAGTGTGGAAAGAGCTTCAGTCGATCAGGAGACCTGACTGAACACCAACGCATACACACAGGAGAGAAGCCTTATAGCTGTGATCAGTGTGGGAAGAGCTTCAGTCGAACTGGAGACCTGACTACACATCAACGCATACACACAGGAGAGAAGCCTTATAGCTGTGATCAGTGTGGGAAAAGCTTCATTCAATCAGGACACCTGACTGAACACCAACGCATACACACAGGAGAGAAGCCTTATAGCTGTGATCAGTGTGGGAAGAGCTTCAATGAATCAGGAAACCTGACTAAACACCAACGCATACACACAGGAGAGAAGCCTTATAGCTGTGATCAGTGTGGAAAGAGTTTTGCTCTAGATTTCACCCTGACTACACACCAACGCATACACACAGGAGAGAAGCCTTATTCCTGTCTATGTGGAAAGAGCTTTGCTCATTCAGGGTCACTGAAAAAACACCAGGATGCACAAATATGTTCTTTTTTTATCTCCCTCCTCTCCGGCACCAGTTTCAGATCTCTAAATGAAGTTTCAATAGAAAACATATTGTAAAGAGTCATCTATCTCCCATTCGCTAACAGTTTACTAAGTCTGATTACCAAGGTAACCTGTGTAGCATGATATGCAGCTCTGGATCCATATGTATCAAGCGTCTTGGAGTTCGGTATCTTATTTCATTAACTCCTATTGTCCGTAGAATAATGTTTCAACAATTGTAGGTTCATATTAATGTGTGAGGGAAATGTTGTTGTCTGAAGAAAGAGCCTTGAATTGTACATCTTGTCTCATACAATTATTGGTTCCTGTTGATGCTGGGTAGAAATGTGAGGGGGAAACGGTCATGACCCCTCAGACCTTTTGGCAGAATATGTTCAATAAGTTAAGATAGGAGACGGTGCCAGTCACATGCAGGAACCAAACGTCAATGATGAATAAATTTATGATTAATGTAAATCATGCAAATATAACTTGTCTGTGTAAACAGTATATAAGAGAACTAACGGGACTGCCCCGAAAGAGCTCCAGACCGATGTGTACTCTGGTGTTTTAAGTTTGTTGAAACCTCTCCAGCTTCCTGATAATAAATCATTATTCATTTAAGTTTTACTTTGAGTCCCTGGTGTTAATTTCCACGACACGTATTCAATACATTAAATCCATTGTCTTACATGAAGGAGATGTCGCACTGCATGAGGCAAATGGTGGTCACACCAGATACTGACTACCTTTTTAAAAAGTGTCTGTGACCAACAGAGTCATATCTGTATTCCCAGTCATGGATTAGGGCCTAATTAATTCATAACAATTGACAGATATTTTTGTACGAACTGTAACTCAGTAAAATCTTAGAAATGGTTCTTTATATTTTTGTTGATAATAATAATTGAAGAATCTAAATGAATGGGCCTCCTACTGTTTTAGGTGTTCTGGGTCAGAACTCTTTCAAGAGAAATATAATGAGGTGCCTAAATTCCTGAGCTCGGTCCAGAGTATGCAGGTTGTGCTGAGTACCTTGGGACTAAAGAGAAAGACTGCACCCTGAGAATCACAGACCTGAAAGTGATTCAGCTGAGTACATGTTCAGATTTAAAACACAGAATGGGGGTACAGCTTCCCTGGAACAACTCTGACTGACACAGGTAATATATATAATATCCAATTCTAATAATTCATTAGAATCATTCAGAGCTGCAGGTGAAGATGTCTTCCTCCACAGAGGAATAGAAGAGAACACTGACCTGTAGCACCACCTGTCTTCTGACTGACAACCCCACCTACATCTGGTACAAGAACGGACAACATCTCCATGACCCTACTTCCCAACAATACTCCTGTAATACTCTAGTGGTCTGGTGTTGTGAAGTACCATCAGCGTTATAGTCATGAGAATAAAACAGGTTCAAAACAATCGACAGAGAAACACGTTACTTACAGTGCTACACATGTTATGAGAAGTTATTTTTCCTGCTTAATTAGACTGTCAGGTGTAGTTATTCACCAGTTATAAAGTGTGTTTGTTGTCTTGATGTTTCTATGGCTGAAGGGAGGGAGACGTAACAACTGGCTTGAGAAAAGCAGGAATAGATACACAGGCCTGTGGTTTACACACATCTCTCAGCAACTGTGTAACAAACTGCTTCAGAGGGATTTTTAACATTTATTGAACCTTTATTTAACTAGGAAAGTCAATGACGGGCTTCCAAAAGGCCTCTTGCGGGGACTGGGGCTGGGATTTATATATATATATATATATCACACTCCAACCATCCAACCACTACAACACACATCACGACAAGAGAGACAACACTACATAAAGAGAGACCTAAGACAACAACATAGCAAGGCAGCAACACAAGACAACACAGCATGGTAGCAACACAACATGACAACAACATGGTAGCAACACAACATGGTACAAACATTATTGGGCACAGACAAAAGCACAAAGGGCAAGAAGGTAGAGACAACAACACATCTTGTGATGCTTCTCCATGGTTGTTATTCACACTGAACGCAGCAACTATGGCAACAAAGTGTTGACAAACTGTCTGTGTGAGCTAATAGGTCTGTGCCTAATTTAATATCCTTTTGATGTGTGATTGTGTTGCAGTGATACTGGGGCAGGATGGTTGGAGTGTGACTTACACCCCTCAGAGTATTTGTGCCTTGAAGAGGTCAACAGTGGATCTGTCCTGCTCTTACACATATCCCAGAGGTCATACAGTCACAGAGACATCATGGTTCTATAGATGGTCTGGTGTGAAACCTCAGAATGATTATCGTGTGGAGTACTATGGGGACATAGTGAGTAGCTGCACCCTGAGAATCACAGACCTGAGAGAGAGAGACTCAGCTGAGGACTGGTTCACATTCAAGACTCAGATCATTCAAGGTCATGTCTTTCAAAGTGTGACAAGTGACAGATATTCTGGCAGTCCTGGAGTCAGGCTGTCTGTCACAGGTACACTATTTTGTCATGCTTATCAGTTACATTAAAGCCTTTGGAAATCTGTTTTAATTTGACATATACATATACATATACATATACAGTACATTAGGAATGATAGTCTGTATGTAATATGAATGTCTTGTGTCATTTGATTACAATGGTTGTTGGATAAATTGAAAAGGTTATAATGTTTATTTCTAATCCCAGGCCTGAAGGCAAATGTTCCAACTATAGTGACAGAGGGACAGACTGACACTGACCTGTAGCACCACCTGTACTCTGACTGACAACCCCACCTACATCTGGTACAAGAACGGACGTCTCACCAACCCAAATACCAAAATATCTACCTAGACCCAGTCAGCAGTGAGGATACAGACAGATACTCCTGTGCCGTAAACGGCCATGAGGATCTCCCCTCTGCTGAAGAGACTCACTGTCACATGTAAGTACTATACATATATATAATCTCACTGTAATTTAATTCTAGTATTATACTTTGGTTACACTGTATGTTCATGTGTATGTCATTCCCAACACTAGATGGCCCAAGGAGAGTGTGTGGGAGATAATTAGATGTCACTAATTACATTTGCCATTTCTGAGAAGAGATCAGGCCAATAATTACATTTGGCTAATGCAGAAATGATGTCACCTAGTGCATTTGCTGTTTCTGAGCAAAACTCTTGCCAATTAATTACATTAGCTAATGTACAGGACTACATTAGCAAAGACCCATAACTTCATTTGTTACATCTGGACATACTAATGTTTGGTGAACATGGAGAGACCAATATTCATATATTTTCATGCTGATTTCATGCTGATTCCACATAAATGTTTTAATAAATACTGTTTAAAAGAAAGACTATTTGAGTATGTAGAGGAGACCAGGATATGTTGTTGGCCTGGGTCCCAATACTCAGTGTTGTAGTCCTGGTCCTGAGAATAGAGACCAGGATATGTTGTTGGCCTGGGTCCCAATACTCAGTGTTATAGTCCTGAGAATAGAGACCAGGATATGTTGTTGGCCTGGGTCCCAATACTCAGTGTTATAGTCCTGAGAATAGAGACCAGGATATGTTGTTGGCAAGGGTCCCAATACTCAGTGTTATAGTCGTGAGAATAGAGACCAGGATATGTTGTTCGCCTGGGTCCCAATACTCAGTGTTGTAGTCCTGGTCCTGAGAATAGAGACCAGGATATGTTGTTGGCCTGGGCCCCAATACTCAGTGTTATAGTCCTGGTCCTGAGAATAGAGAGACCAGGATATGTTGTTGTCCTGGGCCCCAATACTCAGTGTTATAGTCCTGGTCCTGAGAATAGAGACCAGGATATGTTGTTGGCCTGGGCCCCAATACTCAGTGTTATAGTCCTGGTTCTGAGAATAGAGACCAGGATATGTTGTTGGCCTGGGTCCCAATACTCAGT
Organism: Oncorhynchus mykiss; assembly: GCF_013265735.2. Classification (NCBI taxonomy): domain Eukaryota; kingdom Metazoa; phylum Chordata; class Actinopteri; order Salmoniformes; family Salmonidae; genus Oncorhynchus; species Oncorhynchus mykiss. The sequence continues at coordinate 16,561,676 of NC_048581.1, read as the reverse complement.
GTTATAGTCCTGGTCCTGAGAATAGAGAGACCAGGATATGTTGTTGTCCTGGGCCCCAATACTCAGTGTTATAGTCCTGGTCCTGAGAATAGAGACCAGGATATGTTGTTGGCCTGGGCCCCAATACTCAGTGTTATAGTCCTGGTTCTGAGAATAGAGACCAGGATATGTTGTTGGCCTGGGTCCCAATACTCAGTGTTATAGTCCTGGTCCTGAGAATAGAGACCAGGATATGTTGTTGTCCTGGGCCCCAATACTCAGTGTTATAGTCCTGGTTCTGAGAATAGAGACCAGGATATGTTGTTGGCCTGGGCCCCAATACTCAGTGTTATAGTCCTGGTCCTGAGAATAGAGACCAGGATATGTTGTTGTCCTGGGCCCCAATACTCAGTGTTATAGTCCTGGTCCTGAGAATAAAACAGGTTTAAAACAACAACAGAGAAACACGTGTCTTACAGTGCTACACATCTGTTATAATAAGTGTTTTTTCAATTGAAGTATCAGTATTAGTTATTTACCAGTTATAAAGTATGTTTTAGTTGTTCATCTTCATGTTTCTAAGACTGCAGGGTGGGAGATGCAACAACGGCCTCGAGAACAGCAGGAAGTGTGTTGGTCTTTCTCTGTTCTGTGACAGGTTTGGCCCCATTCATAATATTTCAGTAACCATTTTTCTCCTATGCTTTGCAATTCAATCTATAGACATTTTTTAATAAAGGAAAGTTGTTTCTCAATGTTTTTCTGGCATGCATTGTTCATATTTAGGAGCTGTTCTTCACAGATGCACTAGTGGTTTCCATAACTCTCTGAGCAACTGTGAAACTAACTGAGTCAGAGGGATCAGAGGGATGCTTGTCTGCGGTTGCTATTCACACTCAACTCTGCAACTATGGTAAACAAGTGTGGACAAACTCTACTGTCAGTATGAGCCAACAGGTTTGTGCTTAATTTAATGTCCTTATTTTGAGCGATTGTGTTTCGGTGGTACTGGGTCAGGATGGCTGGAGTGTGACTACTCAGAGTATCTTTACCGTGAAGGGGTCAACAGTGGATCTATCCTGCACTTACACATATCCCAGAGGTCATACAGTCATAAAAGCATCATGGTCCTATAGATGGTCTGGTGTGAAACCTGAGAATGGTGCTATTTCATTTCAAGATGCTCTATATAATAACATGTATTCATATCCTCCACCTTGTTGTTGAACCTTTAGGGAAACAGACCTCAGTTATGTGAAGTGTAGAAGTGTTCAGCTGTAGGAATCACAGATTCTCATACTCCATCTCTCTGGATTCATGTGATTCAGGTGAGAATCTAAGACTTTCACTTCACGTTATCATTTTGATTTAATAACTTGATTCTTTATTCATTCACGTATAAAACAGAAAGAAGGCCTCCAAATCCAACTCTGACATAAGAGACACAGCAGACGGCCGACAGGTGAGTTAAGATCACAAAGTATTTTATTAATTAAAGCTCCAGCAGCACTACACCCTGGTTACACCTCCACACCTGGTGACATTAATATACTACATCACTACACCCTGGTTACACCTCCACACCTGGTGACATCACTACACCCTGGTTACACCTCCACACCTGGTGACATTAATATACTACATCACTACACCCTGGTTACACCTCCACACCTGGTGACATCACTACACCCTGGTTACACCTCCACACCTGGTGACATTAATATACTACATCACTACACCCTGGTTACACCTCCACACCTGGTGACATTAACTTACTACATCACTACACCCTGGTTACACCTCCACACCTGGTGACATTAACTTACTACATCACTACACCCTGGTTACACCTCCACACCTGGTGACATCACTACACCCTGGTTACACCTCCACACCTGGTGACATCACTACACTCTGGTTACACCTCCACACCTGGTGACATTAATATACTACATCACTACACCCTGGTTACACCTCCACACCTGGTGACATCACTACACCCTGGTTACACCGCCACACCTGGTGACATCACTACACCCTGGTTACACCTCCACACCTGGTGACATCACTACACCCTGGTTACACCTCCACACCTGGTGACATCACTACACCCTGGTTACACCTCCACACCTGGTGACATCACTACACCCTGGTTACACCTCCACACCTGGTGACATTAATATACTACATCACTACACCCTGGTTACACCTCCACACCTGGTGACATCACTACACCCTGGTTACACCTCCACACCTGGTGACATTAATATACTACATCACTACACCCTGGTTACACTTCCACACCTGGTGACATCACTACACCCTGGTTACACCTCCACACCTGGTGACATTAATATACTACATCACTACACCCTGGTTACACCTCCACACCTGGTGACATTAATTTACTACATCACTACACCCTGGTTACACCTCCACACCTGGTGACATTAATTTACTACATCACTACACCCTGGTTACACCTCCACACCTGGTGACATCACTACACCCTGGTTACACCTCCACACCTGGTGACATTAATTTACTACATCACTACACCCTGGTTACACCTCCACACCTGGTGACATTAATATACTACATCACTACACCCTGGTTACACCTCCACACCTGGTGACATTAATATACTACATCACTACACCCTGGTTACACCTCCACACCTGGTGACATTAATATACTACATCACTACACCCTGGTTACACCTCCACACCTGGTGACATCACTACACCCTGGTTACACCTCCACACCTGGTGACATTAATTTACTACATCACTACACCCTGGTTACACCTCCACACCTGGTGAAATCACTACACCCTGATTACACCTCCACACCTGGTGACATCACTACACCCTGGTTACACCTCCACACCTGGTGACATCACTACACCCTGGTTACACCTCCACACCTGGTGACATCACTACACCCTGATTACACCTCCACACCTGGTGACATTAACTTACTACATCACTACACCCTGGTTACACCTCCACACCTGGTGACATCACTACACCCTGGTTACACCTCCACACCTGGTGACATCACTACACCCTGATTACACCTCCACACCTGGTGACATTAACTTACTACATCACTACACCCTGGTTACACCTCCACACCTGGTGACATTAATTTACTACATCACTACACCCTGGTTACACCTCCACACCTGGTGACATCACTACACCCTGGTTACACCTCCACACCTGGTGACATCACTACACCCTGGTTACACCTCCACACCTGGTGACATTCATATACTACATCACTACACCCTGGTTACACCTCCACACCTGGTGACATCACTACACCCTGGTTACACCTCCACACCTGGTGACATTCATATACTACATCACTACACCCTGGTTACACCTCCACACCTGGTGACATCACTACACCCTGGTTACACCTCCACACCTGGTGACATCACTACACTCTGGTTACACCTCCACACCTGGTGACATCACTACACCCTGATTACACCTCCACACCTGGTGACATTAACTTACTACATCACTACACCCTGGTTACACCTCCACACCTGGTGACATTAATTTACTACATCACTACACCCTGGTTACACCTCCACACCTGGTGACATCACTACACCCTGGTTACACCTCCACACCTGGTGACATCACTACACCCTGGTTACACCTCCACACCTGGTGACATTCATATACTACATCACTACACCCTGGTTACACCTCCACACCTGGTGACATCACTACACCCTGGTTACACCTCCACACCTGGTGACATTCATATACTACATCACTACACCCTGGTTACACCTCCACACCTGGTGACATCACTACACCCTGGTTACACCTCCACACCTGGTGACATCACTACACCCTGGTTACACCTCCACACCTGGTGACATTCATATACTACATCACTACACCCTGGTTACACCTCCACACCTGGTGACATCACTACACCCTGGTTACACCTCCACACCTGGTGACATTCATATACTACATCACTACACCCTAGTTACACCTCCACACCTGGTGACATCACTACACCCTGGTTACACCTCCACACCTGGTGACATTAATATACTACATCACTACACCCTGGTTACACCTCCACACCTGGTGACATTAATTTACTACATCACTACACCCTGGTTACACCTCCACACCTGGTGACATCACTACACCCTGGTTACACCTCCACACCTGGTGACATTAATTTACTACATCACTACACCCTGGTTACACTTCCACACCTGGTGACATTAATATACTACATCACTACACCCTGGTTACACCTCCACACCTGGTGACATTAATTTACTACATCACTACACCCTGGTTACACCTCCACACCTGGTGACATTAATATACTACATCACTACACCCTGGTTACACCTCCACACCTGGTGACATTAATTTACTACATCACTACACCCTGGTTACACCTCCACACCTGGTGACATTAATATACTACATCACTACACCCTGGTTACACCTCCACACCTGGTGACATTAACTTACTACATCACTACACCCTGGTTACACCTCCCCACCTGATGACGTTGTGAAATGATGGAAAGGATGATCAGGGAGAGAGAATTCGCCATCAGAGTAGGAGTGCTGATCTGGGATCAGGTCGACTCTGTCCATATAAACACTTGTATTCATTAGTATCTGACCTTTAGTAAATTCTTAGTCTGGATTGTTGTCTTGTGTCAAAATGGACCCTGTACATTCATGAAATATGCTTAATAAATGAGGGCTCACCTGCTACCACTGTAGTAGTACCAATACATATAGAATATTTGTACCAGCTGTTATATATATATGCACATTTTATGATGATGAGCTCTTCCATTTTCTCCAGTATTAAAGTTGCCTTCCAGTGGCCACCACTCCTCCAGCCACATCTGGAAGTCCAAGGCAGACAGACAGAGAAACACAGAGTCTGAGAGCAGGGAAAATAGACACATGTAAAACACATGTTGCTTATTCATAGGTTGGCACCTCAACCAGTGGGTAGCGTCATGTCAGTGTTATGGATGTTCTCCAAGCCTCCCCCTGCTGTCGGTGCCATAGGTTGCACCTCAACCAGTGGGTAGCGTCATGTCAGTGTTATGGATGTTCTCCAAGCCTCCCCCTGCTGTCGGTGCCATAGGTTGCACCTCAACCAGTGGGTAGCGTCATGTCAGTGTTATGGATGTTCTCCAAGCCTCCCCCTGCTGTCGGTGCCATAGACGTGCACAAAAGTTGAAATGGATCGAGGCTCATGACAATATAATAACAAAGGTTTTTCTGTTTTTTTATTTTTGTATCCAACCACAGGAGCTCACTCTCAATTTTCTAAATACACCAGAGAGCATCATTTAGCCACAGAGGATCAATAGTTTCAAAAAATAACTGTGGATTAAGTTTACATTTTATCACAAGCAAATACAGGTAACTGCCGAGCCCTTTCTCAACAATGCAGAGTTAAAAAGTTGTTTTTTAAATGCTTTGGAAAATAGTAACACTAAATAATAATAACGAAGCTATATACAAGGAGTACCGGTACCAAGTCAATGTGAAGGAGTACCGGTACCAAGTCAATGTGAAGGAGTACCGGTACCAAGTCAATGTGAAGGACTACCGGTACCAAGTCAATGTGAAGGAGTACAAGGTCGTTTAGGTAATTGTGGTAGTATGTACATGTAGGTAGGGGTAAAAGTGACTAGGCAATCAGCATGTGTGTAATGTTGAGATGGAATTGTCAATCCTTAAAGCAGAAGCCAAAGGGTTAATAAGAACAGTGGTTAAAAACAAATGGCAAGAGTTGTGGAACAAGGAGAGAAAGGGAAAACACTTGTATGAGATCCAGGAACAGGGAGAGAAAGGGAAGACACCTGTATGAGATCCAGGAACAAGGAGAGAAGGGGAAGACACCTGTATGAGATCCAGGAACAAGGAGAGAAAGGGAAGACACCTGTATGAGATCCAGGAAAAGGAGGGGGCAGGGAGGTCCTTAGGCCGAGAGAGAAGGGAGGAAAGTGTTGTCACAAGGCTGAGAAACACAAGGCTCAATAGTACATTGAAATTGGTTGGGAGACATCTGACTGGGAAGTGTGATCATTGCCAGAAATATGTGAGGGAAAGGGAGCGATTGTTATTAGTTTTGAGGAGTAATGGGGTTGATGAGCCAGGATGAAGTGAACTGCTGGAGAAATCTTCAGGGGATGAAGAAGGAAAAAGAGAGCAAACTAGAAGTTATTAGGCCCTAAACAGAGAGGACACGGTGGCAGAATACCTGACCTCTGAGACTGACCCAGAATGAAGGAAATCTTAGACTATGTACAGACTCAGTGAGCATAGAGAAGAGAAGACAGGCCAAGTGCACACTGCCCACAAAATGAGGTGGAAACTGAGCTGCACTTCCTAACTTCTTAATTAACATCCTGCCAAATGTATGACCATATTAGAGACGCATATTTCCCTCAGATTAAATAAACCCACAAAGAATTTGAAAGCAAATACAATTTTGATATACTCACATACAGTGCCTTGCGAAAGTATTCGGCCCCCTTGAACTTTGCAACCTTTTGCCACATTTCAGGCTTCAAACATAAAGATATAAAACTGTATTTTTTTGTGAAGAATCAACAACAAGTGGGACACAATCATGAAGTGGAACGACATTTATTGGATATTCCAAACTTTTTTAACAAATCAAAAACTGAAAAATTGGGCGTGCAAAATTATTCATCCCCTTTACTTTCCGTGCAGCAAACTCTCTCCAGAAGTTCAGTGAGGATCTCTGAATGATCCAATGTTGACCTAAATGACTAATGATGATAAATACAATCCACCTGTGTGTAATCAAGTCTCTGTATAAATGCACCTGCACTGTGATAGTCTCAGAGGTCCGTTAAATGCGCAGAGAGCATCATGAAGAACAAGGAACACACCAGGCAGGTCCGAGATACTGTTGTGAAGAAGTTTAAAGCCGGATTTGGATACAAAAAGATTTCCCAAGCTTTAAACATCCCAAGGAGCACTGTGCAAGCGATAATCTTGAAATGGAAGGAGTATCAGACCACTGCAAATCTACCAAGACCTGGCCGTCCCTCTAAACTTTCAGCTCATACAAGGAGAAGACTGATCAGAGATGCAGCCAAGAGGCCCATGATCACTCTGGATGAACTGCAGAGATCTACAGCTGAGGTGGGAGACTCTGTCCATAGGACAACAATCAGTCGTATATTGCACAAATCTGGCCTTTATGGAAGAGTGGCAAGAAGAAAGCAACAGAATTTCTTAAAGATATCCATAAAAAGTGTTGTTTAAAGTTTGCCACAAGCCACCTGGGAGACACACCAAACATGTGGAAGAAGGTGCTCTGGTCAGATGAAACCAAAATTGAACTTTTTGGCAACAATGCAAAATGTTATGTTTGGCGTAAAAGCAACACAGCTGAACACACCATCCCCACTGTCAAACATGGTGGTGGCAGCATCATGGTTTGGGCCTGCTTTTCTTCAGCAGGGACAGGGAAGATGGTTAAAATTGATGGGAAGATGGATGGAGCCAAATACAGGACCATTCTGGAAGAAAACCTGATGGAGTCTGCAAAAGACCTGAGACTGGGACAGAGATTTGTCTTCTAACAAGACTATGATCCAAAACATAAAGCAAAATCTACAATGGAATGGTTCAAAAATAATCATATCCAGGTGTTAGAATGGCCAAGTCAAAGTCCAGACCTGAATCCAATCGAGAATCTGTGGAAAGAACTGAAAACTGCTGTTCACAAATGCTCTCCTTCCAACCTCACTGAGCTCGAGCTGTTTTGCAAGGAGGAATGGGAAAAAATGTCAGTCTCTCGATGTGCAAAACTGATAGAGACATACCCCAAGCGACTTACAGCTGTAATCGCAGCAAAAGGTGGCGCTACAAAGTAGTAACTTAAGGGGGCTGAATAATTTTGCACGCCCAATTTTTCAGTTTTTGATTTGTTAAAAAAGTTTGAAATATCCAATAAATGTCGTTCCACTTCATGATTGTGTCCCACTTGTTGTTGATTCTTCACAAAAAAATACAGTTTTATATCTTTATGTTTGAAGCCTGAAATGTGGCAAAAGGTCGCAAAGTTCAAGGGGGCCGAATACTTTCGCAAGGCACTGTATCTATTAGGTGAAATACCACAGTTGTGCAATCCCAGCAGTAAGATTTGTGACCACAAGAAAAGGGCAACCAGTGAAGAACAAACACCATTGTAAATACAACCTATATTAATGTTTATTTATTTTCCCTTTTGTGCAATAACTATTTGCACATCATTACAAAACTGTATATAGACATAATATGACATTTGAATTGTCTTCATTCATTTTGAACTTTCTTGAGTGTAAAATTGACTGTTCATTTTTGTATTGTTTATTTCACTTTGTTTATTAACCATTTCACTCGTAAACATGTGTTTTTCATGCCAATAAAGCACCTTAAATTGAAATTGAGAGAGAAAGAGAGAGGGGAAGAAAAGAGAGAGAGAGCAGGGTTGTACACTGAGGTTAGATGGGAATTCAATACGTACATTCCAAAATGATGACAAATACTGACATTTAATCAATTACAAATTAAATGACCCTGCCCTGGACTAAACTTTAAAAAACACAAAATCCTCCCCGACTGAAATTGAAATAGCATGACCCTCCCCCGTTTTCCTCCGTGAAATGCAGTAATTGCATACATTTCTGCCTGTCTCTAAATTATACATGGATGTATACTATAGTATTGATGCAGTAATGCAAGATATTGGATTACATATGTCAGAAAACCAACTAGTAGCCAGTTGTTGTTGCCCATGGTGGAATAATATCAAACCCACAGACTCCTGAAGCACATATGTCCCTGTTTTATGAAAAAACGGTTGATCTGAATCAAACACTAACGTTAGTTAGCCATCCTCGGCGACAATGTTATTGTGGCGCAGGAATGTCATATTTGTGTTTTAACTTTATGTTAACTGTCATTGAAGTTGATGCTTACTATTAGGTTTCAGATTCGAAGTAAGATCAATTGCCCGTTATGTTTTGTGTTTCGTTAAGGACTCAGAGTGCCCTTCCTGCGGAAGGAAATGTCGACTCCCGGAACACTTAAAACAAAGTAACTGTACTACTGTAGCCAACACTCTTATTTTCTAAGACAAGCGAAGAAACGCGTAGTTTCCACAATGGATCCGGTAAGTCTGGTTCTTTTAACAGTATAGGCCTGCTGTTGCAATATAAAATGTATAGGCCTATGTAACAGGTGTAAAATATACGTTATGTATTTCACCGAAAATCCCTCATATTTATTTTAAGGTTATTTTGGGATATATTACATTACTTTCATGAGTGAACTATTTTATTGTCATTATTTTCTAAATTGTGTTAATGCTGTGATGTCATCAACGGGAGCCATTATTTTACTCCTCAGTTTTCTCAGAGCCTGATGAGGAGAGGTATGTATGTATGTATGTGTTATGTATGCTCCGGTCTTTTCACAAATGCACAAGAAGAGACAAGCAAAAGTGACATCGTCACTGATTTACTGTTGCATTGCTGTTTATATGAATATATATTCATGTGAATGGGGATCATGTTCCGAGTGCAACTTTGCAAGGCTAGCCCAGCTACCGTTAGCTTTGTTGCGGGAGAGGGTCTCTTTCAGGTGCAGACATCTTGAGTTTTCTGGTGATTTTCTCACGGGCATTCTGCACTGTCTTTTGTCTTTTATCAGGCAAATATACTTGTATGGGAGTCCAGACGGCAGCATTAACATTGGCCTTGTATTTGCATCCATTCCTTGCAGGTATGTTGTGAAATGTGACGATTTTGTATTTCATGTTTAATGTGCCTAGTTAGCTGTCGCAAATTTTTTTTTTGCTGTCCGGTTATGTAAAAAAAGCTTTGTTGCTTCATTAGTATGCCTCAGGTATAATGGTACAATAGTACTCTCTCTAAGAAATATTTAGCACTTATTAGCAAATTATTATTGTATGGGTGTACAACATTTTTAAAACGAAATATTTTTCTGTTGATGCTTTTACTAATGAGTTTGCTCAGAGCGTGATGAGGAGAGGCAAATATACTTACTTGTATGGGAGTCCAGACGGCAGCATTAACGTTTGCCTTGTATTTGTATCCATTCCATGCAGTCATTACTAGAGACAACCGGCAGAATTGTGTCCAGAGCCTTGTCTCCCACCTACACCTTACAAGAACACAATGCAGAACGGTACCGGTGCCGAGCCGGTTACATTGGTGCCGTGATCCAGATCAACGTGGATCATTATGAATCGCCGTTGATCAACACCAGCTTGGTCACCGGGAGTTGCTATGCTATAAATAGGTTGGAAGTGAAATCTCTTAAACACACCAAAAAATAGCTAATGGTTTGTTTGGTATATCTCTTAGATTAACTGATACATTTGAAATTGTTGTTACATATATTCCATTTTATTTGTGTATTTTGATAGTGAATATGACTTCAAGTTGAAGTCGGAAGTTTACGTACACTTAGGTTGGAGTCATTAAAACTCGTCTTTCAACCACTCCACAAATTTCTTGTTAACAAACTATAGTTTTGGCAAGTCTGTTAGGACATCTACTTTGTGCATGACAAGTCATTTTTCCAACAATTGTATAGACATATTATTTCACTGTGTCACAATTCCAGTGGGTCAGAAGTTTATGCACACTAAGTTTACTGCCTTTAAACAGTTTGGAAAGTTCCAGAAAATGATGTCATGGCTTTAGAAGATTCTGTTAGGCTAATTGACATCATTTGAGTCAATTGGAGGTGTACATGTGGATGTATTTCAAGGCCTACCTTCAAACTCAGTGCCTCTTTCCTTGACATTATGGGGAAATCAAAAGAAATCAGCCAAGACCTCAGAAAAAAAATTGTAGACCTCCACCAGTCTGGTTCATCATTGGGAGCGATTTCCGAATGCCTTAAGGTACCACGTTCATCTGTACAAACAATAGTATTCAAGTATAAACACCATGGGACTACACAGCCGTCATACCGCTCAGGAAGGAGACTCGTTCTGTCTCCTAGAGATGAACGTACTTTGGTGCGAAAAGTGCAAATCAATCCCAGAACAACAGCAAAGGACCTTGTGAAGATGCTGGAGGAAACAGGTACAAAAGTATCTATATCCACAGTAAAACGAGTCCTATATCGACATAACCTGAAAGGCCGCTCAGCAAAGAAGAAGCCACTGCTCCAAAACCGCCATTAAAAAACGGGTTGCAACTGCACATGGGGACAAAGATCGTACTTTTTGGAGAAATGTCCTCTGGTCTAATGAAACAAAAACAACTGTTTGGCCATAATGACCATCATTATGTTTGGGGGAAAAGGGGGGAGGCTTGCAAGCCGAAGAACACCATCCCAACCGTGAAGCACAAGGCTGGCAGCATCATGTTGTGGGGCTGCTTTGCTGCAGGAGGGACTGGTGCACTTCTCAAAATAGATGGCATCATGATGAGGAAACTTATGTGTATATATTGAAGCAACATCTCAAGACATCAGTCAGGATGTTAAAGCTTGGTTTTCAAATGGGTCTTCCAAATGGACAATGACCCCAAGTATACTTCCAAAGTTGTGGCAAAATGGCTTAAGGACAACAAAGTCAAGGTATTGGGAGTGGCCATCACAAAGCCTTGACCTCAATCCTATAGAAAATGTGTGGGCAGAACTGAAAAAGCATGTGTGAGCAAGGAGGCCTACAAACCTGACTCAGTTACACCAGCTCTGTCAGGAGGATTGGGCCAAAATTCATCCAACTTATTGTGGGAAGCTTGTGGAAGGCTACCCAAAATGTTTGGCCCAAGTTAAACAATTTAAAGGCAATTCTACCAAATACTAATTGAGTGTACGTGAACTTCTGACACACTGGAAATGTGATGAAAGAAAAAAGCTGAAATAAATAATTCTCTACCATTATTCTGACATTTCACATTCTTAAAATAAAGTGGTGATCCTAACTGACCAAAGACAGGGATTTTTTTACTAGGATTAAATGTCAGGAAATGTGAAACTTGAGTTTAAATGTATTTTGCTAAGGTGTATGTAAACTTCCGACTTCAACTGTATATTGTTGAAAAAGGAGACCGTGTTTTCAGTGATGAGCTTCAACTGGGTCTTGGGAGAGGGATGTTTTTCAGGTAGTTGCCTCAGACCCCAGCTAGAACTATAGCTAGAACTATGTCGATTCACCACATTTTTGCTCTACTCGGGTGCCTAACGACACACCCTCGGCTCCTTTCATTATGCTTAGTGACACTCAGATAGTTCAGAGGTGGCCAGCCCTGACTTGGGAAATCTTACCACACAACTTGCCCATCAGATAGGACAGTCTATATCAGCTCAAATTAGGAAGGAAGGTGAGAGGAAGGAGGATAGAGGCACACATTCACAGAGCTCCAGTGCAGGACAGACATTCACTGACACACCCTCCCTTCATGTATCTGGTATGAAGTTCGTGCAGTCTGACGTGAGAGAGACTCCATGTTTCAGAGGGGAGGGGTCTGACAAGTACTCAGTACATGAATGGGAGGAGCTTATGGACGCTTACCTGAGAAAGAGGGGCGTGTCGGTCATAGAACAGTCACAGGAGATCATGACCAAGCTTCTGCGGAGAGGTAGAGACATTGTAAAGATAAAACTCCGCAGCAATACATCTCTGAAACCTCACGAGAACCCCAAAGTGATAGATATACTGAAATAACTTTTCAGTGAGTCGACATATTCAACCATGCCTCTTGCCGATTTTCTTTTTATAACACTTTGCCAGTACTAGGAGAAAACGTCATGGAGTACTGGATCCGGTTGAACAAGGCAATAGATGTGGCCGAGGAGTGTTTGAGGAGGCAGGGTCGGCACATCGAGTACTTCAGCCGAGAGGTAACGAGATGATGTTTGTGAAACACTGCCCAGATCCTTCTCTTTCTTCAGTTTTCAAGTTCAAAACAGCTGATAGGTGGACGGCAGCTGAGATACAAAAATACTTTTCTCACTGGCATTCTGCACTGTCTTTTATCAGGCAAATATAGTTGTATGGGAGTCCAGACGGTAGCATTAACTTTAGCCTTGTATCTGTTCCATGCAGGTATGTTGTGAAATGGGACGATATTGTATTTCATGTTTAATGTGCCTAGTTAGCTGTCGTTCATTTTGCTACCTGTCCGGTCATGTCAAAAATGGCATTGTTGCTTCATTTGTATGCCTCAAGTATAATGGTACAATAGTACACTAAGAAATATGTATCACTTATTAGCAAATTATTATTGTATTGGTGTACAACATTTATCAAATGAAATGTGAGTCTTTTGTACAAGTTCATATTTTCAATATATTTTTTTGTTTATGCTTTTACTAATGAGTTTGCTCAGAGCGTGATGAGGAGAGGCAAATATACTTGTATGGGAGTCCAGACAGCAGCACCAACCTTAGTCTTGTATTTGTATCTATTCCATGCAGTCATTAAAAGAGAGACAACCGGCAGAATTGTGTCCAGAGCCTTGTCTTCCACCTACACCTTACAAGAACACAATGCAGAACGGTACCGGTACAGAACCGGTTCCAACTAGTTTTCATAGTCTTTGATCCACCACATCCCTGTTAATGGCTGGACAAAGAAAACATGACGGTTAAACTGGTTGGGATTTTTCTTCCAACCGCAAAGTAACTCACTACTTTATTAAGTGTAGGAATCTGTGTCTCTTACTTAATTATCTCTCATTCCTCGTAAAGTGTGTACTTATTCACCTCCACTGATTTGAAAGTCAGATTATCCATTACATGACCAGACACTAACGATGAAAATACGTCTTCTGTCAGGTTTATCAGCGGTAGGCAAACCAACATTATGGTGCATTAAGCCATCTCCTGTGCTGGAGTGTGGGCCAGCGACAGGGATTGAGGAACTAAATCCTATCTGCCCTGTTTCTCTTAAAAAATAAAAATATTTGTGACTGTATCTAACAATGTTCTACTCAGTATGCTGATCAAACTCAATTCCTGTACCCCTTTCTCCCTCATACTGGATCAGTCTCTCTTTCCCTATCATACTGCCCACACTGTATCTAACAATGTTCTACTCAGTATGCTGATCAAACTCAATTCCTGTACCCCTTTCTCCCTCATACTGGATCAGTCTCTCTTTCCCTATCATACTGCCCACACTGTATCTAACAATGTTCTACTCAGTATGCTGATCAAACTCAATTCCTGTACCCCTTTCTCCCTCATACTGGATCAGTCTCTCTTTCCCTATCATACTGCCCACACTGTATCTAACAATGTTCTACTCAGTATGCTGATCAAACTCAATTCCTGTACCCCTTTCTCCCTCATACTGGATCAGTCTCTGTTTCCCTATCATACTGCCCACACTGTATCAGTACATTCTCCACTGTCTCTGTTTCCCTATCATACTGCCCACACTGTATCAGTACATTCTCCACTGTCTCTGTTTCCCTATCATACTGCCCACACTGTATCAGTACATTCTCTACTGTCTCTGTTTCCCTATCATACTGCCCACACTGTATCAGTACATTCTCCACTGTCTCTGTTTCCCTATCATACTGCCCACACTGTATCAGTACATTCTCCACTGTCTCTGTTTCCCTATCATACTGCCCACACTGTATCAGTACATTCTCCACTGTCTCTGTTTCCCTATCATACTGCCCACACTGTATCAGTACATTCTCCACTGTCTCTGTTTCCCTATCATACTGCCCACACTGTATCAGTACATTCTCCACTGTCTCTGTTTCCCTATCATACTGCCCACACTATATCAGTACATTCTCCACTGTCTCTGTTTCCCTATCATACTGCCCACACTGTATCAGTACATTCTCCACTGTCTCTGTTTCCCTATCATACTGCCCACACTGTATCAGTACATTCTCCACTGTCTCTGTTTCCCTACCATACTGCCCACACTGTATCAGTACATTCTCCACTGTCTCTGTTTCCCTATCATACTGCCCACACTGTATCAGTACATTCTCTACTGTCTCTGTTTCCCTATCATACTGCCCACACTGTATCAGTACATTCTCCACTGTCTCTGTTTCCCTATCATACTGCCCACACTGTATCAGTACATTCTCCACTGTCTCTGTTTCCCTATCATACTGCCCACACTGTATCAGTACATTCTCCACTGTCTCTGTTTCCTGACAGTAATCACATCTTCCTGTTTAATGATTTCCTATCACATGTAATCACTTATTCAGCTGTCTGTGTCCTACTCAGCCTTGTAAGGAAAGCCTCCTCTATTCTGTCCATTACTACCATCCTCCCCTACTTTACTCTGTACCTGGAATACGGGTGGCAGGTAGCCTAGTGGTTTAGAGCATTGGGCCAGTAACCTGAGCCGACTAGGTGAAAAATCTGTCAATGTACCTTTGAGCAACTTAACCCGAATTGCTCCTGTAAGACGCTCTAGATAAGAGTTTCTGCTAAATGACTAAAATGTAATTAATGAATCGATGCCTTCCCTTATTGTCACTGTTCCACTGCTCCTGCTAACTCTGCAACCACCACTGCCCATATCATTCCCTTAGCCTCTGCTTTGCTCATTGGCACCTCCACTTCCTGTCTCCTAAGGGCCTGTTTAGCTAGCACATCTACTTCCTCATTCCCTTCCACCCCCACATGGGCCGGGACCCAAGAAAAGCTTATGAGGACACCTATCTGTCTCACTCGGGCATGAATTTGAATTCCTTCATATAGCAGGCCTTGTCTGCTATGTGAGCTAAATGATTGCAGACTCATCAACACAGCACATGAGTCAGAACATATAACTATGCTTGACTTCCTCCAACCACTGCAAGGCCAACAGTACGACCATCAGCTCAGCCAGGTGGTCTGTAATACGTCTCCTGACAGCCACCTCACTTTCCTGTTCAACAAAGGCTGGTCCAGTCTGACCTGTCCTTGGGTCTTTCATCTGTATTTATGGGCAAAAAATACTGATTTACAGTTTCTAGTTGCCTTTTAAAGAACTGTCATGGATAAATCCCCTCCCTGTCTTTCTGTACTCTCTCCAACACGTGTAAATCAACTACTGGAGGTGGCAGTAGCCATGGTGGACTCACAGCTATAGGTACCGTGGGGCTTAAGTCCCTGCCATACAATCCCATCTGCCTCGCCTGGTTCTCACCCAAAGCTATTATTCTGTCCACGTTCATTCTCCTAACTTTTCTGTAGCATCTCTTGTGGGGTGAGACATATCATGTTCCTATAAATTAGCCCAATAATTAATTCCCAGCGATTGCCTTCTAATATGTAATGGCAATGAAAATGCATTTCTTAAATGTTAAGGCAGTCGTTACCACAGCCACAAAGTCAAAAATGTATGTCGTGGAAGTTCATGGAAACAAACATTCGCTTTTTTATTTTAAGGTTAGGGTGAGTCATAAGGTTAACAGTGTGGTTAGGTTTAAGATGACATTTTAAGTAGATACATTTTTGAAATAGTCGTGGTTCATGACTTTGTGGCTGTGGTAACTAATGTCAACCTGGCAATACTGTTGTTTTTTTCTCCAAGTTGCTGGCATGTCACGCGTCCTACTTTTATCAGTACACACGTAACAACCTAATAATTACGAAATGTATATTCAATCATTTGCGTCACAAGTCGCCTCTTCCTCTGTTTTGAAAGGTAATGACTGGTATAATAAATCTGGTGGAAACTAGCCCATTCCTCCACCAACCCAATACTATTAGATTAGTGGGAAGTAGTTAACAATTGAACATTTGAGGAAAAAAGAGATTCTAGGGATTCCCAAATAGACTAAATAGACTATGTTTAATATTTCTTGCCGCCAACAGGACAAATCTAGCCCGTTCCCCTCTACTCTCCCGTAGTCCCCAGGTCAAACATCTCCTGGTTCCGCTTACTGCTGGTTCTGGTCGACTGCAGGAAAACACTGGGGCAGAGTGGAACTGAGAGAGGAGAAGAAGATAAGGAAGATGGAGATTTGATTTCATTTAGAACCATGGTGTGTAGATTAGACTACAGTCTGCTTCTGAAACGATAGCGGAGGTGCATAAAGATGGCGGCCTGCATTACTTACCACAAATTACTCCTTTTGCTGAGTTCGCTGTATTCTACATTGCTCTCCTGTGTCTACGCGTCATCAGGGATGTGTTCGTTCCGCCAATTCTGTTAAAATGTTTCTTGAACAGACGCAAACGAAAATAAATTGGGATGAACATACCTGAAATTGTTGGCAAATGTTGGACTAAGTATTACACCCTATAGATAATTAGCAGGCAGCGCGTGTTAACTGTCCTGTTGCGTAATAATCACATTTTGTAACAGTGAGTGCATTCTGACATCACGTGCATAAAACTCACGCTGGTGGCGACCGTTAGATATATTTTAAATGTTTCATTCCACTCATTTTTAAAAGTGTAACTTGGTCCAAAAATATTTTTCACCTAATTTTAACATTCTGTCAACTTAAGAAAACATGTTTTTTATTAAGACATTGAATTAAAATATTCCTATACTATGTGCCAAATAAAGTAACAGGGTTGACAGTAACAGGGGACTACTAAAAACAACAAAACAAAGGTTACGTATGTTACCATGGTTATGTACGCTATATGGATATGTCCAATATATTGGTATCACTCCGCGGCGGAGGGATACATCAAAGGTGAGGACTTACAGATTCACTCCCCTGTACACCTGTGTCATGACTGGGGTCCGCCCCAATATATAGAACCCATGGCCGCGACACACGTTCTCTACATAATTTTTGAGGAGCCTCTAGCACCGTAGAGGAATGGCGTGATCCATATAGCTCCCATGACCGCGGTTACATACGTTACCTTCATTATGTTTCACTATATTGGATCACTCCAATATACTGGTATACCCGTACCAGATTTAGTCGGTGCTAGAGGGACCCTGCCAGCCAACGGCGAAGTCCCAGCGCGGGAACGAGACGCAGGGGCCGTCAATGTGGAAGGTGGGTTCCGGCACAGTCCCCGGAAGGGGATGCGATGCCCAGGACCACTGAACCAACTGCAGAGAGCGGTGCCACATTTACCCGATAGTACCTAGCAAAGGTGCAAGAGGAAGCCCAGCTGGCTGCAGCAACGATATCAGCGAGCGGCCCTCCTCTCAGTAGAGCCCAGGATGCAGCCACACCTCTTATTGAATATGCCACCACAGATCCCAGCACTGGCCTTCCAGCCAGGCGGTATGCTGTCGTAATCGTGTCCACGATCCAGTGAGAGAGCCTCTGCTTTGATAACCCAGTCCCCAGGACTCTCACCATAGCAGAAAAAGAGCTGGTCTGTTGTTCTCACTGCCCGTGTCCGCTCCACATAGACAGCCAGAGCCCGTGCAGGGCACAGCATGCCGGAGGGAGCGCCAGGCTCTTCCGCCGCTCCCGGGGGGTCGTAAGCAGACAGGATAAAAGGGATGTTGACATAACTGTCTGACAGACAGAGGAATGAAGAGTTGGGGCGAAGAGATATACTCCTCCTACCGGGGTCCATCCGGTAGCACTCAGAACATACTGAAAGAGCATGGAGCTCACCCACCCTCTTCATGGAAGTTATTGCTACCACGAAAGCCACCTTCGTAGAGATGTGTTTCAGGGAGGCAGACTCCAACGGTTCGAAAGGCGGCTTTGCCAAAGCTGCCAAGACCACATCCAGATCCCAGCTCGCCATTGAGCGCGTCCTAGCTGGACGCAGGCGACGAACCCCCTTCATAAACCTGGAGACCAAGGGATGGCGCCCCACTGGCCTGTCTATCCACCACACATGGCAGGCAGATATAGAGGCCAAATACCCTCTCAGTGTAGAGGCTGCTAAGCCCTCATCCAAGCGAGGCTGCAAGTATTGGAGGACATACTGCACCCCGCGTGATCTCAGTAACATAGTCGCATTGGTAAGGCGGTCAAGAGAGCAGAGGTACCCATATGTGGCTTACAAGTCCGCATCAAAGATCCTGGGGGTCCCGGCATCAGTCGCGGGTTCCGCTCTATAATCTCCTGGTCCGGGAGGACCATGGCAGCTATCATTGTGTGGTACTCCCAGAGGCAGAGGGACAGTACGCCTGCAACAACTCCATGGTCCAGTCTCTGCTGTGAGTCAGAGAGCCCCCTGGAGAGACCCCGCTCTCCTGCAAGGCCTCGCGGAACTCAGCAGAGATGGGGACAGATGGAAAGTCATCACTGGCCACCAGTTTGATGTCCAGTGCAGTGGCTACCTGAGTGAATAGGCTTCGTGATGAAGCCCTGCTGAAGGCAGGGCATGCACCCTCTGTTCAAGGTGGCCCCAGTGGTCCGACTCCTGCCCCCATCCAGGCTTGGCAGCAGATGGGCACTGCCTGCGGTGGCTCCGGCCACACTTCCTGGGAGGGTTACTGGACCCAGTAGAGGGACTAACAGCTCGCTGGCACACCACTCCTGAGGGAGCTCGTCCCCAGCCTGAGCCCGAGCCTGGCCGACGCACCCGTGCATGGCCTCCAATCGCGCCAGGCGTAGGCGTTCTGAGAACACCACACAAAACAGGCACCCAGTAGGGTGCTCCACCGCCCTCTCCTTGTGGCTCAAACCCAGGTAGTGCATACACTAGTGCTCCTACAATGAGTGTGTTTACATGCACACTTATCATTTGACATGAAACTAGTTGTGGCATTTGGCCGAGTATGGCAGTATGGTCACCTAAACACCTTACTCTGCTTATCTTAATTGGCTTAAGTTGACAATCGAAGTGACGCTGTTAAAAACACCTGGTTTTCTGAGCAATTTTTTAAATATATTAGGACACGTAAAGGCCTTCAGATTCATAGAGGCATATTTAATCTGCACATGTTCTAGCACAAGCAGTGCAAGCTTCCTCCTATTGCTCGAGTGCAGTAAGTTCAGGGAAACTGAAAGTATGCATCTTAGAAATAGTTTTCACATACAAACTTAATATGTCCAAAATCGGATTCAAATATGGTAATCAAAAATAACATGGACGCTGTGGTAGTATGTTTATTTTGATAGGCAAATGTATGCATTTATCAATGTCCCATCAGTTAACCTGCTATTCATTAGCTTTGTTTCACAGCGGTCAACTCTACCCGTAGCTCTCTCAGTGGGAGGGGCTTATCATAAGGGGAAGCCTCAACAACAACATGATGCTGACAAGTCGTCTCTCCAGAAGAGTCTCTCCAGATCAGAACGTCTCAATGAACACCAGCAAAGACTTATAGGAAGAAACCTCACCACCGCTGCTCTGACTGTGGGAAGAGTTTTTGCTAAACAGAGAAAATTGGTCATTTACCAGCGGATTCATGCTAGAGGGAAGCCTTATAGTTGTGATAAGTGTGGGAAGAGTTTTGCTTGAGATTTCACCGTGACCAAACACCGACTTATACACACAGGAGAGAGGCCTTATAGCTGTAATCAGTGTGGGAAGAGCTTCAATCAATCAGCAGCCCTGAGCACACACCAACGCCTACACACTGGAGAGAGACAGGAGTAAGGTGTATGTGGAAAGAGCTTTGCTCAATCGGGGTCACTGAAAAAACACCAGAAAGCACAAACATGTTTTCTTTCATCCCTCCTCTTAGGCACCAGTTCAAGATATCTAAATAAAGTTTGAACAGAAAACATATTGTAAAGAGTTATTATCTCCCATTCTCTAAGTCTGATTACCATGGTAACCTGTGTTGATAATATGCAGCTCTGGAACCATGTATCAATCTTCTTGGAGTAGGAGTGGTGTGTGTGTGTGGTGGGGTGGGGGGTTCAGAGCTGTATCTTACTTCAATAACTCCTATTATCTATTAATGAATTGTTTCAACAATACAAGGTGTGTATTCATGTATTCAATAGATCAATAAATACATTCCATTATCTGCTCAATAACGTCTGCTTATGACATTGATTATATGTTTTTAAAAATCTAATAATCAATTTTTAAAAGGACCATAGTCCTCTTGTATAATTAGTTTGCTCCTAAAAGATGTTCACATATTTATTTTAAAACCTTTCACCAGGTTTTAGTGTAGCTGATGGGACACATAGAAGTACAGAAGACATAGGACTATTAGTGTCGTCAAATTAAGTTGTTGAATTTATTTTAAAGGATTTAATTTGTGATATCTTTGAACTTTCCTTATTGTGTATTAAGTGTGCTCCAGAGAGATGTTCACACATTTGATTGTGAATCGAATGATGTGTTGGTTGTTAGGAAGAGGCATCATGGGGGCAGGAAGTCAGCTCTGCCCATCAGTACCTGTAGGTCATGTCAAACACAGACCTCACACTCTTCTGTTTCCTCACAGCCAGTAAGTTCTCCTACCAAACCTCTCTCTCTTCACACTGGAAATACACTTGATAATATCTTATACCTCACCATTCAACTTTTTATTGGTGATTTGTTATGTGGAACGAATGCTTGCATGTAAATGTCATTGTAAAACATACATACGAATGTGGTTTCATGTTTTCTTTTACGTTGCTGATTGGATATACATTTTTTTTTAAATATATATTTTTTTCAAAGTTTAGTTGAATTCTGTAGAAAAGACCAGGATATGTTGTTGTCCTGGGCACCAATACTCAATGTTATAGTCCTGGTCCTGAGAATAGAGACCAGGATATGTTGTTACCCTGTGTCCCAATACTCAGTGTTATAGTCCTGGTCCTGAGAATAGAGACCAGGATATGTTGTTGGCCTGGGTCCCAATACTCAGTGTTATAGTCCTGGTCCTGAGAATAGAGACCAGGATATGTTGTTACCCTGTGTCCCAATACTCAGTGTTATAGTCCTGGTCCTGAGAATAGAGACCAGGATATGTTGTTACCCTGTGTCCCAATACTCAGTGTTATAGTCCTGGTCCTGAGAATAGAGACCAGGATATGTTGTTACCCTGTGTCCCAATACTCAGTGTTATAGTCCTGGTCCTGAGAATAGAGACCAGGATATGTTGTTACCCTGTGTCCCAATACTCAATGTTGTAGTCCTGGTCCTGAGAATAGAGACCAGGATATGTTGTTGGCCTGGGCCCCAATACTCAGTGTTATAGTCCTGGTCCTGAGAATAGAGACCAGGATATGTTGTTGTCCTGGGTCCCAATACTCAGTGTTGTAGTCCTGGTCCTGAGAATAGAGACCAGGATATGTTGTTACCCTGTGTCCCAATACTCAGTGTTATAGTCCTGGTCCTGAGAATAGAGACCAGGATATGTTGTTGTCCTGGGCACCAATACTCAGTGTTATAGTCCTGGTCCTGAGAATAGAGACCAGGATATGTTGTTACCCTGTGTCCCAATACTCAGTGTTATAGTCCTGGTCCTGAGAATAGAGACCAGGATATGTTGTTACCCTGTGTCCCAATACTCAGTGTTATAGTCCTGGTCCTGAGAATAGAGACCAGGATATGTTGTTACCCTGTGTCCCAATACTCAGTGTTATAGTCCTGGTCCTGAGAATAGAGACCAGGATATGTTGTTACCCTGTGTCCCAATACTCAATGTTGTAGTCCTGGTCCTGAGAATAGAGACCAGGATATGTTGTTGGCCTGGGCCCCAATACTCAGTGTTATAGTCCTGGTCCTGAGAATAGAGACCAGGATATGTTGTTGTCCTGGGTCCCAATACTCAGTGTTATAGTCCTGGTCCTGAGAATAGAGACCAGGATATGTTGTTGGCCTGGGTCCCAATACTCAGTGTTATAGTCCTGGTCCTGAGAATAGAGACCAGGATATGTTGTTGGCCTGGGTCCCAATACTCAGTGTTATAGTCATGGTCCTGAGAATAGAGACCAGGATATGTTGTTGGCCTGGGTCCCAATACTCAGTGTTATAGTCCTGGTCCTGAGAATAGAGACCAGGATATATTGTTGTCCTGGGCCCCAATACTCAGTGTTATAGTCCTGGTCATGAGAATAGAGACCAGGATATGTTGTTGGCCTGGGCCCCAATACTCAGTGTTATAGTCCTGGTCCTGAGAATAGAGACCAGGATATGTTGTTGGCCTGGGCCCCAATACTCAGTGTTGTAGTCCTGGTCCTGAGAATAGAGACCAGGATATGTTGTTAGCCTGGGTCCCAATACTCAGTGTTATAGTCCTGGTCCTGAGAATAAAACAGGTTTAAAACAACAACAGAGAAACACGTGTCTTACAGTGCTACACATCTGTTATTTAGAGACTTTTTCCTGCTTAATTGAAGTATCAGGTGTAGTTTTTCATCAGTTATAAAGTGTGTTTGTTGTCTCTCTTTATGTTTCTAGGCTGCAGGGAGGGAGATGCAACAACAGCCTTGAGAACATCTGGACTCAAATAGAACTCTGTTCCAAGTTGCTGTCAGGTAAAAGTAGACGATAGTAGACAACAGGATACTTTTGGAAAGGGGTGTTGTTGAACATTTTCTTGACTTTACTCAATCTGTATAGTTTTGGTAAAATCTTATCGAGGAACTTTCTGAAGTAAGATTAGCCTGGGGCAGCAGGTAGCCTAGTGGTTAGACCGTTGGGCCAGTAACCGAAAGGTTGCTAAATCGAATCCCCGAGCCGACAAGGTAAACAACTTTAGTTCTGCCCTTGAACAAGGCAGTTATCCCACTGTTCCTCTGCCGTCATTGTAAATAAAAATGTGTTCTTATCTGACTTGCCTAGTTAAATAAAGATGTGAGACGTTATGCTGTCATAACGTAATCAAGCTTGGATATTTCAATAGATGTTTGATTGCTCTGGTCTAGGGGTGCATCAGTTGCAGACTTGAGACAGGAATTCTCCCCCTGCAACCCCCTAATCCTTATCTGAACTCTGTGAGAACAAAGTAACTGTACTGTATGTAGCCTACCCATTTCTTGTCTTAGTAAGAAACACTGAAGAAAACAATAGCTTCCACGATGGATCCGGTAAGTCTGGTTTACTTTTAACAGTATAGGCCTGCTGTGCTGTGCTTTGCTTTTGTGTATTTATTGTATACCAGTTATATACATAGACAGAAGGGTGTTAGTTATAAATACAGTATATTTGACTGTAGTTTAGTTAAGAAGAAAGACTTACACAGTGGTGTGAAGTACTTAAATAAACAATATTTTAAAGTACTACATAATTAGTTTTTTTGGGTATCTGTACTTTACTATTTATATATTTGAAAATGTTTACTTTACTACATTCCTGTAGAAAATGATGTACTTTTTACTCCTTAAATGTACTCGTTACATTTTGAATGCTTAGCAGGACCGGAAAATGGTTCAATTCACACACTTATCAAGATAACATCCCTGGTCCTCCCTACTGCCTCTGATCTAGCGGACTCACTAAATACAAATACTTTTTTGTAAATTATGTCTGAGTGTTGGAGTGTGCCCCTGCCTATCCGTAAATAATTTAAAAAACAATACATTTGTGCCTTCCGGTTTGCTTTGTATAAAGACATTTGAATTACTCATACTTATACTTGAACAATTACATTTACCTTTGATACTTAAGTATATTTAAAACCAAATACTTTTACTCAAGTAGATTTAACTGTGTGACTTTTACTTGAGTCATTTTCTATTATGGTATCTTCACTTTACTCAGGTATGACAATTGGGTCAGTTGTTCACCACTGGACTTATTTTTGACCGGAGAATTACTTGTGAATTAGGTTTGATGCACCCATTGCAAAGACTTGCATAAATAGCTCTTTTTTTCCTATCTGTGCTGGTAGTGAACAGCAGGTGCCATTGTATCAGCAGCGAAAGACGGAACATTTCATTCCGACACTCCCTCACGAGAGAGAGGCCTGTTGAGATCCTCCCTCTTTGTGCATCTGTTCCAAGTGGCTGCCAGGTAAAAGTAGACGATAGCAGACAACAGGATTCTTAGTGAAAGGGGTGTTGTTGAACATTTTCTTGACTTTACTCGACTTTTATTGATCACGTAAAATGTTATCCAGGAACTTTCTGAAGTAATACTAGGCTACATGAGACGTTTATTTGTTCTGACTTACGTTTGGATATTTAAATAGATGTTTGATTGCTCTGGTCTAGGGGCGCATCTGTTGCAGTCTTGAGAATCGAATTTTCTCTCAGCAACTCATTACTAGCTGTCATTATCCGAACACTACAACAAAGTTGTCAAACTGTACCCTACAACATTTCATGCCATACAAAGAAACAATGGCTTCCTCAATGGATCAGGTAAATCTGGTTTTAACATATGCCCGCTGTGTTGTATAAAATGTCTAGGACTAGTTTTCATCACCTTTAATCCTCTACATTCCTGTGTTCGGTTTAAACTGCTGGACAAAAATAAACATGATTGTAAAACTTGTTAGGATATTTTTTCCCTCAGCAAAGTAACGTTAATCTACAGCTATATCATGTTTGGAAATCTGTCATATTACCTAATATATCTCTACTTCCTCCCAAAATGTGCACTTGTTCACCTCCACTGATTTGAAAGTCAGATTATCCATTATATGACCAGATACTCACTCTGACAATGAAAATACATATTCTTCTTTGGGGTTTATCGGTGGTTGGCATCCAACTTTATGGTACATTACACCACCTACTGTACTGGAGTGTGGGCCAGCAACTAAATTCTATCAACTTGATGGTACATTACACCACCTACTGTACTGGAGTGTGGGTCAGCAACTAAATCCTATCAACTTAATGGTACATTACACCACCTACTGTACTGGAGTGTGGGTCAGCAACTAAATCCTATCAACTTTATGGTACATTACACCACCTACTGTACTGGAGTGTGGGCCAGCAACTAAATCCTATCAACTTTATGGTACATTACACCACCTACTGTACTGGAGTGTGGGCCAGCAACTAAATCCTATCAACTTTATGGTACATTACACCACCTACTGTACTGGAGTGTGGGTCAGCAACTAAATCCTATCAACTTTATGGTACATTACACCACCTACTGTACTGGAGTGTGGGTCAGCAACTAAATCCTATCAACTTGATGGTACATTACACCACCTACTGTACTGGAGTGTGGGTCAGCAACTAAATCCTATCAACTTAATGGTACATTACACCACCTACTGTACTGGAGTGTGGGTCAGCAACTAAATCCTATCAACTTTATGGTACATTACACCACCTACTGTACTGGAGTGTGGGCCAGCAACTAAATCCTATCAACTTTATGGTACATTACACCACCTACTGTACTGGAGTGTGGGCCAGCAACTAAATCCTATCAACTTTATGGTACATTACACCACCTACTGTACTGGAGTGTGGGTCAGCAACTAAATCCTATCAACTTTATGGTACATTACACCACCTACTGTACTGGAGTGTGGGCCAGCAACTAAATCCTATCAACTTTATGGTACATTACACCACCTACTGTACTGGAGTGTGGGCCAGCAACTAAATCCTATCAACTTTATGGTACATTACACCACCTACTGTACTGGAGTGTGGGCCAGCAACTAAATCCTATCAACTTTATGGTACATTACACCACCTACTGTACTGGAGTGTGGGTCAGCAACTAAATCCTATCAACTTTATGGTACATTACACCACCTACTGTACTGGAGTGTGGGTCAGCAACTAAATCCTATCAACTTTATGGTACATTACACCACCTACTGTACTGGAGTGTGGGCCAGCAACTAAATCCTATCAACTTTATGGTACATTACACCACCTACTGTACTGGAGTGTGGGCCAGCAACTAAATCCTATCAACTTTATGGTACATTACACCACCTACTGTACTGGAGTGTGGGTCAGCAACTAAATCCTATCAACTTTATGGTACATTACACCACCTACTGTACTGGAGTGTGGGTCAGCAACTAAATCCTAGCAACTTGATGGTACATTACACCACCTACTGTACTGGAGTGTGGGTCAGCAACTAAATCCTATCAACTTTATGGTACATTACACCACCTACTGTACTGGAGTGTGGGCCAGCAACTAAATCCTATCAACTTTATGGTACATTACACCACCTACTGTACTGGAGTGTGGGTCAGCAACTAAATCCTATCAACTTTATGGTACATTACACCACCTACTGTACTGGAGTGTGGGTCAGCAACTAAATCCTATCAACTTTATGGTACATTACACCACCTACTGTACTGGAGTGTGGGCCAGCAACTAAATCCTATCAACTTTATGGTACATTACACCACCTACTGTACTGGAGTGTGGGTCAGCAACTAAATCCTATCAACTTTATGGTACATTACACCACCTACTGTACTGGAGTGTGGGCCAGCAACTAAATCCTATCAACTTTATGGTACATTACACCACCTACTGTACTGGAGTGTGGGTCAGCAACTAAATCCTATCAACTTTATGGTACATTACACCACCTACTGTACTGGAGTGTGGGCCAGCAACTAAATCCTATCAACTTTATGGTACATTACACCACCTACTGTACTGGAGTGTGGGCCAGCAACTAAATCCTATCAACTTTATGGTACATTACACCACCTACTGTACTGGAGTGTGGGTCAGCAACTAAATCCTATCAACTTTATGGTACATTACACCACCTACTGTACTGGAGTGTGGGCCAGCAACTAAATCCTATCAACTTTATGGTACATTACACCACCTACTGTACTGGAGTGTGGGCCAGCAACTAAATCCTATCAACTTTATGGTACATTACACCACCTACTGTACTGGAGTGTGGGCCAGCAACTAAATCCTATCTCCCAGCCCTGTTCTCTTAAACGTATCAATATTTACGACTGTATCTAACAATGTTCTTCTTATTAAACTCAATTCCTGCTTGCACACGCTGGAGAGAATCCTCACTCCTGTCTTTGTGGTGTCAGAGAAATGCTATAGGAAGAGAGACTTTTCAAACAATATATTTATTGTAAGATATGCAAAAATGAAGCAATCAACCATCACTAAGAATAGTCCGTGTTGAAAGCTCAATGAACAGAGCTGTCTTTTGCCTTTTATTGAAAGTACATCCTTTTTTATCTTTGACAGTTAGCAGATGTGCAGAAACAGGCACTGGAAACAGATTTGTATGAAGTAATTTAGCTGGTCTGTGTAGATCATGATGGCTGATATCACCACCACTCACTGTTCCTTCTTGCACTTCCCACATAGCTACATTCCTGCTGATTGTAAACAGCGGAGGTCACATACTGTGGTAGCACCTAAACAGCTCATACATCTGTACACTCAGAGTTATGACGAAGTCGCACAAGACAAGCCTGTATCAGCAAAGAATATTAGCATATAACAATAGACAATTCCCTCAGTAATATAGTAGCATATAACAATAGACAATTCTCTCAGTAATATATTAGCATATAACAATAGACAATTCTCTAAGTAAAAACAGTATAGTATGTCTAATTTAACAGTATAGTATGTCTAATTTAACAGTATAGTATGTCTAATTTAACAGTATAGTATGTCTAATTTAACAGTATAGTATGTCTAATTTAACAGTATAGTATGTCTAATTTAACAGTATAGTATGTCTAATTTAACAGTATAGTATGTCTAATTTAACAGTATAGTAGAATAATATAAAAATAAAATATTAAAATGTCCACCACAGTGGAAAGAGTCAATGATAAAACACCAGAAAGCACTCGTGTGTCACAACTTCCGCCGACGTTGGTCCCCTCTTGTTCGGGCGGCGTTTGGCGTTCGACGTCACCGACCTTCTAGCCATCGCCGATCCACTTTTCATTTAGTCTTGTCTTCCATCAGTGACGACTCTTGCACTGAGATGCTGTACCTTAGAACGCTACTCCACTCAGGACCAATCTATTACACCATCCATCCATCCACCAGACTAGAACAGACCTACACAGAGTCTGTCTGAAATGGCATCCTATTACCTATATACTGTCAGGTGACATTTCAGATGCAGCCATCCTCTCTAACAGTTAGAAGCCAAAACAAATGATGTCAGGAACTCCAAATGTCATTAAGTCGCTATTGTGGATTGTCGACCCAATGACGTCTCACAAATCATCATCGCCATGGTGATGCTCCATGACATCATTTATTTGGTCGGTTGAAGTGTTGTAGAGGAGTGGGTGTAGCAGTACTACACTCTAAGAAAAAAAGGTGCTATCTAGAACCTGAAAGGGTTCTTCGGCTGTCCCCATAGGAGAACCCTTTGAAGAACCCTTTTGTGTTTCAGTTAGAACCTCTTTGGTTCCAGGTAGAACTCTTTAGGGTTCCATGTAGAACCCTTTCAACAGACCAGATGCTTTTTAACTTTCTGTGGAGAAACCGAACCCGTCACATTAGGAAACTGTTGTAATGAACACTTATCAGTATGGTGGGCTGAATTTTCTGGACATTCCTACCTTAAATAATACTTTTAAGATCAATTTGATAAAACACTTCCTAAGAAGACCTACTTCTATGTGAAACTTTATTCCTCATCATGCCTTTTCTACTTTTGGTGGCCTTAACTTCATGTTGGTTTGCTATTGACGAAGTTCCAGTGAAACTCTGCTTTTCATCAGCAGGTTTTCTAGTCATTAACCTTCATTTAGAAGCATCATTTCTCTCCACACATATATTATATCTGTAATAATCAGCACAAATTGTATAACAATTCATCTTTGTTTTTAGAATATTAGTTCAGAAATAATATCCTATCCTTATCACTTGACAAGATCCCTATTTCGCCTAAAGAGTTTGCAATTGTTTTAGTCTCCATTCCCTCAGTTTTTTTTTTTCTCAAAGTTGCCTGGATGTGACGTGGCCTTTTTTTTTTACCAATACACTCCTAACAACCTACTCGTTTCGAAAATGTATATATGATCAAATAAGCCAGAAGCCAGATTTTGGGCCCAGTTATCCCTCTTGCTTCTCCTCTTCCGCGCTGTTTGATAGGAAATGACTGCTATAAAGAAATATGATGGAAACTAGCCCATACCCACCAATCCAACGCTCTTAGATTTGTGGCTTATAGTGAACGATTGAACATTTCAGGTAAAAATTAGATATTCGAGGGATGCACCCAAATCAGAGGGTTAGACTGAATTAATACAATATTTGGTTTAATGGTCAACTGTAAAACTTCTTGCGGCCAACAGGAC
This sequence comes from Oncorhynchus mykiss, assembly GCF_013265735.2. NCBI lineage: Eukaryota > Metazoa > Chordata > Actinopteri > Salmoniformes > Salmonidae > Oncorhynchus > Oncorhynchus mykiss. The sequence goes on along the minus strand of NC_048581.1, from coordinate 16,531,601 downwards.
AAAGCTAGCCCGTCCCCCTCCACCCTCCAGGAGTCCCCAGGTCAACCGCCTCTCCGTACTTTACTGCTGGTTCTGGTCGACTGCAGGAAAACACCGGGGCAGAGTGGAACTGAGAGAGGAGAAGAGGAACATGGAGATGTGATTTCATTAAGTAAGAACCATGTCGATTAGATTACATTCTGCTTCTGTAACAATTAATTGGTTAATTATGTACTGATGAAAATATCTGGTCGTTCCACCTAATTTTGAGAAGCTCCCCCCAAAACACTTTCAGATTTCACCTAATTTTGAGAAGAGAACCTAATTTTAACATTCTTTCATGAAGAGCACATGTTCAACTTCATAAAAACATGTTTTCCCAAGAGGTTATATGAAAATACATACTGTAGTAAGTGCCAATGTGCTAAATAAAGTAACAGGGGACAACTGAAAACAACAAAACCACTAGTTTACATTGGTAAAATAGTCCTTTTAAATCGGGCACAAATGTGCTTATGACAGGGTCAATGGAAGCTACTTTTGTTCCACCGGGATTGAACATTGAATACAAGCTTCAATTCTACCATATCAATTCATGGGTAAATGGTTCACTTGCTCGGTTTTCTACAACAAACACCAGAGAATTGATAAAAAGACTAGAACCAGCTTACCTGCCTTTGCTCTATGATTTGACTGTTTAATGTCCAATGTTTCTTTTGCCCCAAAAATGTAAGGAACAGTTTCACCATATTACAACATGGCCTTAAAATGAGGGACAGACGTAAATGAATCACTAATTAAATGAAATAAATAATGTTCAGAAATGACTGTCAAAGTAACCAAATAACTAGGGCTTTACATGCACACTCATAATTTGCCATTAAACACCTTACACTGCTGATCTTAATTGGTGTAATGTCATAACCGAAGTAAGGATACGCCTTTAAAAACACCTGGTTTTCTGAGAATTCTTTAGAATGATTAGGACATGTAAACACTTTAATCAGAGTTACAGAGGTGTATTTCATCTGTGTGTGTGCTAACACAAGCAGCACAAAAAATTATTTTGACCGAATGCAGTGAGTTCAGGAAAAACTGAAAATATGCAGCTTAGAAATAGTTTGCATATACAAACCTTATTTTTCCCTATTGCTTCATAAAAAATAAGTGGCTGTGGTAGAAAGTTTATTTTGATTAGCCATTTTCTGCGTTTATCAAAGTCCCATCAGCCTGATTTCAGATGTGTCCATGTAAACAGGTTTATTAGAGAGATTGTTCTTTCAAAGCATGTCAATGATTTAAAATATAATACTGATGTACAATTTCTGCTGGAAAATATGAAAGGGACCCAAAAGGCCTTAATTTCATGGAAGGACCCATCTGTTTACGGACTCATATTTGCAAAACCTAACTATTCAATGCCTTTGTTTCACAGGGGACATCCCTAATCGTTCCTCTCTTAGAGGGAGGGGCTTATCTGGGGAGCCTCAACAACATCATGATGCTGACAAGAAAGAGAAGAGTCTCTCCAGATCAGAACACCTCAAGAAGCACCAGCATAGAGGTACAGGGAAGAAACCTCAACACTGCTGCTCTGACTGTGGGAAGAGTTTGGCTAAACAGGACTTGACAAATCATGAGCAAATTCACACTCTAGAGCATGCATCTAATACCTTAAAATCTCACCAGAGAATTAATTCAGGGGAGGGACCTTATACTTGCTTGGATTGTGGGAAATACTTAAACCAGTCAGGAGCCCAGACTAAACACAAACACAAACACACAGGAGAGAAGCCTTATAGCTGTGTTCCGTGTGGGAAGAGCTTCAGTCAATTAGGAACCCTCAGAAAACACCAACGCATACACACAGGAGAGAAGCCATATAGCTGTGTTCAGTGTGGGAAGAGCTTCAGTCGATCAGGAGACCTGATCAAACACCAACTCATACACACAGGAGCGAAGCCTTATAGCTGTGATCAATGTGGGAAGAACTTCAATCAATCAGGACACCTGACTGCACACCAACGCATACACACAGGAGAGAAGCCTTATAGCTGTGATCAGTGTGGGAAGAGCTTCAGTCGATCAGGATCCCTGACTACACACCAACTCATACACACAGGAGCGAAGCCTTATAGCTGTGATCAGTGTGGAAAGAGCTTCAGTCGATCAGGAGACCTGACTCTACACCAACGCATACACACAGGAGTGAAGCCTTATAGCTGTGATCAATGTGGGAAGAACTTCAATCAATCAGGAGACCTGACTGCACACCAACGCATACACACAGGAGAGAAGCCTTATAGCTGTGATCATTGTGGAAAGAGCTTCAGTCGATCAGGAGACCTGACTCTACACCAACGCATACACACAGGAGAGAAGCCTTATAGCTGTGATCATTGTGGAAAGAGCTTCAGTCGATCAGGAGACCTGACTCTACACCAACGCATACACACAGGAGAGAAGCCTTATAGCTGTGATCATTGTGGAAAGAGCTTCAGTCGATCAGGAGTCCTGATCAAACACCAACGCATGCACACAGGAGAGAAGCCTTATAGCTGTGATAAGTGTGGGAAGAGCTTCAGTCGATCAGGATCCCTGACTAGACACCAACTCATACACACAGGAGCGAAGCCTTATAGCTGTGATCAGTGTGGGAAGAGCTTCAATCAATCAGGAACCCTGACTGAACACCAACGCATACACACAGGAGAGAAGCCATATAGCTGTGTTCAGTGTGGGAAGAGCTTCAGTCGATCAGGAGACCTGACTACACACCAACTCATACACACAGGAGCGAAGCCTTATAGCTGTGATCAGTGTGGGAAGAGCTTCAATCAATCAGGAACCCTGACTGCACACCAACGCATACACACAGGAGAGAAGCCTTATAGCTGTGATCAATGTGGGAAGAACTTCAATCAATCAGGACACCTGACTGCACACCAACGCATACACACAGGAGAGAAGCCATATAGCTGTGTTCAGTGTGGGAAGAGCTTCAGTCGATCAGGAGACCTGACTACACACCAACTCATACACACAGGAGCGAAGCCTTATAGCTGTGATCAGTGTGGGAAGAGCTTCAATCAATCAGGAACCCTGACTGCACACCAACGCATACACACAGGAGAGAAGCCTTATAGCTGCGATCAATGTGGGAAGAACTTCAGTCAATCAGGACACCTGACTGCACACCAACGCATACACACAGGAGCGAAGCCTTATAGCTGTGATCATTGTGGAAAGAGCTTCAGTCGATCAGGAGACCTGACTCTACACCAACGCATACACACAGGAGAGAAGCCTTATAGCTGTGATCAATGTGGGAAGAACTTCAATCAATCAGGACACCTGACTGCACACCAACGCATACACACAGGAGCGAAGCCTTATAGCTGTGATCATTGTGGAAAGAGCTTCAGTCGATCAGGAGACCTGACTCTACACCAACGCATACACACAGGAGAGCAGCCTTATAGCTGTGATCATTGTGGAAAGAGCTTCAGTCGATCAGGAGACCTGATCAAACACCAACGCATGCACACAGGAGAGAAGCCTTATAGCTGTGATCAGTGTGGGAAGAGCTTCAGTCGATCAGAATCCCTGACTAGACACCAACTCATACACACAGGAGCGAAGCCTTATAGCTGTGATCATTGTGGAAAGAGCTTCAGTCGATCAGGAGACCTGACTCTACATCAACGCATACACACAGGAGAGAAGCCTTATAGCTGTGATCATTGTGGAAAGAGCTTCTGTCGATCAGGAGACCTGATCAAACACCAACGCATGCACACAGGAGAGAAGCATTATAGCTGTGATCAGTGTGGGAAGAGCTTCAGTCGATCAGAATCTCTGACTAGACACCAACTCATACACACAGGAGCGAAGCCTTATAGCTGTGATCATTGTGGAAAGAGCTTCAGTTGATCAGGAGACCTGACTCTACACCAACGCATACACACAGGAGCGAAGCCTTATAGCTGTGATCAATGTGGGAAGAACTTCAATCAATCAGGACACCTGACTGCACACCAACGCATACACACAGGAGAGAAGCCATATAGCTGTGTTCAGTGTGGGACGAGCTTCAGTCGATCAGGAGACCTGACTACACACCAACTCATACACACAGGAGCGAAGCCTTATAGCTGTGATCAGTGTGGGAAGAGCTTCAATCAATCAGGAACCCTGACTGCACACCAACTCATACACACAGGAGAGAAGCCTTATAGCTGTGATCAATGTGGGAAGAACTTCAATCAATCAGGACACCTGACTGCACACCAACGCATACACACAGGAGAGAAGCCATATAGCTGTGTTCAGTGTGGGAAGAGCTTCAGTCGATCAGGAGACCTGACTATACACCAATGAATACACACAGGAGAGAAGCCTTATAGCTGTGATCAGTGTGGAAAGAGCTTTGCTCGTTCAGGGTCACTGATAAAACACCAGAAAGCACAAACATGTCGTCTTTCATCTCCCTTCTCTCTGGCACCGGTTCCAGATCCCTAAATAAAGTTTACATAGAAAACATCTTGTAAACAGTCATCCATCTCCCATTCTCTAACACTTTAGTAAGTCTAATTGCCATGGTAACATGTGTAGCATAATATGCAGCTCTGGATCCGTATGTTACAAGCGTCTTGGAGTAGAAGTGCTGTGTGTGGTGGGGTGGGGGAGGAGGTGTTCAGAGCTATCTTTTAATTTATGATCTCATATTATCCATTAAATAATGTATAATAAAATGTTTCACCAATGGTAGGTGTATATTCATGTGTGGGGGAAATGTTATCTGAAGAGAGAGCCTTGAATTGTACTTGTCTCATACTGTCATTAATTCCTGTAGGTAGAGATATGAGGGGAGACGGTCATGACCCCCTCAGACCTTTTGGCAGAACGCTCAGAATATGTTCTATAAGTTACATGCAGGAACCATATGTTAATGATGAATAATGTAAATCATGCAAATATAACTTGTCTGTGTAAGCAGTATATAAGAGGACTAACGGGACTGCCCCGAAAGAGCTCCTGACCGATGTGTACTATGGTGCATTAAGTTTGTTGGAATCTCTCCAGCTGGCTGATAATAAATAATTATTAATTTAAGTTTGACTGAGTCCTTGGTAGTAATTTCCACGACACATGTATTCAATACAAAAACACATTAAATCCTTTATCTTATGCCGCACTGCATGAGGCAAATGGTGGTCATACCAGATACTGACTACCGTTTTTTTTAAGGTATCTGTGACCAACAGATGCATACAGTTGAAGTCGGAAGTTTACATACACCTTAGCCGAATACATTTAAACTCAGTTTTTCACAAATCATGACATTTAATCCTAGTAAAAATTCCCTGTTTTAGGTCAGTTAGGATCACCACTTTATTTTAAGAATGTGAAATGTCAGAATAATAGTAGAGTGTGATTTATTTCAGCTTATATATCTTTCATCACATACCCAGTGGGTCAGAAGTTTAGATACACTCAATTAGTATTTGGTAGTCCAGAGCATCCGGCGACGGTTCCCAGTCCAGAGCTTCCTGTGACGGTTCCCAGTCCAGAGCTTCCGGCGACGGTTCCCAGTCCAGAGCTTCCTGTGACGGTTCCCAGTCCAGAGCTTCCTGTGACGGTTCCCAGTCCAGAGCTTCCTGTGACGGTTCCCAGTCCAGAGCTTCCTGTGACGGTTCACAGTCCAGAGCTTCCTGTGACGGTTCACAGTCCAAAGCTTCCGGCGACGGTTCCCAGTCCAGAGCTTCCTGTGACGGTTCACAGTCCAGAGCTTCCTGTGACGGTTCACAGTCCGGAACCTCCTGCGACAGTCAACGGTCTGGAACCTCCAGCGACGGTCAACAGTCTGGAACCTCCAGCGACGGTCAACAGTCTGGAACCTCCAGCGACGGTCAACAGTCTGGAACCTCCAGCGACGGTCAACAGTCCGGAACCAGTCCCGCTCCATGGCAGAAGCCTTCCTCTGTGCCGGTGCCCAGTCCAGGCACGGCGTCCAGTCCAGCTCCATGGCAGGAGCCTTCCTCTGCGCCGGTGCCCAGTCCAGGCACGGCGTCCAGTCCCGCTCCATGGCAGGAGCCTTCCTCTGCGCCGGTGCCCAGTCCAGGCACGGCGTCCAGTCCAGCTCCATGGCAGGAGCCTTCCTCTGCGCCGGTGCCCAGTCCAGGCACGGCGTCCAGTCCCGCTCCATGGCAGGAGCCTTCCTCTGCGCCGGTGCCCAGTCCAGGCACGGCGTCCAGTCCAGCTCCAAGGCAGGAGCCTTCCTCTGCGCCGGTGCCCAGTCCAGGCACGGCGTCCAGTCCAGCTCCATGGCAGGAGCCTTCCTCTGCGCCGGTGCCCAGTCCGGGAGAGAGCCTTTTTATTCTCTATTTTGGTTCGGCAGCCATTTCCCCACTGTGTATTGTGGGATCTTGTTTATGTGTAGTTGCGTCAGCAATTCATCTACTTCACGTTCCGTTCGTTCTTTATTGTTTTTGTGCGTTTCATTTAATAAACATGTGGAACCCATATCACAATACGCTTTGGTCCGAATGTTCTTACGAGGAACGTGACACCAAGCTGTTTAAAGACAGTCAACTTAGTGTATGTTAACTTCTGACCCACTGGAATTGTGATATAGTGAATTATAAGTGACATAATCTGTCTGTAAACAATTGTTGGAAAAATGACTTGTGTCATGCACAAGGTAAATGTTCTAACCGACTTGCCAAAACTATAGTTTGTTGACAAGAAATTTGTGGAGTGGTTGAAAAACAAGTTTTAATGACTCCAACCTAAGTGTATGTAAACTTCTGACTTTAATTGTATCTGTATTCCCAGTCATGTGAAATCCATAGATTAGGGTCTAATTCATTTATAACAATTGACTGATTTCTTTATATGAACTGTAACTCAGTAAAATCGTACAAATGTATGTTTTGTTGAGTGATATAATTATAGAACTAACTAATTGAATAATGAATGGGCCTACTACTGTTTTAGGTGTTGTGGGTCAGAACTGTCAACGTGACTTAAACCTGTCAGAGTATCTGTGCTGTGAAGGGCTCAACAGTGGAACTGCCCTGCATATATCAACATCCAAGTTATCATGTAGTCTCAGAACCAAACTGGTTTATTCAAGATAAATATAATGAGGAGCCTAAAATCCTGAGCTCGGTGCCAGAGTATGCAGGTCGTGCTGAGTTCCTTGGAACTAAAGAGAAAGACTCACCCTGAGAATCACAGACCTGAGAGAGAGAGATTCAGCTGAGTACAAGTTCAGATTTAAAACACAGTATGCAGAATGGGGGTACAGCTTCCCTGGAATAACTCTGACTGTCACAGGTAATATATAATATCTAATTCTAATAATTCATTAGAATCATTCAGAGCTGCAGGTGAAGGTGTCTTCCTCCACAGAGGAAAAGAAGAGAACATTGACCTGTAGCACCACCTGTCTTCTGACTGACAACCCCACCTACATCTGGTACAAGAACGGACAACATCTCCATGACCCTACTTCCCAACAATACTCCTGTAATACTCTAGTGGTCTGGTGTTACTCTACAGACAGTTACTCCTGTGCTGTAAAAGGCCATGAGGATTTTCTCGCTCCTACATTGTGTGAGTCTGAACTCACCTATAATAATCATCTTAAGTATCAATCATTAAGGCCTGTGGACCAATAGTAGAACATGTGGGGAAAACAGACAAATCTGTGCACTCTTGGATAGTAACACTAGTAGGAACTATACAGTATAATAGAAAAGGTAGAAAATGGCTGATGGTATGTTATCTTGTTATATCGTTTTAGAATTATAATTTTGGAATTAGTTTTAGAATAAGACTGTAACGTAACAAAATAAAAAAGTCAAGGGTTCTGAATACTTTCTGAATGCACTGTGTGTGTCTATATATTTAATTCATTTTAAATGAACCAGTCCTATACGTCTAAAACACTTGAAAATAGTCTCATTATCGTTTGAGGAATTGACCAGATACATTTAGTTTCTGGTGTTCATGGTCAGAGCTGTTTGAATGTGACTTACACCAAGAGGAGTATCTGTGCCTTGAAGGGGTCAACAGTGGACATTACCTGCACGTATAGACATCCCAGCTGGCATAACGTCACAGAAGTATCCTGGTTCAACAAATGGGAGTCTGGAGTTACTACAGACCTAAGCCAGGACCCAGAGTATGCAGGTCGTGTGAAGTACCAACCAACTACAGACAAGGGCTCCACCCTGAGAATCACAGACCTGAGAGAGAGTGATACAGCTTCCCTGGAACAACTCTGATTGTCACAGGTAATACTGTCCTTACAGTATTATATAATCTAGTCTAAGTCATTATATGATTGGTGGAAATAATGATGATTGTGTTATTTTGTCTTCATTTACCCATTTTCAGACCTGCAGGTGAAGGAGACTCCTGGCACAGAGGAAGGGAAGGTGACACTGACCTGTAGCACCACCTGTACTCTAACTGACAACCTCACCTACATCTGGTACAAGAACGGACAACTTCTCACCAACCCAAACACCCAAGATAACTTCCTGATCCTAGACCCAGTCAGCAGTGAGGATACAGGCAGCTACTCCTGTGCTGTTGAAGGCTACGAGAATTGCCTGTTACGTTAGTCTTTGAAGAATGATGTTGTAGGAATCATAGTTGTTGTTCTGATTCTAATACTCTGTCTCTTTGGGTTCAGGTGAGTGAGATGAATTGATCCTTTTTCAAATTATATTTTATAATGATCAAAATCATTTATATTGCTTGATTGATTGTTGATTGATGTATTAATTGATTCATTCATTCACAAAACAGGAAGAAGGCCTCCAATTTCACCTCTGACACAAGAGACAGAAGAGACACAGCAGAGAACGGACAGGTGAGTCTTCTGGAATCAGTTGACTAAGAGCTACAGTGATCTGTATTTAGATGGACTCAATGACTGTGGTAATATCTTTCACCCCTCATGTTGTCTGTCTTCTCTCCCCATCAGAGAGACTCTAATCCAGTGTATGACAACATCTCAGGCATGAACTTGGCCCCTATTGCAGCACAGAGAGCGATCACAGACGAGCAGGATGACGTTACCTACCCCAGCATCCAACACAGAAACCAGGAAGTGCCTCTGGACTCCACCGTCCCACCGTCTCACCTCTAGAAACAGGACGAGGATTTCCAGTACACTACTGTGAAATTCAACAGCCCCAGTGCTGCTCAAAAGAGAGGGGGGGGGGAAGATACATTTTTTTTTTACAGTAACTTTGTTGTTGTCATATCTCAAACAGACAGTTTCAGCATTAAAGATTCCAGGTTTAAATAACACAATATAACCAACGTTATTCATGAGATCTTATAGTAAATGTACTATCAATCAGTGATTTAAACATCCCATCCATACACCACACTAAACCTACACATAGTCTGTGTCTGGAAAGGCATCCTATTCCCTAACTACTGTCAGGTGACATTTCAGACACAGATTTCCTCTTTAACTGTTAAGGGCCAAACAAATGATACCAGTTCAACAGGTTGAAGGTTGTAGCTGCTATGCCACCTTGTTTAATGAGGTGAGGTCCTCAATAAATGACTAAATACAACTAAACAAGGTGGAGTATAGCCCATGAAGATCTCCTCCACTGCACAAGCCCAAATACAGCAGAACCGGACAGAAAGATCATGTCAGTGACTCAACTCACTCAATTAGAGCATAGCGAAAAAAGCCTGGCACGGTGTGATGCACCTCTCCTAGGGAAGGCATGGGAGAGCACTTGCAAGCCAGTGATTCAGCCCCCGCAATAGGGTCAGAGGCAGAGAATCCCAAATGGAGAGGGGGGAGCCAGACAGAGACAGCAAGGGTGGTTCGTCACTCCAGTGCCTTGCCGTTCACCTTCGCACCCCTGGGACACTCAATCATCGGACCAATTGAAGAGATGAGTCTTCAGTAAAGACTTAACCTGTTACTGCAGTGGGCTAAATCAGGGTCACACAGAGTGTTTCTTGGTAGCCAAACAAATCTACTTTGAAACAAAAGTATTCACCTCAAACACATGGTTATGGGCTTACAAAAAAGAAGACACCTGTACCATGTCAGCTACAGAGTTTAAATTGATTCCATTTTGAGTTTCCATCCCAATATTACACTTTATATACATTACATTACAAAAAATATGTCTATTAATTATGAAATTATGAAAAATATTAATATCATTCCACCCATGAGGCCACTAGGTCATTTGACTGCAGGAAAAGGCTACAGGTTGATGCCAAGTCTGCGTCTATCACATGGATTGACAGACCATTCCATGAAAATGTTTCTCTGTAGGAGAAAGCCCTGCCTCCAGGTTAGAAATTCTAGGAAAAGTAAGGCGATCTGCATGTTGTGACTGTTGCGTACATGCAGGTATATACGGCAGGACCATATCAGAGGGATAGGTAGGAGCAAGTACATGTAATGCTTTGTAGGTTAGCAGTAAAACCTTAACAGGAAGCCAGTGTAGAGAGGCTAGCACTGGAGCAACATTTTATGGTTCTAGTCAAGATTCTAGTAGCCGTATTTATCCCTAGCTGAAGTTTATTTAGTTATTTATCCGAGTAGCTGGAGAGTAGAGCATTGCAGAAGTCTAATCTTGATGTGCAAAAGCATGGATAAGCTTTTCTGCATCATTTTTGGAGAAAAGGTTTCAGATATTTTAGATGTTACCAAGATGGAAAAAACTGCTCTTGAAAATGTTTTGTCAAAAGTGATCCTTCAGCTTTATTAGAAATTAATGTATAACCATTGAGATGAATTGTCAGGTCAAACAGCAGATATCTTTGTTTCTTAGGATCTAGAACTAGCATCTCTGTTTTGTCTGAATTTAAAACCAAAACATTTGCTGCCATCCACTTCCTTATGTCTGAAACACAGACTCCAGGGTAGGCAATTTTGGGGCTTCGGTTTCATTGAAACGTACAACAGTGTGTCGTCTGCAAAGCATTGAAAGCTGACATTGTGTTTCCGAATGACATAACCAAGAGGTAGAATATATAGTGAACACATTAGTGGTCCTAAAACTGAACTTTGAGGAACACCGAAACTTACCATTGATTTCTCAGAGGACAAACCATCCACAACTTTTGGAGCGGCAGGTAGCCTAGTGGTTAGAGCATTGGGCCAGTAATCAAAAGGTTGCTGGATGAAATCCCCGAGCTGACAAGGTTAAAATCTGTTATTCTGCCCCTGAACAAGCCACTTATCCCACTGTTCCCTGTAAAATAACATTTTAACCAGGCAAATATCTTCAACATTTGGACCGCATCTGGCCCATAGGATGCTTTTTTTTTTTCTTTTTTTTTTTTTTCAGACCCCAGAAAGTCATATGTGTGACCAAACAGCCGGATCGTGTCTATACATTGGGCCTGAAACAGGATATTGGTATTTGGCCATAGGCCCAATTTTACTGCAAGGAATTCTATTTGGTCAACCACAGGCTAGGCTTGGGTATAACTACATCCTGTCTCTTTGTTCAGTGGAGAAAACACTGAGGACAGGGAAGAATAAACATCTACCATCTACTTCCCAGCATAACAACTATGATTTCTTCTCTTTGAATACATATATCTTTCTCCCACGGATTTGCTTTGGGGTCTGTGTTATTGAAGAATAACTGCTAACAAAATCATCCTAAAATATGTAGAAATACAATTTTATTTCAAATTATTAGTAGTTAGTAGTTATTTATAGATGAGAAACCAATATGTCAGTTTTGTCTCATGTACCGTAGAAGGCTACAATAATCTCCACACTCCTGTATTGTCTGTTGGGGAACAATTATATTTGAAGGAAGCAGCTGCGTCAGCCCCAGAAACAGGACCAGGATGTCCAGTACGCTGCTGTGAAATTCAACCTCCCCAGTGTGTCGCGCCCTGACCTTAGAGAGCCTTTTAATGTCTCTATTTGGTTTGGTCAGGGTGTGATTTGGGGTGGGCATTCTATGTTTTGTTATCTATGATTTTGTATTTCTATGTTTTGGCCGGGTATGGTTCTCAATCAGGGACAGCTGTCTATCGGTGTCTCTGATTGGGAACCATACTTAGGTAGCCATTTCCCTCCTTTCTGTGTGGGAAGTTGTCTTTGTTTGTTGGCACTATTGCCTTAAGCTTGGATTTGGATTGGTTATTGTTTTTGTCGGCGTCATCCTGAATAAAAAGGGAATATGTACGCTTACCACGCTGCACCTTGGTCCTCCTCCTTCAACAGCTGTGACACAGTGCTACTCAATAGACTGTCTTTCAGTCAGATTGATGGTTGTTTTGTTGAGCTGCCAGTAGAGAGCCCTGTGGTACAGTACACTGGAAACACCAGGTTTTAGTGTAGCTGGTTGGACACACAGAACTACAGCCTTATTAGTATGATCAAATTATGTTAACATTTAAAATAATTTTAATAGGGTTATTTTCCAACATTCCTCCTTTTCTAATAAGTGTGCTCCAAAAAGATGTTCACATATTGTTTATAAGCCATTTACGGATGTGTTGGTTGTCAGGAAGAAGCTTTGTGAGGACAGGAAGCCCCTCAGTACATCTGGTTGGTGTCAACCACAGAACTCACACTCTTCTGTTTCACACAGCCAGTATAAGGTCTCCTACCAAACTCCTCTCTTCACTCTGTAAGTACTTGTTACATTACCATTCTACTTGTTCTTGGTGGTTTGTTCCCGGCTGTATCTAATAACACTTGAGATTTTCTGGGCTAACAATGTAAGAAATAATACATTTTACAAAATGACTGCATAGTTTTCTAAGGACCTGAAGCGAGGCGACCATCTCTATCGGCGCCATCTTTTTGTTGTCCTTCAGGTGTCCTTCAGTTTTAAAACTAATGTACAACCATTCAGATTAATTGTCAGGTCAAACAGCAGATATCTTTGTTGCTTAGGACCTAGAACTAGCATCTCTGTTTTGTCTGAATTTGAAAATAGAAAATATGCCGCCATCCACTTCCTTATGTCTGAAACACAGGCTTCCTGTGTTTCACAGGCAATTCTGGGGCTTCACCATGTTTCATCGACATGTACAGCTGTGTGTCGTCCGCATAGCAGTAAAAGTTTAACATTATGTTTCCGAATGACATCACCAAGAGGTAAAATATATAGTGAAAACGATAGTGGTCCTAAAATGGAGCCAATTAATGAAATGCCTGATACCACTTAATTGCATTCAGTAATTAGCATTATCAGTAATTAAATAGGTTGTCTTTATTCAAACGATAGCATAACTTGACATAGGTGTAATCTACATAATAATAATAATGACCATCTTTCTCCTCTCTGTTCAATATATAGTCATCTACTCTGTTAACTGGGGCACAGATCTGTAGGCCCATGTGACATCATTAGTCATGTTGCATGTGTCTTTAGGTCTTTGAAAAGCACTCTGTAAATTCCATGTCTTATTATAATAGTAATAAGTAGACTGTGTCATGCAGGCTAATGACTTATAGAGGAAGTTCTGTATCAGCCACTTTTGTCCTGACTATTTCAAATATATGTCAACCACAGAACTCGCACTTCCTGTTTCTATAAACTGCCAATAAGTTGACCCCCCCCCCCCCTTCTCTTCACTCTAAGTACACTTGACTTGTATATCTTGTAGTGTTGTGTTTGATAGATTTAGTGATACACCATCTCTTCTGATAATGATAGGGCCCCAGGTATTAGTACTATAGTCAGGATTATGAGAATATTACACATCTGAAGCTATAAATGAATCATGTATACAGTGTAAACAGAGCTACTGACAGATCTATTCAATAAGTCAGTGTTTCCTCACCCTGGTCCTCCAACACCCCCAACAGTACACATGTTAATTAAAGCCCTGGACAAACACCTCACCCTGGTCCTCCAACACCCCCAACAGTAGACATGTTAATTATAGCCCTGGACAAACACCTCACCCTGGTCCTCCAACACCCCCAACAGTACACATGTTAATTATAGCCCTGGACAAACACCTCACCCTGGTCCTCCAACACCCCCAACAGTAGACATGTTAATTATAGCCCTGGACAAACACCTCACCCTGGTCCTCCAACACCCCCAACAGTAGACATGTTAATTATAGCCTTGGACAAACACCTCACCCTGGTCCTCCAACACCCCCAACAGTAGACATGTTAATTATAGCCCTGGACAAACACCTCACCCTGGTCCTCCAACGCCCCCAACAGTAGACATGTTAATTATAGCCCTGGACAAACACCTCACCCTGGTCCTCCAACACCCCCAACAGTACACATGTTAATTATAGCCCTGGACAAACACCTCACTCAACTCATTGAGGACTTGACGATTAGTTGGCAAGTTGAATCAGGTGTGCTTGACCAGTTACAATTCAAATGTATGTTGTGGGAACTGGAGGACCAGGGTTGGGAAACACTGCAATAAGGAATTGTTCACCTCTGTAAGGGAATTTTGCCCTATGTTATACAAGAGACCACAGGAAACCTATTTGATCAGATATTAGTTTGTTCATTAAGGATTGCAAGACGGAGTATACACTTACAGTAATTTGCAAGTAACACACTCAGTACAAAAGATGGTGTTTTCCCTTTGTATCCCCTACTGAGGATCACACCGCCCAGGGTGATGTCCCTTCACTTTAATACCATAAGCTCATAATTAATAGTTGCTAATACAAAGATGTCTCTGCTAGGCGGAGTTCAGCTTCTTGTTATTTGCAGTTAGTTACCAATCCTTCTTCCTCCTATTGCTATCAGGTGCCAGCAGAAGTAAGACTGGAACATTGTATCAACAGGCACTGAAAGTATAGTTTAAACACACAGACATCTGACTTCTGTACAGTTGATCTCTTCATACACTTAAAGTCTCTAGCACTGATTCTAAATCTCAAGCTAAAGCAAAACATGAACCATTGTACTTTTGTAATTACAGGTGTTCCTATAATGTACATATTTTATAGAATTCCTTTCACCTCTCATTTGATGTATAAGGAGTATTTATTCACCAGCTATAGTTAGTTATGTTGCAAAGATTGCAGGATGAGAGATGGTTTGAGTCACATTGATGGCTGTTGTGCTGAGATGCCAGTAGAGTGCTGTGGTACAGTACATTGCCAGTAGAGTGCTGTGGTACAGTACATTGCTAGTAGAGTGCTGTGGTACAGTACATTGCCAGTAGAGTGCTGTGGTACAGTACATTGCCAGTAGAGTGCTGTGGTACAGTACATTGCCAGTAGAGTGCTGTGGTACAGTATACTGGAAACACCAGGTTTTAGTGCAGCTGGTGGGTCCTTTATGTTTCTAAAACTGCAGGGAGGGTGATGCAACAATGGCCTTGAGAACAGCAGGAAGTGTGTTGGTGCTCCTTCTCTTGTCCGTGGCAGGTATGGGCTCATTCATTTCTTACCCTCTTTCTTTATTGTTCAATCAACATACAATCCAAGATGCTACTTCATGTTATTCTGGTGTGTTCAGTGGAATTGTCTGTTAGGCGTCTCCATGTCACTTTAGTAGTTGTCTCTCACACCTCTCTGACACTTCTCTATGGTTTCCATTCACACTCAACTCAGCAACTACGGCAACACAGCGTGGACAGAAAATCCAAGTGATGGTGTCTCCCACCAATGCAGTGTGGGGACAGAATGTGACAGTAACCTGTAACACCACCTGTACTCTGACTGATAACCACACCTACATTTGGTACATGAACGGACAACGTCTATCATCGTCATCCAAGTCCACATTGTCATCTACCAGTTATCATTCAACCAGTTACTCCTGTGCTGTAAAAGGCTTTGAGGATCTCCTCTCTCCTGCAATGTGTGAGTGTGGATTCAACTACAGTACATTTTTTTTATCTAAGATTACCCAATGCAAGGATACCACGACAGATAACTTTAGTCAGTGCTTATTTACAGTACCATGAAACTATTGTATCCATTTGATGGACCTCCAATTGTTTTAGGTGTTTTCGGTCATTACTGTTTCAACGTGACTTACACCCATCAGAGTATCTGTGCTTTGAAGGGCTCAACAGTGGAACTGCCCTGCACATATAGACACCCAAATAATCACAAAGTTTTAAAAGCAAAATGGTATATCCAAGAGAAACGTGATGAAGTGCTAAAAGTCCTGAACTTGGATCGTGCTGAGTACCTTAAGACCCCCCCAAAATACCTTGCGATTCAAGAGAAGTTTGCACCCTGAGAATCACAGACCTGAGAGAGAGAGATTCAGCTGAGTACAAGTTCAGATTTAAAACACAGTATGCAGAATGGGGGTACAGCTTCCATGGAATAACTCTGACTGTCACAGGTAATATATCATTTCTACTACTACAACTACTAATACAGGTAATATATAATATCTACTAGTTTTACTAGTACAACTACTAATACAGGTAATATATCATTTCTACTACTACAACTACTAATACAGGTAATATATCATTTCTACTAGTTTTACTAGTACAACTACTAATACAGGTAATATATCATTTCTACTACTACAACTACTAATACAGGTAATATATCATTTCTACTAGTTTTACTAGTACAACTACTAATACAGGTAATATATCATTTCTACTACTACAACTACTAATACAGGTAATATATAATATCTACTAGTTTTACTAGTACAACTACTAATACAGGTAATATATAATTTCTACTACTACAACTACTAATACAGGTAATATATCATTTCTACTAGTTTTACTAGTACAACTACTAATACAGGTAATATATCATTTCTACTACTACAACTACTAATACAGGTAATATATCATTTCTACTAGTTTTACTAGTACAACTACTAATACAGGTAATATATCATTTCTACTACTACAACTACTAATACAGGTAATATATAATATCTACTAGTTTTACTAGTACAACTACTAATACAGGTAATATATCATTTCTACTACTACAACTACTAATACAGGTAATATATAATATCTACTAGTTTTACTAGTACAACTACTAATACAGGTAATATATCATTTCTACTACTACAACTACTAATACAGGTAATATATAATATCTACTAGTTTTACTAGTACAACTACTAATACAGGTAATATATCATTTCTACTACTACAACTACTAATACAGGTAATATATAATATCTACTAGTTTTACTAGTACAACTACTAATACAGGTAATATATAATATCTACTAGTTTTACTAGTACAACTACTAATACAGGTAATATATAATATCTACTAGTTTTACTAGTACAACTACTAATACAGGTAATATATAATATCTACTAGTTTTACTAGTACAACTACTAATACAGGTAATATATAATATATACTAGTTTTACTAGTACAACTACTAATACAGGTAATATATAATATATACTAGTTTTACTAGTACAACTACTAATACAGGTAATATATAATATCTACTACTACAACTACTAATACAGGTAATATATAATATATACTACTACAACTAGTAATACAGGTAATATATAATATCTACTACTACAACTACTGATACAGGTAATATATAATATCTTCTACTTTTACTAGTACAACTACTAATACAGGTAATATTACACAAACCGTTTAAGATATGGAGTCTTGGTCTATGGCACAGAGTATTGACAGAGTGATGCATCTACACCTAATTTCAGGTCTGCAGGTGAAGGTGACTCCTGCCACAGAGAAAGGGAATCTGACACTGACCTGTAGCACCACCTTTACTCTGACTGAGAACCCCAAACCCACCTACATCTGGTACAAGAACGGACAACATCTCACCAACTCAAAGACTCTAGATAACTCCCTGATCCTAAACCCAGTCAGCAGTGAAGATGCAGGCAGATACACCTGTGCTGTAAAAGGCCACAATAATCTCTACATTCCTGAAGAGACTCTGACTGTAATTTGTAAGTATTTGTAAAAAATGACGGTTTAAACTTCATTGTACTGTGTGTGCTCTTTAAACTCCCTCCTGAACTGGAAATACCCCCAAACTGCATCATGCTCGCTTTTTGGTGACGGAGATGGTTAATAGTTTAAGAGAGATGTCACGTGTTTGCAAGACAGAGAATCTGAGATCTAATCTCCTTGCGAGCTTGTGAGGAAGGAAGCAGCAGAGTGATGCTGGTTACACTCTTCTTACCATTTTACCAGCAGCATACCACCCTGCATCCCACTGCTGGCAAGGGACAAGGGACACAGTAGACAATAGACAGGTGAGTTCAGGTCAAACCGTACTTGTTTTATTTTCAGAGTTCTTTCACTGCTTGATTAATCTTGCCTGGCACAACAGAACCAATGTAATAGTCCCCAGGTCTGCTTATCTTGTCTGTCCTCTCTCCATCAGGGAAACTCTAGTCCCATGAATGACAACATATCGGGCATGGCCATGACCCCTACTTCAGTACAGAGAGCAGACACAGACAACCAGGATGACGTTCACTACACCAGCATCCACTTCTCTGGCTCCAATAACCAGGAAGTGCCTCTGTACTCCACTGTCCAACTGCCTCAAACCCAGAAAGAGGATGAGGATGTCCAATACGCTGTTGTAAAATTCAACCGCTCCAGTGCTGCCCCCCCGGTGAGCAAGTTAAGCCATTACAACATCCCAGATATTTTCAAAATTAGATGGTCCTTGTACTTGGCAGTTAAAAATGCATACAACACTTGTATGTTAAGCAAACCAGCAGTTGTTTGGTTTAAATGTATTAAGATTTACAATGACTTCAAAGCAGTTTAGTTTAAATGTATTAATATCTATATGGACTACATGGTGCCTGAGGAAGTCCCCCAGCATCAAGGACCCCACACACCCCAGCCACGAGCTTTTCACACCCTTACCGTCGGGCTGACGGTATCAGAGCACGAGTTCAGATACCAACAGGCTCAGAGACAGTTTCTATCTACAAGCCATCAGACTGCTTAACACTTGAACTGGACTGACCACCTGCACCGTTTCCTCGCACCTTAACACACACACACACACACACACACACACACACACACCACAACTGCTGCTACCAGACTCTTGCCCCCCCCCCCCCCCTTTTCCCCAGAACACATGTAAATATCGGACTATAAAGTGTCTTCCTGTGTTATACTTAAGCTACAATGTTTATTCTATTCTACTGAGACATGTTCTTTATGTTCGTATTGTTATCTTTTATTATGTCTTGTTGCATTATTGAGAAGGAACCTGCCAGTAAGCATTTAGTTGGATGCTGTGCACCATGAGTGTCCTGTACATACGACTAACAAAACTTGAAACTTTAAATGAGACCCCAGAAGTGAGGATTGATGATGACATATTGCATCTTCTTTCTCATCAGACCTCTCTCACAGGAAGCTGAGGAGGTCTCCTCTGTGTTCTATAGAACAGTCAACGAACCCAGAACTAAGAAGACCTGAACACAAGATGATCTTTGATGCATCCCAAATGGTACTTTGTTCACTCTAGTGCACTATGTAGGGAATCGGGTGCCATTTTGGATGCAAGCCTGAACACCAGGCGACCTGAAAATAAGATGACTCTGCCTGGGATTCAAGCAAATTATGGACAAGCATCCTGCACTTTCATTTTACAGTTCATTTAAACCAACATCCGCAGCATTTAGCGCAAGTGTGATCTCTGCAAACGTCAGGAAAATTGTCTTTAAAAGCCTTATTATCGGCAGAAGACTATCAACAAGCATTTCACTACACCAACACACCCGCAATAACAATGCAAAATATGTGTGACCAATAAACTTTGATTTGATTTCATATTTAATTCATTTTTGTCTTTTTATTCTAAATATTGGTCTACTATAGGGTTTAATATAGTATACTATAGGGTTTAATATAGTATACTATAGGCTCTACTATAGGGTTTAATATAGTATACTATAGGGTTTAATATAGTATACTATAGGGTTTAATATAGTATACTATAGGGTTTAATATAGTATACTATAGGGTTTAATATAGTATACTATAGGGTCTACTATAGGGTTTAATATAGTTTACTATAGGGTTTAATATAGTATACTATAGGGTCTACTATAGGGTTTAATATAGTATACTATAGGGTTTAATATAGTATACTATAGGGTTTAATATAGTTTACTATAGGGTTTAATATAGTATACTATAGGGTTTAATATAGTTTACTATAGGGTTTAATATAGTTTACTATAGGGTTTAATATAGTATACTATAGGGTTTAATATAGTTTACTATAGGGTTTAATATAGTTTACTATAGGATTTAATATAGTTTAATATAGGGTTTAATATAGTATACTATAGGGTCTACTATAGGGTTTAATATAGTATACTACAGGGTTTAATATATTTTACTATAGGGTTTAATATAGTTTACTATAGGGTTTAATATAGTTTACTATAGGGTTTAATATAGTTTACTATAGGGTTTAATATAGTATACTATAGGGTTTAATATAGTATACTATAGGGTTTAATATAGTATACTATAGGCTCTACTATAGGGTTTAATATAGTATACTATAGGGTTTAATATAGTATACTATAGGGTTTAATATAGTATACTATAGGCTCTACTATAGGGTTTAATATAGTATACTATAGGGTTTAATATAGTATACTATAGGGTTTAATATAGTTTACTATAGGGTTTAATATAGTATACTATAGGGTTTAATATAGTATACTATAGGGTTTAATATAGTTTACTATAGGGTTTAATATAGTTTACTATAGGGTTTAATATAGTATAATATAGGGTTTAATATAGTATACTATAGGGTTTAATATAGTATACTATAGGGTTTAATATAGTATACTATAGGGTTTAATATAGTATACTATAGGCTCTACTATAGGGTTTAATATAGTATACTATAGGGTTTAATATAGTTTACTATAGGGTTTAATATAGTATACTATAGGGTTTAATATAGTTTACTGTAGGGTTTAATATAGTATACTATAGGGTTTAATATAGTATACTATAGGGTTTAATATAGTATACTATAGGGTTTAATATAGTATACTATAGGGTTTAATATAGTATACTATAGGGTTTAATATAGTATACTATAGGGTTTAATATAGTTTACTATAGGGTTTAATATAGTATACTATAGGGTTTAATATAGTATACTATAGGGTTTAATATAGTATACTATAGGCTCTACTATAGGGTTTAATATAGTATACTATAGGGTTTAATATAGTATACTATAGGGTTTAATATAGTTTACTATAGGGTTTAATATAGTATACTATAGGGTTTAATATAGTTTACTATAGGGTTTAATATAGTATACTATAGGGTTTAATATAGTTTACTATAGGGTTTAATATAGTATACTATAGGGTTTAATATAGTATACTATAGGGTCTACTATAGGGTTTAATATAGTATACTATAGGCTCTACTATAGGGTTTAATATAGTATACTATAGGGTTTAATATAGTATACTATAGGGTTTAATATAGTATACTATAGGGTTTAATATAGTATACTATAGGGTTTAATATAGTTTACTATAGGTTTTAATATAGTATACTATAGGGTTTAATATAGTATACTATAGGGTTTAATATAGTATACTATAGGGTTTAATATAGTATACTATAGGGTTTAATATAGTTTACTATAGGGTTTAATATAGTATACTATAGGGTTTAATATAGTATACTATAGGGTTTAATATAGTATACTATAGGGTTTAATATAGTATACTATAGGGTTTAATATAGTTTACTACAGGGTTTAATATAGTATACTATAGGGTTTAATATAGTATACTATAGGGTTTAATATAGTATACTATAGGGTTTAATATAGTATACTATAGGGTTTAATATAGTATACTATAGGGTTTAATATAGTATACTATAGGGTCTACTATAGGGTTTAATATAGTATACTATAGGGTTTAATATAGTATACTATAGGGTTTAATATAGTATACTATAGGGTTTAATATAGTATACTATAGGGTTTAATATAGTATACTATAGGGTCTACTATAGGGTTTAATATAGTCTACTATAGGGTTTAATATAGTATACTATAGGGTTTAATATAGTATACTATAGGGTTTAATATAGTATACTATAGGGTTTAATATAGTATACTATAGGGTTTAATATAGTATACTATAGGGTTTAATATAGTATACTATAGGGTTTAATATAGTATACTATAGGGTTTAATATAGTATACTATAGGGTTTAATATAGTATACTATAGGGTTTAATATAGTATACTATAGGGTTTAATATAGTATACTATAGGGTCTACTATAGGGTTTAATATAGTATACTATAGGGTTTAATATAGTATACTATAGGGTTTAATATAGTATACTATAGGGTTTAATATAGTATACTATAGGGTTTAATATAGTATACTATAGGGTTTAATATAGTATACTATAGGGTCTACTATAGGGTTTAATATAGTCTACTATAGGGTTTAATATAGTATACTATAGGGTTTAATATAGTATACTATAGGGTTTAATATAGTATACTATAGGGTTTAATATAGTATACTATAGGGTTTAATATAGTATACTATAGGGTTTAATATAGTATACTATAGGGTTTAATATAGTATACTATAGGGTTTAATATAGTATACTATAGGGTCTACTATAGGGTTTAATATAGTCTACTATAGGGTTTAATATAGTATACTATAGGGTTTAATATAGTATACTATAGGGTTTAATATAGTATACTATAGGGTTTAATATAGTATACTATAGGGTTTAATATAGTATACTATATGGTTTAATATAGTATACTATAGGGTTTAATATAGTATACTATAGGGTTTAATATAGTATACTATAGGGTTTAATATAGTATACTATAGGGTTTAATATAGTATACTATAGGGTTTAATATAGTATACTATAGGGTTTAATAGTGTATAATATAGGGTTTAATATAGTATACTATAGGGTTTAATATAGTATACTATAGGGTTTAATATAGTATACTATAGGGTTTAATATAGTATAATATAGGGTTTAATATAGTATACTATAGGGTTTAATATAGTATACTATAGGGTTTAATATAGTATACTATAGGGTTTAATATAGTATACTATAGGGTTTAATATAGTATACCATAGGGTTTAATATAGTATACCATAGGGTTTAATATAGTATACTATAGGGTTTAATATAGTATACTATAGGGTTTAATATAGTATACTATAGGGTTTAATATAGTATACTATAGGGTTTAATATAGTATACTATAGGGTTTAATATAGTATACTATAGGGTTTAATATAGTATACTATAGGGTTTAATATAGTATACTATAGGGTTTAATATAGTATACCATAGGGTTTAATATAGTATACTATAGGGTTTAATATAGTATACTATAGGGTTTAATATAGTATACTATAGGGTTTAATATAGTATACTATAGGGTTTAATATAGTATACTATAGGGTTTAATATAGTATAATATAGGGTCTACTATAGGGTTTAATATAGTATACTATAGGGTTTAATATAGTATAATATAGGGTCTACTATAGGGTTTAATATAGTATAATATAGGGTCTACTATAGGGTTTAATATAGTATAATATAGGGTCTACTATAGGGTTTAATATAGTATACTATAGGGTCTACTATAGGGTTTAATATAGTATAATATAGGGTCTACTATAGGGTTTAATATAGTATACTATAGGGTCTACTATAGGGTTTAATATAGTATAATATAGGGTCTACTGTAGGGTTTAATATAGTATACTATAGGGTTTAATATAGTATACTATAGGGTTTAATATAGTATACTATAGGGTTTAATATAGTATACTATAGGGTTTAATATAGTATACTATAGGGTTTAATATAGTATACTATAGGGTTTAATATAGTATACTATAGGGTTTAATATAGTATACTATAGGGTTTAATATAGTATACTATAGGGTTTAATATAGTATACTATAGGGTTTAATATAGTATACTATAGGGTTTAATGTAGTTTACTATAGGGTCTACTATAGGGTTTAATATAGTTTACTATAGGGTTTAATATAGTCTACTATAGGGTTTAATATAGTATACTATAGGGTTTAATATAGTTTACTATAGGGTTTAATATAGTATACTATAGGGTTTAATATAGTCTACTATAGGGTTTAATATAGTATACTAGTATCGCTGGACTTTGGTAGGTAGGCATACTGATTTGTGCACTCAGATAAAACTGTTGTCATTTTTTATTTTTATTTTAATTATAATTTTATTATGTGATTTTCTGGATTTTTTATATATAGTCCTGGTCCTGAGAATAAAACAGGTTTAAAACAACAACAGAGAAACACGTGTCTTACAGTGCTACTCATCTGTTATAATAGAGACTTTTTCCTGCTTAATTGAAGTATCAGGTGTAGTTTTTCACCAGTTATAAAGTGTGTTTGTTGTCTCTCTTTATGTTTGTAAGGCTGTAGGGAGGGAGATGCAACAATGGGCTTGAGAAGAGCAGGAATAGATAAATAGGCCTGTGGTTTACACACATCTCTCAGCAACTGTGTAAGAAACTGCATCCGAGTTAGCCTAACCATTCCCAGTACGTTAGCCTATAATACCCACGATATAGTTAGAATCACCATTCCCAGTACGCTAGCCTATAATACCCACGATATAGTTAGAATCACCATTCCCAGTACGCTAGCCTATAATACCCACGATATAGTTAGAATCACCATTCCCAGTACGCTAGCCTATAATACCCACGATATAGTTAGAATCACCATTCCCAGTACGCTAGCATATAATACCCACGATATAGTTAGAATCACCATTCCCTTGTCCGCTTCCGTGGCCTCCTAGCCACGGCGACCCTACTTAATGACACTGGACTGAGGGGCAGCTGCTCGGGACAGAGGGGCAGCTGCTCGGGACAGAGGGGCCTGGCGCCTCTGGGCTGAGGGGCTCTGGCGCCTCTGAGCTGAGGGGCACTAGGGGCTCTGGCGCCTCTGGGCTGAGGGGCACTGGCGCCTCTGGGCTGAGGGGCACTGGCGCCTCTGGGCTGAGGGGCACTGGCGCCTCTGGGCTGAGGGGCACTGGCGCCTCTGGGCTGAGGGGCACTGGCGCCTCTGGGCTGAGGGGCACTGGCGGCCCCTGGCTGACTGGCGGCACTGGCGGCCCCTGGCTGACTGGCGGCCCCGGCGGCCCCTGGCTGACTGGCGGCCCCTGGCTGACTGGCGGCACTGGCGGCCCCTGGCTGACTGGCGGCCCCTGGCTGACTGGCGGCACTGGCGGCCCCTGGCTGACTGGCGGCACTGGCGGCCCCTGGCTGACTGGCGGCACTGGCGGCCCCTGGCTGACTGGCGGCACTGGCGGCCCCTGGCTGACTGGCGGCCCCTGGCTGACTGGCGGCACTGGCGGACCCTGGCTGACTGGCGGCACTGGCGGCCCCTGGCTGACTGGCGGCCCCTGGCTGACTGGCGGCACTGGCGGCCCCTAGCTGACTGGCGGCCCCTGGCTGACTGGCGGCACTGGCGGCCCCTGGCTGACTGGCGGCCCCTGGCTGACTGGCGGCACTGGCGGCCCCTGGCTGACTGGCGGCCCCTGGCTGACTGGCGGCCCCTGGCTGACTGGCGGCTCCTTGCAGACTGGCGGCACTGGCGGCGCTGGGCAGACTGGCGGCACTGGCGGCGCTGGGCAGACTGGCGGCACTGGCGGCGCTGGGCAGACGGGCGGCGCTGGGCAGACGGGCGGCTCAGGCGGCGCTGGGCAGACGGGTGGCTCAGGCGGCGCTGGGCAGACGGGTGGCTCAGGCGGCGCTGGGCAGACGGGAAGCTCCGGCAACGCTGGAGAGGAAGGCTCTGGCAGCGCTGGACTGAGTAGCTCTGGCAGCGCTGGACTGAGTAGCTCTGGCAGCGCTGGACTGAGTAGCTCTGGCAGCGCTGGACTGAGTAGCTCTGGCAGCGCCGAACAAGCAGGTGACTCCGGCTGCGCTGGAGAGGAGGAAGGCTCTAGCAGCGCCGGACAGGCGGGACGCACTGTAGGCCTGATGCGTGGTGCTGGCACTGGTGGTACTGGGCCGAGGACACGCACAGGAAGCCTGGTGCAGGGAGCTACCACCGGAGGGCTGGTGTGTGGAGGTGGCACAGGATGGACCGGACCGGGAAGGCGTACTGGAGATCTTGAGAGCAGGGCTGGCACCAACCGCCCTGGCTGGATCTCCACCCTAGCCCGGCAGATGTGGGGAGCTGGGATGTAGCGCAACCGGCTAAGCACGCGTACTGGGGACACCGTGCGAACCACCGCATAACACGGTACCTGACCAGCATCACGCCCGCCACGGTTAGCACTGCTAGGAGCACTGTAGTGCTGAGATGGCACAGGACGTGCAAGGCTAGGGAGATGCACAGGAGGCCTGGTGCGTGAGGCTGGCACAGTCTTCACCAGACCCCTAGCACGCACCTCAGGATGAGTATGGAGAGCTGACCCCGGTGCCATTAAATCCCTGACACACTTCGTCGGGCGAATGCCGTGCCTCATGCACCAAACCAGCAACTCCCTCATATCTCTCTCCTCCAATTTCCCCATTAACTCCTTCACAGTCTCTGCTTCGCTCACCTCCAACACCAGCTCTGGTTCTGAGCTCCTCCTTGGCTCCTCACGATAAACGGGGGGAGTTGGCTCAGGTCTGACTCCTGACTCTGCCACACTGGCAGCGCAAAACACCAGTCTCAACGTCAACAGTGAAGAGGTGACGCCGGGATGCTGGCCTTCTAGGCAGAGTTGCAAAGAAAAAGCCATATCTCAGACTGGCCAATAAAAAGAAAAGATTAAGATGGGCAAAAGAACACAGACACTGGGGAGAGGAACACTGCCTAGAAGGCCAGCATCCCGGAGTCGCCTCTTCACTGTTGACATTGAGACTGGTGTTTTGCGGGTACTATTTAATGAAGCTGCCACTTGAGGACTTGTTTCTCTAACTAGACAAATGTTGTATACAACAAAGTTAAAAGTCACACACAATGTAAGCTACAAACGTATCACAACTGTAGCAGGCCAATCCTTCTCCTGAAGGTATGCTGGATGTGCAGACTTCTGTTCAAGCCCAGCACTAACATACACTACATGACCAAAAGTATGTGGACACCTGCTCGTCAAACATCTCATTCCAAAATCATGGGCATTAATATGGAGCTGGTCCCCCCTTTGCTGCTATTACAGCCCATAATTTTTCTGGGAAGGCTTTTCACTAGATGTTGAAACATTGCTGCGGTGACTTGCTTCTATTTAGCCACGAGCAATAGTGACGTTGGGCACTGATGTTGGGTGATTAGGCCTGGCTCGCAGTCTGTGTTCTTTGGGGCCTAGCAGGAACCATGAGAAACAGCCCCATACCATTATTCCTCCTCCACCAAACTTTACAGTTGGCTGTCGGACTGCCAGATGGTGAAGCGTGATTCATCACTCCAGAGAACACATTTCCACTGCCCCAGAGTCCAATGGCGGTGAGCTTTACACCACTCCAGCCAACACTTATTATTGTGCATAATGATGTTAGACTTGTGTGCGGATGGTCGGCCATGGAAACCCATTTCATGAAGCACCCAAAAACATTTCCTGTGCTGACTTTGCTTCCAGAGGCAGTTTGGAACTTGGTAGTGAGTGTTGCTACCGAGGAAAGACAATTTTTACGCTCTATTTGTTTCAGCACTCAGCGGTCCCGTTCTGTGAGCTTGTGTGACCTACCACTTCCTGGCAGAGCCATTGATTTCCACTTCACAATAACAGCACTTACAGTTGACTTGTTGCATGAGGTGTTTATATTTTCGTTCAGTATATTTAAATGCATATCAAATAGGATATATATTCAATTAAATGAATACAGCATGGTAATATTATTGAGGCCTTTCTTCTGTTGATTTCTCAAAACCAAAACACGTGAAGGCATCACTTGCAATTTGGAATAAATGTTACACTTTTATAGTTGTTTCTGTACCTGTGCACGAGTCCTTAATACACAGTCCATTGTACAAAATAAGTCATTCCCACGTGAGTGACATCTCCAGGGAGATGAACCTCCAACGTTCATCAGATTGCTCACTACATGATTTTGTCATGACCGCCACAGGATGTTTTTTATACACAGGACAGGAGTTTACACGTTTCTGTTCCAGCCCTTTACTAACACCTCATTCAAATAATTGTGATCTAAATTGAAGATGTGCACATAGTGCAATTCCCCGGGGACAGAAATTCATGTCTGTATTTAAGAATGAGTTTCATAAATTACGATGTTCAGACAAATCTGCATGATAAACAATAACTGGTGAATCCATTCCTAACATTGTGATATTGCACAGTCCTTAATAACATCATTGGATATGGGGATCATCCTGGTGGCTGGGAGGTTCACAACAAGTTCCTTACATCTGCAGGATGACGGGGTCAGGTGTCCTTCAAGGTGGAACAAGCAGAGACAAGGGGGGAGAAATTAACCTCACTGACCAAATCTCAGTGCTGATTCATGTTTCTGAAGCCTCAACTACCTTTATTAAATGTGCAATAGTTTTGTTAACAGTTTTTCATAGGCTTGGTCAGTTTAGAATGAGAGTAGAAAAACAATATTTCATTTTAACTGGTAACACCAAACCCAATCAGACACTGCATGCTGCTAGCTAGCAAAGTAGCTAAACAGACTCATCAACAGAGAATGCACAAATAACTTGGCTGGCTTGCAAGCCTAGATCTAATAAAATAGTTGGCTGCATTTGCCACTATTTCATCAGATGGCATTTATTTTTTAACATGTCTTCCCTGCAAACAAAACGGGCACGACTGTTTTCTCCTGCCAAACCACTGCAATGGAGTGAAACGCGATCAGGTGCCCACTTTAGTCCCTGGAAACAAATGGGGGAAATGTATTTAGCTGGCTAGCATGTTCCCCAATTAATGATTTTAAAACTGTCCGGGTCTTCACAACTGATGCATTACTGAATCTACAACTAGGCCTTGTTAGTTGAGTTGTTGATCTCTAAACACCTGATAAGCAGGACGAGGTTGCCTACTAGCATTAGCTAGCTTAGCAATGGGCTGATAAACAACAGTTAATCAGTTAATTAACATCAGTTAATTCAAAATTCATATGAAAGTAAATTGTTTAACATTTGAACATAATTTAGTAAATAAATAATCATTATACATTTTGCAAATTCTTCTGCAAATTTCTCTCTCAAGCGGGTACTTCTGTCTGTCTGGACTGATGTGTTATCATGCTTACTAAATAAATAAAGGAGGACAGTGGAGTGCGCTCCTTGACCTTTGTGGGTTGTGCCCAAACTGCGCGACTTGCGATTTCAATTAATCTGATTGGTCAAGACATACAAAGAGCCTGCAGCAGCAATCTTTGTGTTAGTTGACAAAACCATGAGGCAAATCGGTTTAAAAAACAGCAGTTTGTCCCCTTTGCGTCTAACTATTTCATTAAACAGAATCTAATGTGCTGGGGCAAATGCCGCCATGCAACACGTTTTTTTTGTCAGCCGTGATGCAACTTCTGAAATGTGTTCTGCCTGTAAACCGTCCAAAAGTAGTTGTCTTTTTGCATGAAAAGGAAGGAAATTACAGGAACTTGTGCCCTGACTACATCATGTGTCAACCACTCACTTACTTCTTGTTTTCATACTGCCAGTGAGTTGTCTTACAAAACCTCTCCACTTTGCTCTGTAAGTACACTTGAATATATCTTATAAAATTGTGTTTGGTAGTATGTTTTTAGTGATTAACCATATTATTCTGGTTAATGATAATACTAGGGACTCATGTCTCAATGCTATAGGATTGTAAGAATAAAACAGATTTTGAGCAATAAAATGATTATTACGGGTATACAGTGCTATAGACAGCTCTGTTCAATAAGTAATTGTTTACCTCTTAATTCATTTATAAGGAGTAGTTAGTTATTCACCAGGTATAGAGTGAGTTGTTGTTTATGTTTCTAACACTACAGGGTGGGTGATGCAACAATGGCCTTGAGAAAACCAGGACGTGTGTTTGTGGTCTTTCTCTTGTCAATGGCAGGTACTGTATGGTCACATTCTTTGATTTGTAATAGTCTTCTTATGATAGCTATCCTTGTTGCTATTACATCTACAGACAATTACAAAATGCCATGAGACAGTTCAGGACAACATGAATATGAATATTCTGGTGTGTTCAGGGGTCTTTTAGGCATTCCCATTTCCCTTCAGAAGCTGGGTTGTTCCACCAATTCGGTGCCTTCTGAGAAGTGTATCTTGGTCAAAAGATTATTCAGATTTCACCTAATTTTAACATTCTGTCAAAGAGCACGTGTTCAACTTAATAAAAACATGTGTTTTCTCATCTCAAGAGATTCAATAAAAAATGACTACAGTAAGTGCCTCTTAAGTTCCAAATAAAGATACAGAGTTGAACATAACAGGGTTGAACATAACAGGGTTGAACATAACAGAGTTGAACATAACAGAGTTGAACATAACAGAGTTGAACATAACAGGTTTGAACATAACAGGGTTGAACATAACAGAGTTGAACATAACAGAGTTGAACATAACAGGGTTGAACATAACAGAGTTGAACATAACAGAGTTGAACATAACAGGGTTGAACATAACAGGGTTGAACATAACAGAGTTGAACATAACAGGGTTGATGATTTCATCTTAAATCCGCTGTTAATCCCCTTGTGATAAGGAGAATGGAAGGTTGTTGTGTGCAAAAGGGAGTTGCATTCGAAAGCAAGCTTCACAAAAATGTTTGAATTGTTAAAACATATCTAGCCTGTCTATCTATGGGTAACAGGGTTGACGTGTTATTCTAGCCTGTCTATCTATGGGTAACAGGATTGACGTGTTATTCTAGCCTGTCTATCTATGGGTAACAGGGTTGATGTGTTATTCTAGCCTGTCTATCTATGGCTAACAGGATTGACGTGTTATTCTAGCCTGTCTATCTATGGCTAACAGGGTTGATGTGTTATTCTAGCCTGTCTATCTATGGGTAACAGGGTTGATGTGTTATTCTAGCCTGTCTATCTATGGCTAACAGGGTTGACGTGTTATTCTAGCCTGTCTATCTGTGGGTAACAGGGTTGACGTGTGATTCTCGTCCCGCTCAGTTTTCCAAAACACCAGAAAATGGGTAAAAAGAGTAGAACCAGCTCGCCTGCTTTTACACGATGATTTAACTATTAGATATTCAACGAAGTTACATGTAATTGTTTTAAGAAGGTCATACCAAGGACCATTTTACTACTTGATATTGAATTCTAAGACTCCTTAAAGCACCCCCCCCCCCCCCAAAATGAAATAAATCACTTACAGGTGTTAGCCCATACAATCACATTGATTAACAGATGTATCTGACCTACAGCACCAGTCAGAAGTTTGTTCTGAAGTATCTGACCTACAGCACCAGTCAGAAGTGTGGACACACCTACTCATTCAAGGGTTTTTCTTTATTTCTACTATTTTCTACATAGTATAATTATAGTGAAGACATCGAAACTATGAAATAACACACATGGAATCATGAAGTAACCAAAAAAGTGTTAAACAAATACAAATATAGTTTATATTTGAGATTCTTCAAAGTAGCCACTCTTTGCCTTGATGACAGCATTGCACACAGTTTTGATGTCTTCACTATTATTCTACAATGTAGAAATGTTACTTCCGTCGTTAGATGAATGAGACCAAAGCGCAGCGTGGAAAGTGTTCATGATTTTTAATACTGAAGGCTGACAAAACAACAAAATACAAAACCGAACGTAAAGTTCTGCATGGCTCGACAGCAACTATGCAAAAACAAGTGGAAAAAAGGATACCTAAGTATGATTCCCAATCAGAGACAACGATAGACAGCTGCCTCTGATTGGGAACCATACCCGGCCAACAAAGAAATAAAACAACTAGAATGCCCACCCAAATCACACCTGACCTAACCAAATAGAGAAATAAAAAGTCTCTAAGGTCAGGGTGTGACAAGAAAATAGTACAAATGAAGAAAAACCCTTGAATGAGTAGGTGTGTCCAAACCTTTGACTGGTACTGTATATCTGAGAGATCAGGATTATTATATATATATTTTTACATGTATTTAACTCCTTATTTTTGGCACTAATCAGTGTCCATATATACTTCCATTCACGTTTAACTGGTACGGGGGACCTTCAGACGAGTCTTGTGAGACCTCTGGACTTCCTAGACCGTTCGGACGCTTCAGATGATTTGGTGAGAAGACACCGCTCTAGCTCGGTCACCTTTCACAGCAGATGCAGAAGTGCGAAATAGGCAGATACGGTGGATTGAGACTCATCCAATGCAAAAAAAAACATATCTCTATCTTAAATAGATGGATGTTTATGGGGATTTTTGTATTGTGCTAATTAGATTTTCGCGGGGCACGGACATTGACCTTAGAGGGGCAATCAGATTTATTGAATTCTTCATGTTGTCTATATTAAAGGGCACTTCATTTACTATAACAGGCTTTTAAAATTCAATATTGCTACACAAAGGGAAGCAAAAGGCAGTCTGTGTGGAATGACCCAGCTGTCTGTCACACATCACTAAGTTATGCTAATCTACGGTTTTCATTTACACTCAACTCAGCAAATACAGCAACAAGGTGTGGACAACAAAGCCAGGTGATGGTGCCTCCCACCAACGTAGTGAAGGGACAGGAGGTGACACTGACCTGTAGCAACACCTGTACTCTGAGTGACAACCCCAACCCCACCTACATCTGGTACAAGAATGGACATCGTCTAGATGAGCACATTTCCCAACAATATCCTATCCACATTTACTATTCAGACATTTACTCCTGTGCTGTAAAAGGCCATGAGGATCTCCTCTCTCCTGCAGTGTGTGAGTCTGGATTCAGCTACAGTTTTAAAGTTTATTAGATTATTACTAAAGTTGTATTGTTCAGTCCTAAATCAGCTGATAAGAAAATATACTGAACAACAATATAAACGCAACATGTAAAGTGTTGGTCTCATGTTTCATGAGTTAAAATAAATGATCCTAGACATTTTCCATATGCACAAAAAGCTTATTTCTCTTAAATTTTGAGCACAATTTTCTTCACGTCCCTCTTAATGAGCATGTATCCTTTGCCTAGATAATTCATCCACCTGACAGGTGTGGCTTATCAAGAAGCTGATTAAACAGCATGATCATTACACAGGTGCACCTTGTTCTAGGGACAATAAAAGGCCGCTCTAAAATTAGCTTTTTCACACAAAACAACGCCACAGGTGTCTTAGGTTTTGAAGGAGTGTGCAATTTGCATGCTGACTGCAGGAATGTCCACCAGAGATGTTGCCAGAGACTTGAATAGTAATTTCTCTACCATAAGCCATACCTCCAACAGCGTTTGAAAGAATTTGGTTATATGTTCAACTGGCCTCACAACCGCACACCACGTGTAACCACGCCAGCCCAGGACCTCCACAACCGCACACCACGTTTAACCACGCCAGCCCAGGACCTCCACAACCGCACACCACGTGTAACCACGCCAGCCCAGGACCTCCACAACCGCACACCACGTTTAACCACGCCAGCCCAGGACCTCCACAACCGCACACCACGTGTAACCACGCCAGCCCAGGACCTCCACAACCGCACACCACGTTTAACCACGCCAGCCCAGGACCTCCCCAACCGCACACCACGTGTAACCACGCCAGCCCAGGACCTCCACAACCGCACACCACGTGTAACCAGGCCAGCCCAGGACCTCCACATCAGCTTCTTCACCTGTGGGATTGTCTGAGACCAGCCACCCGGACAGCTAATGAAACTGTGGGTTTTCTCAGCCAAATCATTTCTGCACAAACTGTCAAAAACCATCTCAGGGATGCTCATCTGCATGCTCATCGTCCTCACCAGGGTCTTGATCTTACTTTGTTGTAACAGACTTCAGTGGGCAAATGCTCTACCTTCGATGGCCACTGACATGCTGGAGAAGTGTGCTCTTCACGGACGAATCCCAAATTCAACTGTACCGGGCAGATGGCAGACAGTGTATTGCGTCATGTGGGCCAGCGGTTTGCTGATATCATCGTTGTGAACATAGTGCCATGGTGGCAGTGGGGTTATAGTATGGGCAGACATAAGGTAGAGACAACGAACACAATTGCATTTCATTGATGGCAATTTTTTGTACACAGTTCCTGGAAGCTGAAAAATTAAAATTTATTCCATGGTCTACATACTCGCCGGACATGCCACCCATTAAGCATGTTTGGGATGCTCTGTATCGACATGTACGACAGCGTATTCCAGTTCCTGCCAATACCCAGCAACTTTGCACAGCCACTCCACAGGTCGCAATCAGCAGCCGTATCAACACTACGTGAAGGAGATGTGTCCCACTGCAAATGGTGGTCACACCAGGCACCGGGTACCTTTTTTAAGGTATCTGTGACCAACAGATGCACATCTGTATTCCCAGTCATGTGAAATCCATAGATTAGGGCCTAATTCATTTAGAACAATTGACTGACTTCTTTATATGACCTGTAACTCAGTAAAATCTTAGAAATGGTTTATTATTGTGATTCTATTGTTGTTCAGTGTAATAATAATAATAATAATAATTCAAACGAAATGAATAATGAATGGGCCTCCTACTGTTTTAGGTGTTCTGGGTCAGAACTGTTTTAACGTGACTTACATCCATCAGAGTATCTGTGCCTTGAAGGGCTCAACAGTGGAACTGCCCTGCACATATCAACATCCAAATAATCATGTAGTCTCAGAACCAAACTGGTATATCCAAGATAAATATAATGAGACGCCTAAAATCCTGAGCTCGGTGCCAGAGTATGCAGGTCGTGCTGAGTACCTTGGGACTAAAGAGAAAGACTGCACCCTGAGAATCACAGACCTGAGAGAGAGAGATTCAGCTGAGTACAAGTTCAGATTTAAAACACAGTATGCAGAATGGGGGTACAGCTTCCATGGAATAACTCTGACTGTCACAGGTAATATATCATATCTACTACTATAACTACTAACACAGGTAATATATAATATCTACTACTACAACTACTAATACAGGTAATATATAATATATACTACTACAACTACTAAAACAGGTAGTATATAATATCTACTACTACAACTACTAAAACAGGTAGTATATAATTTCTACTACTAACACAGGTAATATATATCTACTACTTCTACTACTATAACTACTAACACAGGTAATATATAATATCTACTACTATAACTACTAACACAGGTAATATATAATATCTACTACTACAACTACTAACACAGGTAATATATAATATCTACTACTATAACTACTAACACAGGTAATATATAATATATACTACTACAACTACTAACACAGGTAATATATAATATCTACTACTATAACTACTAACACAGGTAATATATAATATCTTCTACTATAACTACTAACACAGGTAATATATAATATCTACTACTACAACTACTAACACAGGTAATATATAATATCTACTACTATAACTACTAACACAGGTAATATATAATATCTACTACTATAACTACTAACACAGGTAATATATAATATATACTACTACAACTACTAACACAGGTAATATATAATATCTACTACTATAACTACTAACACAGGTAATATATAATATCTACTACTACAACTACTAACACAGGTAATATATAATATCTACTACTATAACTACTAACACAGGTAATATATAATATCTACTACTAACACAGGTAATATATCATATCTACTACTACAACTACTAACACAGGTAATATGTAATATCTACTACTAACACAGGTAATATATAATATATACTACTAACACAGGTAATATATCATATCTACTACTACAACTACTAACACAGGTAATATATAATATATACTACTGCAACTACTAATACAGGTAATATATAATATCTACTACTATAACTACTAACACAGGTAATATATAATATCTACTACTATAACTACTAACACAGGTAATATATCATATCTACCACAACTACTTATACAAATATTTTAATTGTAATCCAGTACAATATCATATTGCAAGTTCTAATAATTATTATTCAGACCTGCAGGTGAAGGTGTCTTCCTCCACAGAGGAAAAGAAGAGAACACTGACCTGTAGCACCACCTGTTTCCTGACTGACAACCCCACCTACATCTGGTACAAGAACGGACAACATCTCCATGACCCTACTTCCCAACAATACTCCTGTAATACTCTAGTGGTCGGGTGTTACTCTACAGACAGTTACTCCTGTGCTGTAAAAGACCACGATGATTTTCTCACTCCTACAGTGTGTGAGTCTGAACTCACCTATAATAATCATCTTAAGTATCAATCATTAAGGCCTGTGGACCAATAGTAGAACATGTGGGGAAAAATAGACAAATCTGTTCACTCTTGGATAGTAACACTAGTAGAAAGTATATGGTATAATATACAAGGTAGAAATTGTTGATGGGATGTTATCTAGTTATTCCATTTTAGATTAAGGCTGTAACGTAACAAAATAAAAAAGTCAAGGGTTCTGAATACTTTCTGAATGCTCTGTGTGTGTCTATATATTTTATTCATTTTAAATGAACCAGTCCAATACATCTAAAACACTTGAAATCGTCTCATTATGGTTTGAGGAATTGATCAGTTACATTTTGTTTCAGGTGTTCATGGTCAGAGCTGTTTGAATGTGACTTACACCAAGAGGAGTATCTGTGCCTTGAAGGGGTCAACAGTGGACATTACCTGCACGTATAGACATCCCAGCTGGCATAACGTCACAGAAGTATCCTGGTTCAACAAATGGGAGACTGGAGTTACTACAGATCTAATCCAGGACCCAGAGTATGCAGGTCGTGTGAAGTACCATCCAACTACAGACAAGGGCTCCACCCTGAGAATCACAGACCTGAGAGAGAGTGACTCTGCTGAATATAAGTTTAGATTTACAACAACGGAGGTAAAATGGGGATACAGCTTCCCTGGAACAACTCTGATTGTCACAGGTAATACTGTCCTTACAGTATTATATAATCTAGTCTAAGTCATTATATGATTGGTGGAAATAATGATGATTGTGTTATTTTGTCTTCATTTCCTTCTTTTCAGACCTGCAGGTGAAGGAGACTCCTGGCACAGAGGAAGGGAAGGTGACACTGACCTGTATCACCACCTGTACTCTGACTGACAACCCCACCTACATCTGGTACAAGAACGGACAACTTCTCACCAACCCAAACACCCAAGATAACTTCCTCTACTTAGACCAAATCAGTAGTGGGGACGCAGGCAGCTACTCCTGTGGTGTTGAAGGCTACGAGAATCTCCGTTCTCCTGTTACGTTCTTTGGGGAGCCAAAGTCTTTGAAGAATGCAGTTGTAGGAATCATAGTGGTTATTCTAATTCTCATACTCTGTCTCTTTGGGTTTGTGTGGTTCAGGTGAGTGAGATGAATTTATCCCTTTTCACATTCTGTGGTATAATCGATCAAAATATGTATATTGCTCTGTTAATTGATTAATTATTTCACAAAACAGGAAGAAGGCCTCCAAATCCACCTCTGACACAAGAGACAGAAGAGACACAGTAGAGAACGGACAGGTGATGTTTTTGGAGTCAGTTGACTGAGAACTGCAATCATCTGTGTATAGATGGACTCAATGACTGTGGTAATATCTTTCACCCCTCATGTTGTCTGTCTTCTCTCCCCATCAGAGAGACTCTAATCCAGTGTATGACAACATCTCAGGCATGACCATGGCCCCTATTGCAGCACAGAGAGCGATCACAGACGAGCAGGATGACATTACCTACGCCAGCATCCAACACAGAAACCAGGAAGTGCCTCTGGACTCCACCGTCCCACCGTCTCACCCCCAGAAACAGGACGAGGATTTCCAGTACGCTACTGTGAAATTCAACAGCCCCAGTGCTGCTCAATAGACATTGGGAGGGATTCAATCCAATCATAGGTTATAGACATTGGGAGGGATTCAATCCAATCATAGGTTATAGACATTGGGAGGGATTCAATCCAATCATAGGTTATAGACATTGGGAGGGATTCAATCCAATCATAGGTTATAGACATTGGGAGGGATTCAATCCAATCATAGGTTATAGACATTGGGAGGGATTCAATCCAATCATAGGTTATAGACATTGGGAGGGATTCAATCCAATCATAGGTTATAGACATTGGGAGGGATTCCATCCAATCATAGGTTATAGACATTGGGAGGGATTCAATCCAATCATAGGTTATAGACATTGGGAGGGATTCCATCCAATCATAGGTTATAGACATTGGGAGGGATTCAATCCAATCATAGGTTATAGACATTGGGAGGGATTCAATCCAATCATAGGTTATAGACATTGGGAGGGATTCAATCCAATCATAGGTTATAGACATTGGGAGGGATTCAATCCAATCATAGGTTATAGACATTGGGAGGGATTCAATCCAATCATAGGTTATAGACATTGGGAGGGATTCAATCCAATCATAGGTTATAGACATTGGGAGGGATTCAATCCAATCATAGGTTATAGACATTGGGAGGGATTCAATCCAATCATAGGTTATAGACATTGTGGCTTTTAATGTAATTATTTTTTTTTAAATGCTTTTGGAAATTGCTATATAATTCCTCAATTCGAATGTCTTTGATTTCGGCTTGAACTATCTATTTAAATTAAAGTACAGGCCTGTAAATTAAACTGTTCAGTCCATATTCTACTGTTCTATTATGGTCAGAGGGGATAAAAACGGTTAATTTTTTACAGTAACTTTGTTGTTGTCATATCTCAAACAAACAGTTTCAGCATTAAAGATTCCAGGTTTAAATAACACAATATAACCAACGTTATTCATGAGATCTTATAGTAAATGTACTATAAATCAGTGATTTAAACATCCCATTCATACACCACACTAAACCTACACATAGTCTGTGTCTGGAAAGGCATCCTATTCCCTAACTACTGTGACACTGCAGACACAGCTATCCTCTCTAACAGTTAGGAGCCAAATGAATGATGCCAGGAACTCTAAATGTAATTACAGTGGGGAGAACAAGTATTTGATACACTGCCGATTTTGCAGGTTTTCCTACTTACAAAGCATGTAGAGGTCTGTAATTTTTATCATAGGAACACTTCAACTGTGAGAGACGGAATCTACAACAAAAATCCAGAAAATCACATTGTATGATTTTTAAGAAATGAATTTGCATTTTATTGCATGACATAAGTATTTGATACATCAGAAAAGCAGAACTTAATATTTGGTAGAGAAACCTTTGTTTGCAATTACAGAGATCATACGTTTTCCTGTAGTTCTTGACCAGGTTTGCACACACTGCAGCAGGGATTTTGGCCCCACAAACTGCAGACCCAGCTTCCGGCCCCAATAGATCAACCGGTCACGAACAGCAGACTGGACGTACAGACGCCCAGCAGGACACTGGACGGGAGCGCGCTCTGCACGTAACGCCTGCTCAATGTCCGTGTCCAGCTCATCACACTACCGGCGTCACCAGGCAGAAGGCGGGGAGTATTGGAGTGGTATCCATGGACCGCTCCTCTGTGTCATACAGCCGAGACAATGCATCTGCCTTCACCTTCTGGGAGCCTGGTGTCGTGTCTTTACTATTGTAACGGCTGTCGTCGGTGGAAGAAGGTGAGGACCAAGGTGCAGCGTGGTAAGTGTTCATGATTTTTAATATAATATAATCAACACTGAACACTAAACAAAATAATAACTAGGAAGAACGAACAAACGAAACAGTCCTGTCTAGTGAATACACACAAAACAGAAAATAGACACCCATGAAACCCAGGTGGAAAAAGGCTACCAAAGTATGATTCTCAATCAGAGACAACTAACGACACCTGCCTCTGATTGAGAACCATACCAGGACAAATTCAAAAACAAACATTGAAAAACAAACATAGACTGCCCACCCCAACTCACACCCTGACCAACTAAAACAAAGACAAAACAAAGGAACTAAGGTCAGAACATGACAGTACCCCCCCCCCCCCAAAGGTGGAACCTGAACCTATAGGGGAGGGTCTGGGTGGGCGTCTGTCCGCGGTGGCGGCTCTGGCGCGGGACGTAGACCCCACTTCACCACAGTTTTTCACCGCCTCTTTATTCCCCTCTGTGGCCGCCGACATCGGACTGGGGACCACAGCCACGGGTCCCGAATGGACGGGAGATTCCGGCAGCACCGGATGGAGGGGAGATTCCGGCAGCACCGGACGGACAGGAGACTCCAGCAGTGAAGGGCGATTCTGGCATCGCCGGCGTGACAGGCGATTCTGGCAGCTCCTGGCTGACTGGCGGCTCTGGCAGCTCCTGGCTGACCGGCGGCTTTGGCAGCTCCTGGCTGACCAGCGGCTTCGGCAGCTCCTGGCTGACCGGCGGCTCCGGCAGCTCCTGACCGACCGGCGGCTCCGGCAGCTCCTGACCGACCGGCGGCTCTGGCAGCTCCTGACTGGCGGGCGGCTCTGGCAGCTCCTGACCGACCGGCGGCTCCGGCAGCTCCTGACCAACCGGCGGCTCTGGCAGCTCCTGACTGGCGGGCAGTTCTGGCGGCTCAGGACTGGGTGCGGTTCTGGCGGCTCGGGACTGGGGTCGGCTCTGGCAGCTCAGGACTGGCGGGAGACTCTGGCAGCTCAGGACAGACGGGAGACTCTGGCAGCTCAGGACAGACGGGAGACTCTGGCAGCTCAGGACAGACGGGAGACTCTGGCAGCTCAGGACAGACGGGAGACTCTGGCAGCTCAGGACAGACGGGAGACTCTGGCAGCTCAGGACAGACGGGAGACTCTGGCAGCTCAGGACAGACGGGAGACTCTGGCAGCTCAGGACAGACGGGAGACTCAGCCCGTACCAGGCTGTCTCTCCGTCTCCTTCCTACAGGTGCTCCCGCCTGTCCAGCGCTGCCAGAGCCTTCCTTCTCTCCAGCGCTGCTAGAGTCTCCCGTTTGTCCTGAGCTGCCAGAGTCTCCTATTTCCTGAGCCTCCCGCCAGTCCTGAGCTGCCAGAGTCTCCCGTCTGTCCTGAGCTGCCAGAGTCTCTCGTCTGTCCTGAGCTGCCAGAGTCTCCCGTCTGTCCTGAGTTGCCACCGGAGGGCTGGTGCGTGGAGGTGGCACCGGATAGACCGGACCGTGAAGGCGCACTGGAGCTCTTGAGCACCGAGCCTGCCCAACCTTACCTGGTTGAATGCTTCCCGTAGCCAGGCCAGTGTGGCGAGTTGGAATAGCCCGCACAGGGCTGTGCTGGCGAACCGGGGACACCATGCGTAACGCTGGTGCCATGTACCCTGGCCCGAGGAGACGCACTGGAGACCAGATGCGCAGAGCCGGCTTCATGGCACCTGGCTCGATGCCCACTCTAGCCCAGCTGGGATGTAGCCCACCGGGCTAAGCACGCTACTGGGGACACCATGCGCTCCACCGCATAACACGGTGCCTGCCCGGTCCCT
Source organism: Oncorhynchus mykiss (assembly GCF_013265735.2). Lineage (NCBI taxonomy): Eukaryota > Metazoa > Chordata > Actinopteri > Salmoniformes > Salmonidae > Oncorhynchus > Oncorhynchus mykiss. Next base: position 16,490,084 of record NC_048581.1, on the reverse strand, counting down.
CTCTCTCTCCGGTACGCACGGGAAGTTTGCGCAGGTCTCCTACCTGACTTCACTACACTCCCAGTGTGTGCACCCCCAATACATTTTTGGGGCTGTCTCTCGGGCTTCCAACCGCGCCGCCGTGCTGCCTTCTCATACCACCGCCTCTCGGCTTTCGCTGCCTCCAGCTCAGAAGTATGATTCTCAATCGGGGCACCAAAGAAAAATATTCAGATGACAAAGTTATCATTTCCTAAAATAACTTTTCAGATATTTTTTCTGATCAATTAGTTAGTCTAATTAGTCTAATTAATTAATTATTTACGTTACGTAAGTCTCGTCAAATTGTTGGTTATCTGCACGAACCCAGTCTTCACTATGAGTCATCCATACATAAATTGTCTTAAATAATTTATTTATTACTAACTAAGTAATTCACAGAAATGCATAAACAAACAAACAAGGTAAATGTAATGATAGGGGAATGTGCCCTAGTGGCTAAACCGGCATGGCGGCTTGTTAGATAAAAGTGGTAGTGGGGGTCGACTAAGAATTCACTACAGTTAATTATTATAACAATTGAAATGCTAATCCTTTACACATGAACACTCACTCATTCGGGAACAATTGCAATCAATATATATATTTACGCTCAGTGTGTCGTCTTGATCGCTGGTGAAAGGTTTGTGTCTTTTGTGGAATTGTCTGTCTCTCTCCCTCTCTCTCTCTCTGTTGTGGTTAGAGGGGATAGTTCAAAGTGACATTCATTCATTTGTTATAGAATGAATGTTTCGGCGGTTGCCGTTCTTCGCGTTCAATGATACCGAATTCCTAGCTGCAGACTAGTAATCAATATCAAAGACTTGTTCTTATTCTGTCGGGATCGATAGTCTAAGAGTTTAACCACGTGGTATGGTTAAAAGATTCAGCAATGGTCTACAACCTTTGTCCTCCTAATGGAGAAAAACATGGTCTGCAACCTTTAGCCATCTAGTAATTGGGGGAAGCTTGGTCTGCTGATCGAAACCCCGAGTGGGGATTTTATTTTATTCCACTCGTCTCCCTCCCGGATACGCACCAGGTTGTAAGCGCTCCTGAGATCGAGTTTGGTGAAGAAGCGCACCCTGTGCATTGCCTTAATCGCTGTGGCTATGAGCGGTAGCAGGTAACTATACCTCACAGTGATCTGGTTCAGGACCGAATGTACCCTTGATGCAGGGATTCGGAGACATATGTTTCCATAGCCTAAACACCTCCCCGAGCACTCTCACGACCACCCCGTGAGAGCCCTCTGTGGCCAAGAAACAGTGGGGTTATGACAAGCTAACCAGGGTAGGCCTAGCACCACGGAAAACGCAGGAGAGTCAATAAGGAAGAGACTAATTCTCTTCTTGTGAACTCCCTTTGTCACCAAGCCCAGAGGAGCGGTGACCTCCCTAATCAACCCTGACCCTAACGGTCGACTATCTAATGCGTGAATGGGGAAGGGCACAGCCACAGGAACAATGGGGATCCCTAAACTATGGGCGAAAGCTAAATCAATTAAATTGTCATCACAAAACTTTCAGTCAGAACACTTGAAAAAAGCGGTGTGAGAGTCATCATAGCTTTAACCTTACACACACAGTTTGCTCAAACACAAACATACATGTGCTTGCACACATGACTCACACTGGGTCACTCATCTGGTTGGTTTGCTTTCATCCTGCAGTTCTTCTTTTAATCCACTAGTGTTGTCCCTATACCTGACTCAAAACACCACAACTACAGTCTATTAATCCAATAGTGGTCTCCCTACACCTGACTCAAAACACCACAACTACAATCTATTAATCCACTGGTGGTCTCCCTACACCTGACTCAAAACACCACAACTACAGTCTATTAATCCACTAGTGTTGTCCCTACACCTGACTCAAAACACCACAACTACAGTCTATTAATCCACTAGTGTTGTCCCTACACCTGACTCAAAACACCACAACTACAGTCCACTGGTGGTCTCCCTACACCTGACTCAAAACACCACAACTACAATCTATTAATCCACTAGTGTTGTCCTTACACCTGACTCAAAACACCACAACTACACTCTATTAATCCACTAGTGTTGTCCTTACACCTGACTCAAAACACCACAACTACAGTCCACTAGTGGTCTCCCTACACCTGACTCAAAACACCACAACTACAATCTATTAATCCACTGGTGGTCTCCTACACCTGACTCAAAACACCACAACTACAGTCCACTAGTGGTCTCCCTACACCTGACTCAAAACACCACAACTACAATCTATTAATCCACTGGTGGTCTCCCTACACCTGACTCAAAACACCACAACTACAGTCTATTAATCCGCTAGTGGTCTCCCTACACCTGACTCAAAACACCACAACTACAGTCTATTAATCCACTAGTGGTCTCTCTACACCTGACTCAAAACACCACAACTACAATCTATTAATCCACTAGTGGTCTCTCTACACCTGACTCAAAACACCACAACTACAGTCTATTAATCCAGTAGTGGTCTCTCTACACCTGACTCAAAACACCACAACTACAGTCTATTAATCCAGTAGTGGTCTCTCTACACCTGACTCAAAACACCACAACTACAGTCTATTAATCCACTAGTGGTCTCTCTACACCTGACTCAAAACACCACAACTACAGTCTGTCCCAATTATCTCTCCTTCCTCCAAAAGTGTACACTTGTTCACTTCCCTTCAATGATTACAAATGAAATTACAGTTATAAGAAATATGGTGGAAACTCCCACTAATCCATGCCTCCACCAATCCAATGCTTTTAGATTTGTGGGAAGTAGTGAAGGAGTGTACACTACAGGTGAAAATATTGGAACTCAAGCGGTGACTGTAACAGTAGAACAAGCATTGGCTCAGTGAACCACATGAAGTTCCAGGGTGCTACCCACCACATCTGACACTTCAGTCCTTCATCAATCAGGAGCCAGAGCCCCCTCCAGAACACACACACACATCGCCAGACCTGCGCTGAAGATACAGTGAGTGCTAAGCTGCTGGGCAAGAGGTACCATGTTGGGTTCTCGGTGGGGGTAGAGCTGCCAACGGAAGATGCCAATATGGAACCTCAGCCAGGGGGGGTGGCTCTCACTGCTGCTGTTCCAATAGGCTGGGTCAAAGTCGATGCCAGAGTATGCAGGTTGTGCTGAGTTCGGTGGGAAAAAAAGAGAATGTCTGCACCCTTAAAATCACAGACCTGAGAGAGATCGACTCAGCTAAGTACAAGTTTTGCCGATGACACTAGCTAGCCAAGTTAGCTAGCTAACCAACCCATGATGATGGTTTGCTAGAATGCTAGCCATGACCCTCACGGAGACGTCCTTGCAAGACTGACAGCATAGCGCCCCTGGATGGCCCAGCCAGGGGGAGCCCTTGAGTGTATGTTGAACTAGATGCGGAAGTTAAACGAGCGAGACGTTCCCCTAGATGCGGATCGGCACTTGGCAGTTGCAGGAATAATCTTTGATGCCCACGTCCTCCTCTTCCTCTGCCAAAGGAGGTGAATCTAAAAAGTCCTGCATCGCAACCTTCACAATATCCAAATGGGTCGCCAGTAGGATGACAGGGATCAAAGCCCTCAACGTCACCAACCGCTCCATCGTCAGCCGTCTCCTAACGGCATCTAAAGCCTGTCTCCTCTATGCTCTGTTGAGCTCTGTGTGTGAGTCCATGTGCCGGTCCAGCCTGCTAAAACTGGGGGAGCATCCCGTCACTGGACACAGCTCCTGCCTGATATTGACATGCCCTGACTGCCAATGACAAAGGAGCACCCTCTCCTCCGTGTTCCTCACATTGTGTGCCAGCAATGTTTCCATTGTGGTTGGAGTCCTGGATCTCTTCTAGTGTGGCCCGGGTCCTCTGTGGGTTGGCCCCATGTGGGCAAAATGAACCATACGCTATAGGTTAGTTATACTCATTCCACTCTCTTTCTCACGAGCTGTGGTCCTGGCAGAATTGTGTGATGCCATCAGGGCTGGATTAATGCAGGGGCCAGTCAATAGTTTGGACACACCGACTCATTCAACGGTTTTTCTTTAATTGTACTATTTTCTACATGGTATAATAACAGTGAAGACATCAGAACTATCAAATAACACATTTGGAATCATGTAGTAACCAAAAAAGTGTTCAACAAATCAAAATATATTTTATATTTTTGATTCTTCGAAGTAGCCACCCTTTCCCTTGATGACACCTGAGCACATTCTTGGCCTTCTCTCAACCAGCTTCATGAGGAATGCTTTTCCAACAGTCTTGAAGGAGTTCCCACATATATACTGAGCACTCTTTGGCTGCTTTTCCTTCACTCTGCAGTCCAACTCATCCCAAACCATCTCAATTGGGTTGAGGTTGGGTGATTGTGGAGGCCAGATCACCTGATGCAGCCCTCCATCACTCTCCTTCTTGGTCAAAATAGCCCTTACACATTCTGGAGGCATGTTTTGGGTCATTGTTGAAAAACAAATGATAGTTCCACAAACAAGATGGGATGCACAAACAAGATGGGATGGAGTATCACTGCAGAATACTGTGGTAGCCATGCTGGTTAAGTGTGCCTTGAATTCTGAATAAATCACTGACAGTGTCACCAGCAAAGCACACCCACACCATTACACCTCCTTCTCCATTCTTCACGGTGGGAACCACACATGCAGAGATCATCTGTTCACCTAGTCTGCGTCTCACAAAGACACGTCAGTTGGAACAAAGAATCTCAAATTTGGACTCATCAGACAAAAGGACAGATTTCCACCAGTCTAATGTCCATTGCTCATCTTTCTTGGCCCAAGCAACTCTCTTCTTATTATTGATGTATTTTAGTAGTGGTTTCTTTGCAGCAATTTGACCAAGAATTCCTGATTCACGCAATCTCCCCTGAACAGGTATGTTGAGATGTGTCTGTTGCTTGAACTCTGTGAAGCATTAAGAACAAGGAACCGAAACAGGCTGCGCCTGTGCACCATCGTGCATACATGCATTTTGTCCCCCCAAACCAACGGCGATAATGATACGCAGGTAAAAATATCAAAACAAACTCTGATTCAATTATATTAATTTGGGGACAGGTCGAAAGGCATTAAACATTTATAGCAATTTAGCTAGCTAGTTTGCACTTGCTAGCTAATTTGTCCTATTTAACTAGCTTGCTGTTGCTAGCTAATCTGTCCTGGGATATAAACATTGAGTTGTTATTTTACCTGAAATGCACAAGGTCCTCTACTCCGCCAATTAATCCACACAAAATGGTCAACCGAATCGTTTCTAGTCATCTCTCCTCCTTCCAGGCTTTTTGTCCTCCTTCCAGGCTTTTTGTCCTCTTGACTTTATATTGCGATTGGCAACTTTTATAAATTAGGTGCATTACCGCCACTGACCTCATTCTTCTTTCAGTCACCCACGTGGGTATAAGCAATGAGGAAATGGCACATGAGTACCTGCCTCACAAATAGAACTGACTTCTATTGTAGCCCTTGGCATCACAGACGCTCGTTGGCACGAGCGAGCAGTGGGGATGCAATAATTAAATGATATATATTTCTAAATGTATTTTGCAACGCTCACGCACGCAATGCGAACGGTGTGTTCAGCCTTCCTTCACAGCGCTTGACGGTTTTTGCGACTGCACTTGAAGAAACGTTCAAAGTTCTTGACATTTTCCGTACTGACATGTCTTAAAGTAATGATGGACTGTCATTTTCTTTTGCTTATTTGAGCTGTTCTTTCCAAAATATGGACTTGGTCTTTTACCAAATAGGGCTATCTTCTGTATACCACACCTACCTTGTCACAACACAACTGATTGGCTCAAACGCATTAAGAAGGAATTAAATTACACAAATAACATTTTAGGAAAGCACACATGTTAATTGAAATGCATTACAGGTGACTAAAGCTGGTTGAGAGAATGCCAAGAGTGTGAAAAGCAGTCATCAAGGCAAAGGGTGGAACAATCTCAAATGTAAAATTTGTTTTGATTTGTTTAAAACTTTGTTGGTTACTATATGATTCCATGTGTTGTTTCATAGTTTTGATGTCTTCACTATTATTCTACAATGTAGAAAATAGTAAAAACAAAGAAAAACCCTTGAATGAGTAGGTATGTAAACTTTTGACTGGTACTGTATATATATATATATATATATATATATATATATATATATATATGAATATATGTATTTTTTTTACTGCAACCGCCAATGACAGGAGCACGAAGGAACCCGCTCTCAGTGTAGACAGTCTGCTGCTGCTGCTTGCTGCCACTCTGCTAATCATTATAACATATACGGCAGGAGTCAGAAAGCAGGTGCAGAAGGTGAGTTTTAATACTGAACAAATACAAAAGCACAAACACAGGGAGCGTACTGAACGTGAGAAAAAACAATAACACCTAAGGACTGATGATAACAGAGGGCTAAATAAGGGAGAAGTAATCAGGGATGTGATTAAGTCCAGGTGTACCTAATGATGAGGCGGAGGTGTGTGTAATGAAGGTTGCCTGGTGTGCGTAATGAAAGTTGCCTGGTGTGCGTAATGATTGGTTGCCAGGACCGGTGGTTAGTAGACCGGAGACGTCAAGCATCAGAGAGGGGGAGTGGGAGTAGACATGACAATCGTAAGATTGGGGGAGGAGAAGAGGTCGGGTAACCACGTGGGTAACTGGGGGACAATGCCTTGATGGATAACTGATTAAGAAAAAATAAACAAATCAACTGCATAATAAATAACTGTTACTGGGCAATTGTGTGAGTCAGGTGCTGACTAAGCCCAAGAGGCAAAAAAATATAATACAAATTATTTTTTTTTATCCAACCACAGGAGCTCACTCTAAATTTTCAAAATACACCAGACAGCATCATTTATCCACAGAGGATCAATAGTTTCAAAAAAAGAACTGTGGAAGTTGACATTTTATCACAAGCACATACAGGTAACTGCATAATGTTGAGATGGGATTGTCAATCCGTAAAGCAGAAGCCAAGGGGTTAATAAAACAAATGGCAAGAGTTGTGGAACAAGGAGAGAAAGGGAAGACACCTGTATGAGATCCAGGAACAAGGAGAGAAAGGGAAGACACTTGTATGAGATACAGGAACAAGGAGAGAAAGGGAAGACACTTGTATGAGATCCAGGAAAAAGTGGGGGCAGGGAGGTCCTCAGGCCGAGAGAGAAGGGAGGAAAGTGTTGTCACAAGGCTGAGAAACACAAGGCTCAATATTACATTGAAATTGGTGGGGAGACATCTGACTGGGAGGTGTGATCATTGCCAGAAATATGTGAGGGAAAGGGAGCGATTGTTATTAGTTTTGAGGAGTAATGGGGTTGATGAGCCAGGATTAAGTGAACTGCTGGAGAAATCTTCAGGGGATGAAGAAGGAAAAAGAGAGCAAACTAGAAGCTATTAGGCCCTAAACAGAGAGGACACGGTGGCAGAATACCTGACCTCTGTGACTGACCCAGAATGAAGGAAATCTTTGACTATGTACAGACTCAGTGAGCATAGCTTTGCTGTTGAGAAAGTCCGCCGTAGACAGACATGGCTCTCAAGAGAAGACAGGCTATGTGCACACTGCCCACAAAATAAGGTGGAAACTGAGCTGCACTTGCTAACTTCCTGCCAAATGTATGACCATATTAGAGACACATATTTCCCTCAGATTAAACAGACCCGCAAAGAATTAGAAAACAAATACGATTTTGATAAACTCACATATCTATTAGGTGAAATACCACAGTGTGCAATCGCAGCAGCAATGAAGAACAAACACCATTGTAAATACAACCTATATTTATGTTTATTTTAATTTTATTTTGTACATTAACTATTTGCACATCATAACAACACTGTATATAGACATAATATGACTTTTGAAATGTCTTCATTCAATTTGACCTTTTGTGAGTGTAATGTTTACTGTTAATTTTTTTATTGTTCATTTTCCTTTAGTTTATTATCTATTTTACTTACTTTGGCAATGAAAACATATGTTTCCCATGCCAATAAAGCACCTTAAATTGAAATTGAGGGAGCGAGAGAGATAAAGAAGAGAGAGAGAGAGAGAGAGAGATAAAGAAAAGAGAGAGAGAGAGAGGGAGAGAGAGAGAGAGAGAGAGAGAGAGAGAGAGGGAGAGGGAAAGAAAAGAGAGAGAGAGAGAGAGAGAGGAGGGTTGTGCACAGAAGTTAGATGGGAATTCAATACGTACATTCCAAAATGGTGACAAATACTGACATTTAATCCATTACAAATGATATGACCTTCCCCTGGACTGACTATAAAAACACTAAACCCTCTCACTGACTGAAATGGAAAAATAATGACCCTCCCCTGGACTGAATATAAAAACACTAAACCCTCTCCCTGACTGAAATGGAAAAAGCATGACCCTCCCACATTTCTTAAAGGAAATAGAGTAAGTGCATACATTTCTGCCTGTTCCTAAAGCAGGGGTTCTTAAACATTTTCAGCCTGGGACCCGAATTAGATATTCTGTGTTTTCCTGGGACCCAAGCTATTCATAAATATAAATAAATATTGTACATTTTATTGCTCTTATGCCTAAAACAAATGCAATATAGACAAAAACAAATAATAATGAAATATCCATATAAATATGCATTAGTTTATTTTCCTCCATTAAAAACACATATCTGTCTAGGTTGGAACTGTTGCTGTTAAAATACAATCAGTCATTTTCATTCTTAACTGGAATAAACGGATTGATCACATCACACAGATGAATAACAGAACACACACACACTGTACATATTACTGTAGAAATTAAAATGATCAGGCCTACTGTGCATCTTATTGTATAAATTATTGTTGAAAGAAAGTCTAGGTTGGAACTGTTGCTGTCAAAATACAATACATATGTTTTTATTCTGTCCTGGAATAAAGTGATTGATCACATCTGTAGACCAGAAAACCCCCACACAGTCCTAATGAGAGCAGGTCTATTCTGGGCTCTGTTTTTGACAGTGTAACACTGAGGTCAAGCTCAGCCTTGAGACTGTTTCTGTACATGTTGTTAAGTGTCAGAGTTGAGAACCCTGACTCACATAGGGATGTGGTGCCAAACTGGACCAGAACATCTACTGCTTTCTCAGTCAGGCAGGAGATCGCTTCCTACTGTACATGAACAACCCAGAACTGAGTGTTTGCCTCAAAAAGTATCTTGCTTCAATCAGTTAATTCCAGAATAACAATTATTATTGTATTTTAACAGCAACAGTTCCAACCTAGACTAGTTAACAACAATAATGTATACGGTAAGATGTAAAGTAGGCCTGATCATTTTTCATCTTCGTCTGTACTGTTACTTATGGTTGCAGTATCAGTAGCTATCTTGTTTTGGCGAATGTTAGCTATTAGCTGTGTACAAGGCCAGGGGATTGTTTGAAAGAGAAACTCACATCTACTACTATGAGAGTTCCTGAAGCATTCTACCCTGTTCTGAAATAACTCTCTGGGTTTACCATCATGCTGTGGATGTTTGGTCAGGACGTGTCGTTTTAATAATTTGTTCGTTATGCAAGTATCATTGCTAAGCACTTCCACACACAAAACATATTGTGGGCGCTCCTCGTTATACATTTGTATGAAAGAGAGAGAACCTCATCGCTGTATATGCGTTTCATGACAATTGAGCTCAGTCAGAACCTATGGCTAGCATGATTCCATTTGATGACGACAGCGAGTGGGAATGACAAGTCAGTGGCTGACAGCGCTTCATCTACTGCCTGAACGACTGCGCTGCGTCGTGTGTGTCGCGGAGTGATCTTCAAGAGAACTGCAGAAAAAGAGATCCGGTAAACCCGGAAGCACATAGGCATCTCTCACTCGCGCAGCTGCCAAACTGAGCAGAGACCGCTGCTTAATTAAGCAGAAAGCACAGATGCACTTGGCCAAATCAATAACAGTAGTTAATGAAACAATTATAAATGTACACTGACACGCCGCGACCCACCATTAACAGGTCCGGGTCGCGACCCATACTGTAAACAAGGCGGCCCTAAAGTGTAATGGCTTTATTCAATAGTCCAGTTGGGGGCGATAATGAAAAATATTGGTTGACACACCAATAAAGTCAACTGAAGAAGAAAAAGCAGAACAATTTCGTCTTTACAAATATTTTCCTGTATGTGAGATAATTTACTTGTTCTCTGTAATATCGTATAGATTTGGAATCGTGACATTATCTACGGTGGAGGAAAATATGCAGGTTTCTCGACTCATACCCTGACTATGAGAAGGGATTGTGAGTGACGATTCGTTTGGGAACCTTGTGACCCAGCATGACACCGTGAACAAGATTGGTCGACCGTCTTGCTGGGTGAGGCGATATACGTTCCTCCATTCATTAACGAATGGGGTTCCTATATTCTAATTTCTTTAAATATCTCTACTAGGAACTCTTAAATCGAGATAGCTGTGTATTTTGCTACTGCATGGCCAGTGTGAGTCAGAATACTAACTAGCCAGCCTGTTGTTCTTTCAAATGCGATGGTCAGTGGATAAACTAGCTGAGTTGAACATTTGTCAGAAAACCAACTAGTAGCCAGTTGTTGTTGTTGTCCATGGTGGAATAATATCAAACCCACAGTCTCCTGAAGCACATGTCCCACACGAACTCCCGAGTCTAGTTAGCATTTCGCTACCTAGCTAGGCTGTTTTATGACAAAACGGATGATCTGAATCAAACACTAACGTTAGTTAGCCATCCTCGGCGACAATGTTATTGTGGCGCAGGAATGTCATATGTGTTTTAAGTTGAACTGGCATTGATGTTTTTGTTTACTACTGGTTTCAGATCCGAAGCAAGAGACATTGTCGCCATGTTTTGTGTTTCGTTAAGGACTGAGTGCCCTTCCTGCGGAAGGAAATGTCGACTCCCGGAACACTTAAAACAAAGTAACTGTACTACTGTAGCCAACACACTTATAAAATTAGACAAGCGAAGAAATGCATAGTTTCAACTATGGATCCGGTAAGTCTGATTTCCTTTTAACAGTATAGGCCAGATGTGCTATATAAAATGTCTAGGCCTAGTATTCATAATCTGTGATCCACCACATCCCTGTGGACTGTGTTAATGGATGGACAAAAACGACGGTAAAACTTGTTGGAATTTGTTTTCCTTCGGCAAAGTAACCTACAACTTTATCATGTTTAGGAATCTGTGTCTATTACTTAATTATCTCTCCTTCCTCCTGTTCACCTCCACTGTTCACCTTCTTCTGTGGGGTTTATCGGCTGTTGGCATACAACGTTATGGTGCATTAGGCCACCTACTGTACTGTATTCACATCTTCCTGTTGAATGATTTCCCATCACATGTAATCACTTATTCAGCTGGCTGTGTCCTACTCTTACCCTTGTAAGGAAAGCCTCCTCTCTTCTGTCCATTCCTACCATCCTCCCCTACTTTACTCTGTACCTGGAATAGGGGTGGCAGGTCGCCTAGTGGTTTAGAGCATTGGGCCAGTAACCTGAGCCGACTAGGTGAAAAATCTGTCAATGTACCTTTGAGCAACTTAACCCTAATTGCTCCTGTAAGTCGCTCTAGATAAGAGTTTCTGCTAAATGACTCAAATATAAACAATGAATGCCTGCCCTTATGCCTGCCCTTATTGTCACTGTTCCACTGCTCCTGCCATCTCTGCACCACCACTGCCCATATCATTCCCTCAGCCTCTGCCTTGCTCATTGGCTCCTCCACCTCCTGTCTCCTAAGGACGTGTTTAACTAGCACATCTACTTCCTCATTCCCTTCCACCCCCACATGGGCTGGGACCCGAGCAAAGCTTATGTGGACACCCATCTGTCTCACCCGGGCAGGAATTTGAATTCCCTCATGTAGTGCTCCTTGTCTGCTATTTTTTTATATTTCAAAATAATAATTTTACCTTTATTTAACTAGGCAAGTCAGTTAAGAACAAATTCTTACTTTCAATGACGGCCTAGGAAAAGGCCTGTTCAGGGGCAGAACGACAGATTTGTACCTTGTCAGCTCTGGGATTTGAACTTGCAACCTTCCGGTTACTAGTCCAACGCTCTAAGCACTAGGCTACCCTGCCGCCCCCCCCCATGTGAGCTAAATGATTGTAGACTCATAAACACAGCACATGAGTCAGAACATATAACTACACTGTCTGGTTTGACTTCTTCTGCCCACTGCAGTACGGCCATCAGCTCTGCCATGTACACAGCCAGGTGGTCTGTAATACGTCTCCTGACAGCCACCTCACTTTCCTGTTCAACAAAGGCTGGTCCAGTCTGACCTGTCCTTGGGTCTTTTGATCCATCTGTATATATGGGCAAAAAAATACTGATTTACAGTCACCTTTTAAAGAACTGTCATGGATCAACCCCCTCCCTGTCTTTCTATACTCTCTCCAACACGTGTAAATCAACTACTGGAGGTGGGAGGAGCCATTGTGGACTCCCCACGATACCGTGGGGCTAAAGTTCCTGCAATACAATCCCATCTGCCTCTTCTGGTTATCACCCACCCATCCAAAGCTTTTATTCTGTCCACATTCATTCTCCTAACTTTTCTGTAGCTCCCCTTTTGTGGGGTGAGACACCACATTCCTGTAACTAAACCCAATTAATTCCCAGCGATTGCCTTCTAATATGTAATGGCAATGACAAATACTTTCTTTTTTTTAAAATGGAAGGCAGTTGTTAACAGTCAAAGTCAAAAATGTATATCGTAGATATTGTTCTTTTTGTAGAAAATGTTATTTTTTGATTTTAAGTTGCATAAGGTTAGCAGTGTGGTTAAGATCAGGTTTAAGATGACATTTTAGGAAGATACATTTTTGAGAAGGCCTGTGGTAGCTGGTGTCAACCTGGCCATTCAGTGTTTTTTCTCAAAGTTGCCGGCATGTCACGTGTCCTTCTTTTTATCAGTACACTCGTAACAACCTAATCAATAAATATGGTGGAAACTGACTAGCCCATGCCTCCACCAACCCAATACTATTAGATTAGTGGGAAGTAGTGAACGATTGAACATTTGAAGAAAATGAGTTATTCTAGGGATACACCCAAATCAATCAGAGTTGTAGACTAAATTAATCAAATATTTAGTTTAATAATTAACTATGATTTAATATTTCTTGTGTCCAACAGGACAAAGCTATTCCGTTCCATTCTACACTCCTGGAGTCCCCAGGTCAAACGTCTCCCGGGACTGCTTTACTGCTGGGTCTGGTTGACTGCAGGAAAACACCGGGGCAGAATGGAACTGAGAGAGGAGAAGAGAAGGAAGATGGAGATTTGATTTCATTAAGTAAGAACCATGGTGTGTAGATTAGACTACAGTCTGCTTCTGAAACAATAGCGGAGGTGCATAAAGATGGCGGCCTGCATTACTTACCACAAATTACTCATTTTGCTGAGTTTACTGTATTCTACTTTGCTGTCCTTTACTGTTGGTATGGTCATTAGCACAGTAAACATGATCCTAATTTTAGCTTCAAGATGTCGGCAATTTGAAAAACCAAAAAAGTAAATTGTTCAATGTTCCAATCAATCAACACAATGTTGCGCACCATTGTTTCAGAACTCAGTGTATAGTGCTAAAACAATGACGTCATATCAGAATTCTGCCATCTCTATGAACTTTAGTCATTAATTTAATAATTATATATTGATGAAAATATCGGTCATTCCACCGATTTTTAAGTGTACCTTGGTCCAAAAATATTTTTCACCTAATTTTAACATTCTGTCATGTACATCTTAATACATGTATTTTTTTCCCCATTTCAAAACATTGAATTAAAATATTACTATACCAAGTGCCTATGTGCCAAATAAAGTAACATGCTGACCACACTGCTCCCGTCACATGCACATAAATGTGGTTCAATCATTGCACCACCGCGAGCAGCGATCGTCAAATAAAAATTGGTTCAATTGGTGACACTCAACTGCCTGCAAGTTCGGCATTTCCCATCTCCTTGTTGGTTTTTAGGAGCATATCCCACGTGGGTGATTGAAAGATGAATTTAGGTCCACACTCCGGTAGGTTGTAGTAATGCTGTAAACTTGGTTGCCAACCGCCATATAAAGTTTAAAGAAGAAAAAGAAGCCTCAAGGAAGGATGAGAGATGACGAGAAACGAATTCGGTTTACCATTTTATCTGTGGATTAATTGTCAGTTGCATTTCAGGTAAATAACCCAATGTTTATATACCAGGACACGTTAGCTAGCAGCAGCAGGCTAGCTAGCTAAATTGCCAAACATGTTTAATGCTTTATGACCTGTCCCCAAATTAATATAATTGGTTAATTTTGTTTTCATATTTCAACCTGCATGTCCTGATCACTTCTGGTGTGGGTGAACAAAATCAACATGCACGTGATGGCGCGCGCAGATACACGCGTGTCTGGTTTGCTTTGGTCAGCATGTAACAGGGGACTACTGAAAACAACAAAACAAGCCGATTACATGGGTAAAATAGTGCTTTAAAGGATCCAGAATAATGCATGTGACATGGGGAATGGAAGGTTGTTTTGTGCAACAGGGAGTGGCAATTGAATGCAATCTTCACAAAAAAAAATGAATGTTAAAACATTGGTAGCATGTCTGTCTGGATAGAGGAGTTGACTTCCCCAGTTCTCCACCACAAAACAGCAGTAAATTGATAGACAGTAGAACCAGCTCACCTGCTTTTACTCTGTGATTTTACTATTAGATGTTCAATGTTTCTTTTTTTTCTTTATTCTTTTTTAAAGGAATAGTTAAACCATATTAAAACTAGAGTTCAGTTCATGTAACAGGTTTGACCTTAAAATGAGGGTCACTAATCACATTGATAATAGTCTTCAAAAGGACTTTGTCAAAGCAACAAAATAACTAGTGCATGTGTTTACATGCACACATCATTTGACATTAAACTAGTTCTGGCAGTTGGCCCGAGTATGGCAATAGTCGTGTAAATATCTTAATTGGCTTAAGGTCATAATCGAGGTAAGCATACGCCTTTAAAAACACCTGGTTTTCTGAGCAATCTTGAGAATTCATTAGGACATGTAAAGGCCTTCATCAGATTCATAGAGGAATATTTAATTTGTGCATGTGCTAGCACGAGCAGCGCACGTGTCATTATTTTGCACGAATTCACTGTCGTGACATGACTATTAATGTGTTGACTGCTATTTTATAAAAACAATTAACTGTTTAATCATTATGTGATTAAATTAATAATGTAACAATTAACTCAGTAGTAACTTGGGGCACCACGGGAGAAGTTATTTAATGAGTTACTATCTCCCGACTAAACTCTATAGATATAGATATCTCTTACCTCAATCAGTCAATTATTAAGTCTTACCTCATCAGTTTCATTCTGAATTCAGTGATACACAAATTGGCTAATTTATTTACTAACTACCACACAGAAATACATACTCACACAGTATAGGTTGAATTGATTACTAACATCATGCAAGGAAAAGTCCCTAGTTGACTAACCCGATATGACGGCTTGTCACACAATGAAAGGAAGGGGCAAGATAAAGAGATAAGGCTGCAATTTTCTGTATTTATCAAAGTCCCATTAGTTAACCTGCTATTCAATATCTTTGTTTCACAGCAGACAGCCCTAACCGTTGCTCTCTCAATGGGAGGGGCTTATCATCTGGGGAGCCTCAACAACAACATGATGCTGACAAGAAAGAGAAGAGTCTCTCCAGATCAGAACATCTCAGTAAACACCAGCAGAGACGTATAGGGAAGAAACCTCACCACTGCTGTTCTGACTGTGGGAAGAGTTTTGCCAAACAGACAGAATTGATAATTCACCAGCGGATTCACACTGGGGAGAGACCTTATAGCTGTGATCAGTGTGGGAAGAGATTCAATCAATCAGGACACCTGACTACACACCAACGCATACACACAGGAGAGAAGCCTTATAGCTGTGATTGGTGTGGGAAGGGCTTCAATCAATCAGGAGCACTGACTACACACCAACGCATACACACAGGAGAGAAGCCTTATAGCTGTTATCATTGTGGGAAGAGCTTCAGGATGTCAGGAGATCTGACTGCACACCAGCACATACACACAGTACAGAAGCCTTATAGCTGTGATCAGTGTGGGAAGAACTTCAATCGTTCAGGACAACTGACTACACACCAGCGCATACACACAGGAGAGAGGCCTTATGGCTGTGTTCAGTGTGGGAAGAGCTTCAATCGTTCAGGACACCTGACTACACACCAGCGTATACACACAGGAGAGAAGCCTTATAGCTGTGATCAGTGTGGGAAGAGCTTCAATCATTCAGGATCCCTAGTTACACACCAGCGCATACACACAGGAGAGAAGCCTTATAGCTGCGATCAGTGTGGGAAGAGCTTCATTCTTTCAGGATCCCTAATTACACACCAGCGTATACACACAGGAGAGAGGCCTTATGGCTGTGATCAGTGTGGGAAAAGCTTCAATCATTCAGGACACCTGACTACACACCAACGCATACACACAGGAGAGAAGCCTTATAGCTGTGATCAGTGTGGGAAGAGCTTTAATCATTCAGGAACCCTGAGCGAACACCAACGCACACACACAGGAGAAAAGCCTTATAGCTGTGATCAGTGTGGGAAGAGCTTCAATCAATCAGGACACCTGACTATACACCAACGCTTACACACAGGAGAGAAGCCTTACAGCTGTGATCAGTGTGGGAAGAGCTTCAATCAATCAGGAGACCTAACTGCACACCAGCGCATACACACAGGCGAGAAGCCTTACAGCTGTGATCAGTGTGGGAAGAGCTTCAATCGTTCAGGAAACCTGACTGCACACCAGCGCATACACACAGGAGAGAAGCCTTATAGCTGTGATCAGTGTGGGAAGAGTTTCAATCATTCAGGAGCCCTGATTACACACCAGCGCATACACACAGGAGAGAAGCCATATAGCTGTGATCAGTGTGGGAAGAGCTTCAATCGTTCAGGATACCTGACTATACACCAGCGCATACACACGGGCGAGAAGCCTTATAACTGTGATCAGTGTGGGAAGAGCTTCAGGAATTTAGGACACCTGACTATACACCAGCGCATACACACAGGAGAGAAGCCTTATAGCTGTGATCAATGTGGAAAGAGTTTTGCTCGAGATTTCACCCTGACCAAACACCATCTCACACACACTGGAGAGAAACCTTATAGCTGTGATCAGTGTGGGAAGAGTTTCAGGACGTCAGAACACCTGACTAAACACCAACGCATACACACAGGAGAGAAACCTTATAGCTGTGATCAGTGTGAGAAGAGTTTTTCTCAAGATTCCAGCCTGACTACACACCAGCTCACACACACTGGAGAGAAACCTTACTCCTGTCTATGTGGAAAGAGCTTTGCTTATTCAGGGTCATTGAAAAAACACCAGAAAGCTCAAACATGTTTTCTTTCATCTCCCTCCTCTCTGGCACCGATTCCAGATCCCTAAAAGTTGAATAGAAAACATCTTGTGAAGAGTCATCCAACTCCCATTCTCTAACTGTTTAAGTCAGTTATGGTAACGTGTAGATAATGTGGATAATATGCAGCTCTGGATCCATATGTGTCAAGCGTCTCGGAGTAGGAGTGCCGTGTGTGTCTGGTGGGGTGGGGTTGTTCAGAGCTGTATCTTATTTAATTAATTCCTATTATCCATTAAATAACTTTTATGTAGAATAATATTTCAACAATACCAGGTGTGTATTCATGTATTCAAAAGATTAATAATTAAATCCATTATCTGATCTATCTGGGGGAAATGTTGTCTGAAGAGAAATTGTTCATCTTGTCTTATACAATCATTGGTTCCTGTAGATGCTGGGTAGATATGTGAGGGGGGAGATGGTCAAGGACCCTCAGACCTTTTGGCAGAATGACCAGAAGAGGTTGTATAAGTTAAGATAGATGACGCCAGTCACATGCAGGAACCAAATGTTAATGATGAATTCATGATGAATAATGTAAATCATGTAAATATAACTTGTCTGTGTAAGCAGTATATAAGAGAACTAACGGGACTGCCCCGAAAGAGCTCCTGACCGATGTGTACTCTGGTGCATTATGTTTGTTGCAATCTCTCCAGCTTGCTGATAAAAAATAATTATTCATTAAAGTTTGACTGAGTTCCTGGTAGTAATTTCCACGATACATGTATTCAATACAAAACACATTAAATCCTTTATCTTATGGGAAGGAGATGTCGCACTGCATGAGGACAATGGTCACACCATTCATGTGTGGGGTTGCTTCTCAGCCAAGGGAGTGGACTCACTCATAATTTTGCCTAAGAACACAGCCATGAGTAAAGAATGGTACCAACACATCCTCCGAGAGCAACTTCTCCCAACCATCCAGGGAACAGTTTGGTGACGAACAATGCCTTTTCCAGCATGATCCTGGAGTACCTTGCCTTAAGGCAAAGTGGCTCGGGGAACAAAACATCGATATTTTGGGTCCATGGCCAGGAAACTCCTCAGACCTTAATCCCATTGAGAACTTGTGGTCAATCCTCAAGAGGCAGGTGGACAAACAAAACCCCACAAATTCTGACAAACTCCAAGCATTGATTATGCAAGAATGGGCAGTCATCAGTCAGGATGTGGCCCAGAAGTTAATTGACAGCATGCCAGGGCGGATTGCAGAGGTCCTGAAAAAGAAGGGCAAACACTGCAAATATTGACTCTTTGCATCAACTTCATGTAACTGTCAATAAAAGCCTTTGACACTTATGAATTGCTTGTAATTATACTTCAGTATTCCATAGTAACATCTGACAAAAATATCTAAAGACACTGAAGCAGCAAACTTTGTGGAAATTAATATTTGTGTCATTCTCAAAACTTTTGGCCACAACTCTATGTAAAAACTGCATCCAGAAGCCATGGATTACAGGCAACATCTGCACTGAACAAAAGGGTGGAGCTGCCGCTTTCAAGGAGCGAGACTCTAACCCTGAAGCTTTTAGAAATCCCCCTCTGCCCTCTGATGAACCATCAAACAGGCAAAGCATCAATACAGGACTAAGATCGAATCGTACTACTATGATGCTCATCGGATGTGGCAGGGCTTGAAAACTATTACGGACTACAAAGGGAAACCCAGCCGCGAACTGCCCTGTGACGCGAGCGTACCAGACGAGCTAAATGCCTTTTATGCTCGCTTTGAGGCAAGCAACACTGAAGCATGCATGAGAGCACATGTTGTTCCGGATGACCGTGTGATCACGCTCTCCGTAGCCGATTTGAGCAAGACCTTTAAACAGGTCAACATTCACAAAGCTGCTGGGCCAGACGGATTAGCAAGATGTGTACTCAAAGCGTGTGCGGACAAACTGGCAAGTGACTTCAGTGACATTTTCAATCTCTCCCTGACCGAGTCTGTAAAACCTACATGTCTCAAACAGACAAGCATAGTCCCTGTGCCCAAGAAAGGTAACCTGCCTAAATGATTACCGCCCCGTAGTACTCACGCCGGTAGCCATGAAGTGCTTTGAAAGGCTAGTCATGGCTCACATCAACACCATCATGCCAGAAATCCTAGACACACTCCAATTCGCATACCGCCCCAACAGATCCCCAAATGATGCAATCTCAATCGCATTCCACACTGCCCTTTTCCACCTGGACAAAATGAACACCTATGTGAGAATGCCGTTCATTGACTATAGCTCAGCGTTCATCATCATAGTGCCCACAAAGCTCATCACTAAGCTAATCACCCTGGGACTGGGCACCTCTCTCAGCAACTGGATCCTGGACATCCTGACGGGCCGCCCCCATGTGGTAATGGTAGGCAACAACACATCTGCCATGCTGATCCTCAACACTGGGGCCCCTCAGGGGTGCGTGCTTAGTCCCCTCCTGTACTCTGTTCACCCACGACTGTGTGGCCAAGCACGACTCCAACATCATCATTAAGTTTTCTGACGATACAACAGTGGTAGGCCTGATCACCGACAATGAAGAGACAGCCTATATGGAGGTCAGAGACCTGGCAGTGTGGTGCCAGGACAACAACCTCTCCCTCAATGTGAGAAAGACGAAGGAGCTGATCGGGGACTATAGGAAAAGAAGGGCTGAACAGGCCCCCATTAACATCGACAGTGCTGAAGTGGAGCGGGCCGAGAATTTCAAGTTCCTTGGTGTCCACATCACCAACAAACTATCATGGTCCAAACACACCAAGACAGTTGTGAAGAGGGCACAACAAAACCTTTTCCCCCTCACGACACTGAAAAGATTTGGCATGGGTCCCCAGATCCTCAAAAAGTTTTACAGCAATTAATCAAATGGCCACCCAGACTATTTACATTGACCCCCCCCCCCCCCCCCCCCCTCCTGTTTTTACACTGCTGCTACTCGCTGTTTATTATCTATGCATAGTCACTTTACAAATTACCTCAACTAACCTGTACCCCCGCATATTGACTCAGTATCGGTGTCCCTTGTTATATAGCCTCGTTATTATTATTTAATTTTCTTGTTACTCTTTTTTTTACATTAGTTTATTTAGTAAATCTTTTCTTAACTCTTTCTTGAATTGCATTGTTGGTAAGCATTTTACTGTAAGGTGTTGTATTCTGCGGATGTGACAAATACCATTTGATTTGAGTTAGGCAGGTTAGGATAATTAACGTGTCAGATTAGGATAACTAACCTAGCAGGTTAGGAAAAGGGTTAGGCTTAGTTAAAATGCTACAAGGAAGCAGCAAGCAATTACTTTAAACAGTCTTTGGTTGCAACCAATCTGCCAAATTAGCGGTTAGGATTCAATACACCCACTGATGTTGAGCCTCCCACTTGTTTCAGAACGCCCACTTCCAGACACAGTCCACGTATGCAGTTACCCATGACTCTGTGTGTCTCTCTCTCCAACAGAGTCCGCCTGATCCTAACAGTGACACATACACCGCTCTGAGCATGAGAACCAGGTCACCAGAGTACGACCCCACAGCAAGTCCCTTGTGATGTAGGGAGTGAGTGACAAAGGGGCAGAGGAATCTGACACTGACCTGTAGCACATCTGGTTCACCAACTCAAAGTGACCTGTAGCACCACCTGTACTCTGACAACTCCACCTACATCTGGTACACCAACTCAAAGTGACCTGTAGCACCACCTGTACTCTGACAACTCCACCTACATCTGGTACACCAACTCAAAGACCCAGTCAGCAGTGAGGATGCAGGCAGATACTCCTAAACAGTAGAAGGACCTGAATGTCTCCAGTCTCCTGGACAGGTGAGTCTGTTGGAGTCAGTTGACTGAGAGCTACAGTGGTCTGTGTGGAGATGGACTCAATGACTGTGGAATGACAACATCAGTGTAGCCTGGCGAAAGTAAACCCAGCACAGGACACAAAACTCATTTGGGTTTGTTCATTTTGTCAAAGCTTACATTTAAAATAGGATAATGTAAGGTGAAGTCACCATAAAGTAAAGTTCAGTCTAAATCACCATCAAGTGAAAAAAAGCTGTTAGTAAAGTGCATTAAAACAATATGTACAATAAGTACAAAATGAACTGCAGAAAGAGGAGTGGCTCTGCTTTCAACAACAAAAATACAATCAAATACAAAGACCACAATGTTCACAGTTAGAATGGACTTTCTAGCGTTTCAAATGTCTTGAGTACAAGATGTCCATCAACAAAAAAACTCAAATCCATTCTGTCATCAATTACAATATGAATACTTACACGCTGGCCACGTGCTACCCTAACCCCATATGGAACAGTAGATCCTCATCTCTCCACAACGTGGTTCTGAGAGCCCTGGTATTCAGCTAGCAAGAAGCTAACATCCTCATGTCAATCTGAAAGTATCAACAGGATAACATGACCATCTGGCATTTTAAATATTACAAAACAAACTCTTAAACATTGCAGATGTAAAATATGAGATACCCATCCAGATTATAAATATTAGGACGAGCAATGTCGTAGTGGCACTGACTAAAATACAGTGGAATAGAATACAGTATATACTGCAATCTCAACCACACTGCACACTGCCCTAACCCATCTGGACAAGAGGAATACCTATGTGAGAATGCTGTTCATCGACTACAGCTCGGCATTCAACACCATAGTACCCTCCAAGCTCGTCATCAAGCTCGAGACCCTGGGTCTCGACCCCGCCCTGTGCAACTGGGTACTGGACTTCCTGATGGGCCGCCCCCAGGTGGTGAGGGTAGGCAACAACATCTCCTCCCCGCTGATCCTCAACACTGGGGCCCCACAAGGGTGCGTTCTGAGCCCTCTCCTGTACTCCCTGTTCACCCACGACTGCGTGGCCACGCACGCCTCCAACTCAATCATCAAGTTTGCGGACGACACAACAGTGGTAGGCTTGATTACCAACAACGACGAGACGGCCTACAGGGAGGAGGTGAGGGCCCTCGGAGTGTGGTGTCAGGAAAATAACCTCACACTCAACGTCAACAAAACTAAGGAGATGATTGTGGACTTCAGGAAACAGCAGAGGGAACACCCCCCTATCCACATCGATGGAACAGTAGTGGAGAGGGTAGCAAGTTTTAAGTTCCTCGGCATACACATCACAGACAAACTGAATTGGTCCACTCACACAGACAGCATCGTGAAGAAGGCGCAGCAGCGCCTCTTCAACCTCAGGAGGCTGAAGAAATTCGGCTTGTCACCAAAAGCACTCACAAACTTCTACAGATGCACAATCGAGAGCATCCTGGCGGGCTGTATCACCGCCTGGTACGGCAACTGCTCCGCCCTCAACCGTAAGGCTCTCCAGAGGATGGTGAGGTCTGCACAACGCATCACCGGGGGCAAACTACCTGCCCTCCAGGACACCTACACCACCCGATGTCACAGGAAGGCCATAAAGATCATCAAGGACATCAACCACCCGAGCCACTGCCTGTTCACCCCGCTATCATCCAGAAGGCGAGGTCAGTACAGGTGCATCAAAGCTGGGACCGAGAGACTGAAAAACAGCTTCTATCTCAAGGCCATCAGACTGTTAAACAGCCACCACTAACACTGAGTGGCTGCTGCCAACACACTGACACTGACTCAACTCCAGCCACTTTAATAATGGGAATTGATGGGAAATTATGTAAATATATCACTAGCCACTTTAAACAATGCTACCTTATATAAATGTTACTTACCCTACATTATTCATCTCATATGCATACGTATATACTGTACTCTATATCATCGACGGTATCCTTATGTAATACATGTATCACTAGCCACTTTATACTATGCCACTTTGTTTACATACTCATCTCATTTGTACATACTGCACTCGATACCATCTACTGTATCTTGCCTATGCTGCTCTGTACCATCACTCATTCATATATCCTTATGTACATATTCTTTATCCCCTTACACTGTGTACAAGACAGTAGTTTTGGAATTGTTAGTTAGATTACTTGTTATTACTGCATTGTCGGAACTAGAAGCACAAGCATTTCGCTACACTCGCATTAACATCTGCTAACCATGTGTATGTGACAAATAAAATTTGATTTGATTTGATTTTACTGTTATGTTCTAATTTTTCAGAGTAAATAACTCACCGACACTAGAGAAGCTTAACCAAGTTTAATTCTTCCCAAAGGGTCAATACAGCTGTAATTCAGACCCCCCAAAAATCTCACACAAGTACTGATATTTAACTCTTTCTCCTTGGCTGAGTCTCCTCCTCCACAACCGAACAGCTGTAAAAGGCCACGAGGATCTGCACTCTCCTGCAGTGTGTGAGTCTGTAACTACAGTATTTTTTGCGAAAGATTATTCATAATTTTAAAATTTGCATCTTACCACGATTCTTACTATCACTGAAGTGTTATTGTTCAGTCCTGAATGAATTGATTTAAAGATAATTGACTAATTGATGAAACCGATGGGTTACTTTGGTATTTTAGGTGCTCTCTGTAGCAGATGTGAGCAAGACCTTTAAACAGGTCAACATTCACAAGACCGCGGGGCCAGACGGAGTACCAGGATGTGTACTCACAGCATGCGCGGACCAACTGGCAAGTGTCTTCACTGACATTTTCAACCTCTCTGTAATACCTACATGTTTCAAGCAGACCACCATAGTCCCTGTGCCCAAGAACGCCAAGGTAACCTGTCTGTAGCACTCACCTCTGTAGCCATGAAGTGCTTTTAAAGGCTGGTCATGGCTCACACCAACACCATCATCCCGAAAACCCTAGACCCACTCCAATTTGCATACCCCCCTCCAACAGATCCACAGATGACACAATCTCAATTGCACACTGCCCTTTCCCACCTGGACAAAAGGCACTCCTATGTGAGAATACAGCTCAGAGTTCAACACCATAGTGTCCACAAAACTCATCACTAAGCTAAAGACCCTGGGACAAAACACCTCCCTCTGCAACTGGATCCTGGACTTCCTAACGGGCTGCCCCCAGGAGGTAAGGGTAGGCAACAACACATCTGCCACTGATCCTCAACACTGGACCCCTCAAGGGTGCGTGCTTAGTCCTCTCGTGTACTCCCTGTTAACCCACGAATGCATGGCCAAGCATGACTCCAACACCATCATTAAGTTTGCAGATGACACAACAGTGGTAGGCCTGATCACCGACAACACTGAGACAGCCTATAGGGAGGAGGTCAGGACAACAACCTCTCCCTCAAGGTGAGCGAGACAAAGGAGCTGATTGTAGACTACAGGAAAAGGACGGCCGAACACGCCCCCATTCATATGAACATAGCTGTAGTTGAGTGTGTCGAAAGCTTCAAGTTCCTTGGTGTCCACATCACCAACAAACTATCATGGTCCAAACACACCAAGACAGTTGTGAAGAGGGCACAACCATGCCTATTCCCCCTCAGGAGACTAACAAGATTTAGCATGGGTCCCCAGATCCTCAAAAAGTTCTACAGCTGCATCATTGAGCACATCTTGACAACTGCTCAGCATCTGACCGTAAGGCGCTAAAGAGGGTAGTGCGTACGGCCCAGTACATCACTGGGGCCAAGCTTCCTGTCATCCAGGACTATACTAGGCGCTGTCAGAGGAAGGCCCAAAACATTGTCAAAGACTCCAGCCACCCAAGTCATTGACTGTTGTCTCTGCTACTGCATGGCAAGCGGTACCGAACGCCAAGTCTAAGACCAAAAGGCTCCTTAACAGATTCTACCCCCAAGCCATAAGACTGTTGAACAATTAAACAAATGGTTACCCGGACCATTTGCACTTTACCCCTACCTACAGTACATGTACATATTACCTCAATAACCTCGACTAACCTGTACCCCTGTATAGCCTCATTATTGTTATTTTTATAGGTTTTATTTATTTATTTATTTTATACTTTAGTTTATTTTTCTTCCTGTATTATACTTATGCTAAAATCTTTGTTCTAATTTTCTGAGACATTTTCTTTATGTTTGTATTGTTATCTGTTATTATGTCTTGTTGCATTATTGAGAAGGAACCTGCCAGTAAGCATTTAGTTGGACGGTGTATACCATGTGTATCCTGTACATACGACTAATATAACTTGAAACTTGAAACAATTACTTTAAATGAGATCCTAGAAGTGAGGTTTGATGACAACATATCCTTTCTCATCAGACCTCTCTCACAGGAGGACCTCGCTGTGGTTTATAGCACTGTCAACACACACGGAAGCAAATTGACCTGAATGAAAGGAGACCTGAACACAACAAGAAGTTCTGAACACAAGATGACTCTGCTTGGGATTGAATTGAAAGCACATAGTCAACAAGCATACTACACTTGAATTTTAAAGTTGATTTAAGCCAACATCCGCAGCATTTATCGCAAATATGATCTCTGCAAACATCAGGAAAATTCTTGAAAAACTGCAATGTCAGCAGAAGACACTTTTTAGACATGTTTACTTTATATGACTAAATATAGGGTCTACTATAGGGTTTAATATAGTATAATATAGGGTCTACTATAGGGTTTAATATAGTATAATATAGGGTTTAATATAGTATACTATAGGGTCTACTATAGGGTTTAATATAGTACAATATAGGGTTTAATATAGTATACTATAGGGTCTACTATAGGGTTTAATATAGTATACTATAGGGTCTACTATATGGTTTAATATAGTATACTATAGGGTCTACTATAGGGTTTAATATAGTATACAATAGGGTTTAATATAGTATACTATAGGGTCTACTATAGGGTTTAATATAGTATACTATAGGGTTTAATATAGTATAATATAGGGTTTAATATAGTATACTATAGGGTCTACTATAGGGTTTAATATAGTATAATATAGGGTTTAATATAGTATACTATAGGGTCTACTATAGGGTTTAATATAGTATACTATAGGGTCTACTATAGGGTTTAATATAGTATAATATAGGGTTTAATATAGTATACTATAGGGTCTACTAAAGGGTTTAATATAGTATAATATAGGGTTTAATATAGTATACTATAGGGTCTACTATAGGGTTTAATATAGTATACTATAGGGTTTAATATAGTATACTATAGGGTCTACTATAGGGTTTAATATAGTATAATATAGGGTTTAATATAGTATACTATAGGGTCTACTATAGGGTTTAATATAGTATACTATAGGGTCTACTATAGGGTTTAATATAGTATACTATAGGGTCTACTATAGGGTTTAATATAGTATACTATAGGGTTTAATATAGTATACTATAGGGTCTACTATAGGGTTTAATATAGTATACTATAGGGTTTAATATAGTATACTATAGGGTTTAATATAGTATACTATAGGGTTTAATATAGTATACTATAGGGTTTAATATAGTATACTATGGGGTTTAATATAGTATACTATAGGGTTTAATATAGTCTACTATAGGGTCTACTATAGGGTTTAATATAGTATAATATAGGGTTTAATATAGTATACTATAGGTTTTAATATAGTATAATATAGGGTTTAATATAGTATACTATAGCGTTTAATATAGTATAATATAGGGTTTAATATAGTATAATATAGGGTCTACTATAGGGTTTAATAGAGTGTAATATAGGGTCTACTATAGGGTTTAATATAGTATAATATAGGGTCTAATATAGTATACTATAGGGTTTAATATAGTATAATATAGGGTCTACTATAGGGTTTAATATAGTATAATATAGGGTCTAATATAGTATACTATAGGGTTTAATATCGTATACTATAGTGTCTACTATAGGGTTTAATATAGTATTATATAGGGTCTCCTATAGGGTTTAATATAGTATAAGATAGGGTCTACTATAGGGTTTAATATAGTATAAGATAGGGTCTACTATAGGGTTTAATATAGTATACTACAGGGTCTACTATAGGGTTTAATATAGTATAATATAGGGTCTAATATAGAGTTTAATATAGTATAATATAGGGTCTACTATAGGGTTTAATATAGTATAAGATAGGGTCTACTATAGGGTTTAATATAGTATACTACAGGGTCTACTATAGGGTTTAATAAAGTATAATATAGGGTCTAATATAGAGTTTAATATAGTATAATATAGGGTTTAATATAGTATACTATAGGGTCTACTAAAGGGTTTAATATAGTATAATATAGGGTCTAATATAGAGTTTAATATAGTATAATATAGCATCTTGGCCTATTTCTACATGTCTCATGGCTTTTGACTGAGCTTTGCTTTGTATAAAGACAATACCAAACTTGTCATTAAGCAGTATTTCTTTAACTCTTTGCGTGAGGTTTAGCGAGAGGAAAATGTTGCCCATAGTCTTTTGGGTCGCCGTGGGTGACGGCACAACAAATTGGGGAATCATTACAGTAGCTTCATTACTGTTAACAATTAATGTACAAGACTGTACAACCACACTGTTATTCACTTCAGGCCCTATTCATACTGAAGATAATTTGACTTCACATGGACTTAAGTCACAATGTTGAGTCTACTCATCTCAAGTCTGAATCGGGCCCTTCAATCACATGTTTCTATTTAATATCATATTTTTTTTTTGTTCTTTGTAAAACACTTTTATAAAATGCAATATCATTACTCAATTAGAATGACTTTGATTTAGGGTTGAACTATCCTCTTAAATAAAAGTATATGCTAAAACTGAGCTTGATTTCACTAAGTACGCTCCATGTATTAAATAAGACAACATTTAATGAGGCCTTATAATAAATGTACACAGTGATTTAAACATAAACATTAATCCATTCATACACCACACTAAACCTACACATAGTCTGTGTCTGGAAAGGCATCCTATTCCCTAACTACTGTGACACTGCGGACACAGCTATCCTCTCTCTAACAGTTAGGAGCCAAATGAATGATGCCAAGAACTCTAAATGTAATTATGTCACTCTTGTGACTTGCTGATGCAATGATGTCACACACAAATCATCATCACCATGGTGATGCGCCATGACATATTTCCTTCAGATGGTTGAAATGCTGTTGTCGAGGGGACGTGACAACACTACCCTGCAGGTGTCACGTGTTTAACCAAAGTCTCATAATCAGTGACATCATCATAGATGACATCATCATCGCCTTCTCCATGGCGACTACGTTGTCGCTCCTGGCAACGGCTCACGGTTTGGAGCACGGTCACTAGGCGACGGTCCAGGGCGGAGAGGTGCAGCTCTGAGAGGAGGGGGGCCACGGAGAATAGAGGATCATGGGAAAGGGAGTCCCTCATGACATCACTGAGACGGTACTGGGGCAGGGAGAGGAGACGCAGATGTAGGAGTGTGGAGCGACGGATCCTAGAGAGAGAGAGAGTGATGGAGTGAGAGCTATGAGACAGAAGAGGAATATATGATGATGCTGGGGTAGTGATGGGGGTTCTACTAAGATAACATACTGAATTGTTTTAAGATGGTCATTTAGTTATTTTATTTAGAATTTTAGGACCTCTTGGTATATATATATTTTTTTTTAAATACTATCCTACAGAAACACATTGAATAACAGATTCATACACGGAAAAACAATGCAGCAGAAGGAAGTTTGTTTTCAAGTGTCTCCTTTATCAAAGAGTTGAGATGAGAAATGATACTGAATTATTCTATTGTTTTTTACACATGTTTAACCCCTTTGGTTAGAACACCATCATGTTCCTGAGTCTGATCTTTCCATAGAGTGGTCACATTACTCTGTTAGAACACCATCGTGTTCCTGAGTCTTATCTTTCCATAGAGTGGTCACATTACTCTGTTAGAACAACCATCGTGTTCCTGAGTCTTATCTTTCCATAGAGTGGTCACATTACTCTGTTAGAACACCATCGTGTTCCTGAGTCTTATCTTTCCATAGAGTGGTCACATTACTCTGTTAAAACACCATCGTGTTCCTGAGTCTTATCTTTCCATAGAGTGGTCATATTACTCTGTTAGAACACCATCATGTTCCTGAGTCTTATCTTTCTATAGAGTGGTCACATTACTCTGTTAGAACAACCATCGTGTTCCTGAGTCTTATCTTTCTATAGAGTGGTCACATTACTCTGTTAAAACACCATTGTGTTCCTGAGTCTGATCTTTCCATAGAGTGGTCACATTACTTTGTTAGAACACCATCATGTTCCTGAGTCTTATCTTTCCATAGAGTGGTCACATTACTTTGTTAGAACACCATCATGTTCCTGAGTCTTATCTTTCCATAGAGTGGTCACATTACTCTGTTAGAACACCATCGTGTTCCTGAGTCTTATCTTTCCATAGAGTGGTCACATTACTTTGTACGCCAAACCGTTCGGATGCTATCTATGTTTTTAGAAATACACATTTCTGGATGTCTGCTGGTCTGTTAAACACCGCTGTGGCTCTGCCACCTCCCACTGTAGATGAGGAAGGCCAACACCGGTGTGGCTCTGCCACCTCCCACTGTAGATGAGGAAGGCCAACACCGGTGTGGCTCTGCCACCTCCCACTGTAGATGAGGAAGGCCAACACCGGTGTGGCTCTGCCACCTCCCACTGTAGATGAGGAAGGCCAACACCGGTGTGGCTCTGCCACCTCCCACTGTAGATGAGGAAGGCCAACACCGGTGTGGCTCTGCCACCTCCCACTGTAGATGAGGAAGGCCAACACCGGTGGATGGGGTGGATTGAGACGCAGCCCATGCAAAAACAGATATCTCTATCAGAAACAGATATCTCTAACAGAAACAGATATCTCTATCAGAAACAGATATCTCTAACAGAAACAGATATCTCTAACAGAAACAGATATCTCTATCAGAAACAGATATCTCTAACAGAAACAGATATCTCTATCAGAAACAGATATCTCTATCAGAAACAGATATCTCTATCAGAAACAGATATCTCTATCAGAAACAGATATCTCTATCAGAAACAGATATCTCTAACAGAAACAGATATCTCTAACAGAAACAGATATCTCTATCAGAAACAGATATCTCTAACAGAAACAGATATCTCTAACAGAAACAGATATCTCTATCAGAAACAGATATCTCTATCAGAAACAGATATCTCTATCAGAAACAGATATCTCTAACAGAAACAGATATCTCTATCAGAAACAGATATCTCTAACAGAAACAGATATCTCTATCAGAAACAGATATCTCTATCAGAAACAGATGTATTTTTATGGAGATGTTTTTATTATGCTACTTAGATTCCTGCGGGGGTGCGGACATCGAGTCTTGGGGCTTAATTATGCACCCCATGTTATACCTGCAGCACTGCTCCAGAGGTGTCAGGATAGAGGGTTCATCTGTAGAGTGACGTCCAAACCTGTAGTCAGCACACAGTGTCAATGTTACAATCAACTAACGTTAGTTAAACCTGTAGTCAGCACACAGTGTCAATGTTGCAATCCACTAACGTTAGTTAAACCTGTAGTCAGCACACAGTGTCAATGTTACAATCAACTAACGTTAGTTAAACCTGTAATCAGCACACAGACAGTGTCAATGTTACAATCAACTAACGTTAGTTAAACATGTAGTCAGCACACAGACAGTGTCAATGTTACAATCAACTAACGTTAGTTAAACCTGTAATCAGCACACAGACAGTGTCAATGTTACAATCAACTAACGTTAGTTAAACCTGTAGTCAGCACACAGACAGTGTCAATGTTACAATCAACTAACGTTAGTTAAACCTGTAGTCAGCACACAGACAGTGTCAATGTTACAATCAACTAACGTTAGTTAAACCTGTAGTCAGCACACAGACAGTGTCAATGTTACAATCAACTAACGTTAGTTAAACCTGTAGTCAGCACACAGACAGTGTCAATGTTACAATCAACTAACGTTAGTTAAACCTGTAGTCAGCACACAGACAGTGTCAATGTTACAATCAACTAACGTTAGTTAAACCTGTAGTCAGCACACAGACAGTGTCAATGTTACAATCAACTAACGTTAGTTAAACCTGTAGTCAGCACACAGACAGTGTCAATGTTACAATCAACTAACGTTAGTTAAACCTGTAGTCAGCACACAGACAGTGTCAATGTTACAATCAACTAACGTTAGTTAAACCTGTAATCAGCACACAGACAGTGTCAATGTTACAATCAACTAACGTTAGTTAAACCTGTAGTCAGCACACACACAGTGTCAATGTTACAATCAACTAACGTTAGTTAAACCTGTAGTCAGCACACAGACAGTGTCAATGTTACAATCAACTAACGTTAGTTAAACCTGTAGTCAGCACACAGACAGTGTCAATGTTACAATCAACTAACGTTAGTTAAACCTGTAGTCAGCACACACACAGTGTCAATGTTACAATCAACTAACGTCAGTTAAACCTGTAGTCAGCACACAGACAGTGTCAGACACACACACATGCACGCACACACCATTAAGAAAAACAGATCATCAATGTCATTGTCAGGATACTCACGCCCTCCCATTGTCTAAGTGCAGAAGGAAAGTGTTGTTGCCAAACTTGTCAAACGTCTCATAGTGGTGTCGGTCCATATTACCTGGAACACAATAGTTAGTGTTGAACGTGTGTTTGTTT
Organism: Oncorhynchus mykiss; assembly: GCF_013265735.2. Lineage (NCBI taxonomy): Eukaryota > Metazoa > Chordata > Actinopteri > Salmoniformes > Salmonidae > Oncorhynchus > Oncorhynchus mykiss. The sequence continues at coordinate 16,458,024 of NC_048581.1, read as the reverse complement.
GTGTTTTATCTTCACCTTTTTCCTCTTTCTGCTAATTGAAAAGACTTTGGTCTCCATGAACAGCACAATAGAAAGGTATTACTGTTACAGTCTCATTACTATTATAGTTCTAATATATTATTATGTCCTGACCCGGACCGACCCATGAGGAAGTCTAGTATTGTCATGTCTATCAGGTCCACCAGTCTCCCTCCCCAGCCCAGACCTACCCATGAGGAAGTCTAGTATAGTCATGTCTATCAGGTCCACCAGTCTCCTTCCCTCCCCAGCCCAGACCTACCCATGAGGAAGTCTAGTATAGTTATGTCTATCAGGTCCACTAGTCTCCTTCCCTCCCCAGCCCGGACCGACCCATGAGGAAGTCTAGTATAGTCATGTCTATCAGGTCCACTAGTCTCCTTCCCTCCCCAGCCCGGACCGACCCATGAGGAAGTCTAGTATAGTCATGTCTATCAGGTCCACCAGTCTCCTTCCCTCCCCCAGGCCAGACCTACCCATGAGGAAGTCTAGTATAGTCATGTCTATCAGGTCCACCAGTCTCCTTCCCTCCCCAGCCCAGACCGACCCATGAGGAAGTCTAGTATAGTCATGTCTATCAGGTCCACTAGTCTCCTTCCCTCCCCAGCCCAGACCTACTCATGAGGAAGTCTAGTATAGTCATGTCTATCAGGTCCACCAGTCTCCTTCCCTCCCCAGCCCAGACCGACCCATGAGGAAGTCTAGTATAGTCATGTCTATCAGGTCCACTAGTCTCCTTCCCTCCCCAGCCCAGACCTACCCATGAGGAAGTCTAGTATAGTCATGTCTATCAGGTCCACCAGTCTCCTTCCCTCCCCAGCCCAGACCTACCCATGAGGAAGTCTAGTATAGTCATGTCTATCAGGTCCACCAGTCTCCTTCCCTCCCCAGCCCAGACCGACCCAAGAGGAAGTCTAGTATAGTCATGTCTATCAGGTCCACTAGTCTCCCTCCCCAGCCCCAGACCTACCCATGAGGAAGTCTAGTATTGTCATGTCTATCAGGTCCACCAGTCTCCTTCCCTCCCCAGCCCAGACCTACCCATGAGGAAGTCTAGTATTGTCATGTCTATCAGGTCCACTAGTCTCCTTCCCTCCCCAGCCCAGACCTACCCATGAGGAAGTCTAGTATAGTCATGTCTATCAGTTCCACCAATCTCCCTCCCCAGCCCAGACCGACCCAAGAGGAAGTCTAGTATTGTCATGTCTATCAGGTCCACCAGTCTCCTTCCCTCCCCAGCCCAGACCTACCCATGAGGAAGTCTAGTATAGTCATGTCTATCAGGTCCACTAGTCTCCTTCCCTCCCCAGCCCAGACCTACCCATGAGGAAGTCTAGTATAGTCATGTCTATCAGGTCCACTAGTCTCCTTCCCTCCCCAGCCCAGACCTACCCATGAGGAAGTCTAGTATAGTCATGTCTATCAGGTCCACTAGTCTCCTTCCCTCCCCAGCCCAGACCTACCCATGAGGAAGTCTAGTATAGTCATGTCTATCAGGTCCACTAGTCTCCTTCCCTCCCCAGCCCAGACCGACCCATGAGGAAGTCTAGTATAGTCATGTCTATCAGGTCCACCAGTCTCCTTCCCTCCCCAGCCCAGACCTACCCATGAGGAAGTCTAGTATAGTCATGTCTATCAGGTCCACCAGTCTCCTTCCCTCCCCAGCCCAGACCTACCCATGAGGAAGTCTAGTATAGTCATGTCTATCAGGTCCACCAGTCTCCTTCCCTCCACAGCCCAGACCTACCCATGAGGAAGTCTAGTATGTCTATCAGGTCCACCAGTCTCCCTCCCCAGCCCAGACCTACCCATGAGGAAGTCTAGTATAGTCATGTCTATCAGGTCCACCAGTCTCCTTCCCTCCCCAGCCCAGACCTACCCATGAGGAAGTCTAGTATAGTCATGTCTATCAGTTCCACCAATCTCCCTCCCCAGCCCAGACCGACCCAAGAGGAAGTCTAGTATTGTCATGTCTATCAGGTCCACCAGTCTCCTTCCCTCCCCAGCCCAGACCGACCCATGAGGAAGTCTAGTATAGTCATGTCTATCAGGTCCACTAGTCTCCCTCCCCAGCCCAGACCAAACCATGAGGAAGTCTAGTATTGTCATGTCTATCAGGTCCACCAGTCTCCTTCCCTCCCCAGCCCCAGACCTACCCATGAGGAAGTCTAGTATTGTCATGTCTATCAGGTCCACCAGTCTCCCTCCCCAGCCCAGACCGACCCATGAGGAAGTCTAGTATAGTCATGTCTATCAGGTCCACTAGTCTCCCTCCCCAGCCCAGACCAAACCATGAGGAAGTCTAGTATTGTCATGTCTATCAGGTCCACCAGTCTCCTTCCCTCCCCAGCCCCAGACCTACAAATGAGGAAGTCTAGTATTGTCATGTCTATCAGGTCCACTAGTCTCCTTCCCTCCCCAGCCCAGACCAACCCATGAGGAAGTCTAGTATTGTCATGTCTATCAGGTCCACCAGTCTCATTCCCTCCCCAGCCCAGACCGACCCATGAGGAAGTCTAGTATTGTCATGTCTATCAGGTCCACCAGTCTCCCTCCCTCCCCAGCCCAGACCTACCCATGAGGAAGTCTAGTATAGTCATGTCTATCAGGTCCAGCAGTCTCCCTCCCCAGCCCAGACCTACCCATGAGGAAGTCTAGTATTGTCATGTCTATCAGGTCCACTAGTCTCCCTCCCCAGCCCAGACCTACAAATGAGGAAGTCTAGTATAGTCATGTCTATCAGGTCCACCAGTCTCCTTCCCTCCCCAGGCCAGACCTACCCATGAGGAAGTCTAGTATTGTCATGTCTATCAGGTCCACTAGTCTCCCTCCCCAGCCCAGACCTACCCATGAGGAAGTCTAGTATTGTCATGTCTATCAGGTCCACCAGTCTCCCTCCCCAGCCCAGACCTACCCATGAGGAAGTCTAGTATTGTCATGTCTATCAGGTCCACCAGTCTCCTTCCCTCCCCAGCCCCAGACCTACAAATGAGGAAGTCTAGTATTGTCATGTCTATCAGGTCCACTAGTCTCCTTCCCTCCCCAGCCCAGACCAACCCATGAGGAAGTCTAGTATTGTCATGTCTATCAGGTCCACCAGTCTCATTCCCTCCCCAGCCCAGACCGACCCATGAGGAAGTCTAGTATTGTCATGTCTATCAGGTCCACCAGTCTCCCTCCCTCCCCAGCCCAGACCTACCCATGAGGAAGTCTAGTATAGTCATGTCTATCAGGTCCAGCAGTCTCCCTCCCCAGCCCAGACCTACCCATGAGGAAGTCTAGTATTGTCATGTCTATCAGGTCCACTAGTCTCCCTCCCCAGCCCAGACCTACAAATGAGGAAGTCTAGTATAGTCATGTCTATCAGGTCCACCAGTCTCCTTCCCTCCCCAGGCCAGACCTACCCATGAGGAAGTCTAGTATTGTCATGTCTATCAGGTCCACTAGTCTCCCTCCCCAGCCCAGACCTACCCATGAGGAAGTCTAGTATTGTCATGTCTATCAGGTCCACCAGTCTCCCTCCCCAGCCCAGACCTACCCATGAGGAAGTCTAGTATTGTCATGTCTATCAGGTCCACCAGTCTCCCTCCCCAGCCCAGACCTACCCATGAGGAAGTCTAGTATTGTCATGTCTATCAGGTCCACCAGTCTCCCTCCCCAGCCCAGACCTACCCATGAGGAAGTCTAGTATTGTCATGTCTATCAGGTCCACCAGTCTGGTTCCCTTGTTGTATGGTGGGGTCTTCTTCACTGTGTCACAGTAGTCTGGGTCTTTCTCCCACCTGCAACATGACAACAGGGTAAGAGTTGAGACTAGTGTTAGAGTTAGGGTTGAGGGTTAGAATTAGGGTTGAGGGTTAGAGTTAGGGTTGAGGATAGGGTTAGAGTTAGGGTTGAGGGTTAGAATTAGGGTTGAGGGTTAGAATTAGGGTTGAGGGTTAGAGTTAGGAATGAGGGTTAGAATTTGGGTTGAGGGTTAGAATTAGGGTTGAGGATAGGGTTAGAGTTAGGGATGAGGGTTAGAATTAGGGTTGAGGGTTAGAGTTAGGGTTGAGGGTTAGAATTAGGGTTGAGGATAGGGTTAGAGTTAGGGTTGATGGTTAGAATTAGTTTTGAGGTTTAGAGTTAGGGTTGAGGGTTAGAATTAGGGTTGAGGGTTATAATTAGGGTTGAGGGTTAGAGTTAGGGTTGAGGGTTAGAGTTAGGGTTGAGGCTAGGATTAGATTTAGGGTTGAGGGTTAGAGTTAGGATTGAGGCTAGGATTAGATTTAGGGTTGAGGGTAAGAGTTAAAGTTGAGGCTAGGGTTAGAGTTAGGGTTGAGAGTTAGGGATGAGGTTAGGGTTAGAGTTGAGGCTAGGGTTAGAGTTGAGGCTAGGGTTGGAGTTGGAGTTGAGGCTAGTGTTAGAGTTGAGGCTAGGGTTAGAGTTGAGGCTAGGGTTAGAGTTAGGGTTGAGGTTAGGGTTAGAGTTATTATCTATCTATAGATATAGCTATAGACTCTATACCCACACTGCCAGTTTGCTGCGGCTGTAGGAGCGTTTCCAGGGAGACCTCCAGCTACGTCTGGTGGCCAAGGAGGTGTCCGGCAGCATCATGGCCAGGGAGGCCTCAAGGTTCTGGGGTCGACCACACACAGCGTGCTCCGTACTGCAGTAGTAGGAACACTGGCCATAGAAACACACATTATTCACTAGGGGAGATAGAGGGGGGTGGAGGGGGGAGAGGAGAGGAGAGTTTGAGTGCACTCTTCTCTTCATCATCAGTGTAGATGACAGGAGAGGCAGCAATTCAAGAGCTGACAGAGAGAAAGATTGAAAATGAAAGAAATTAATTCAGCAAAAATTGCCTTTCAGCTGAATAATATGCAGCATCTATTTTCATATTCCCCACTAGAGAAAACAGAGATGTGAAACATGTAATATAAGGAGAGAGTTGGTAAAGAATGAGGAGTGAGAGAGAGGGAGATGGGGGGAGTGTGACAGAGGGATAGAGTGAAGGAAGGAAGGAGTGAAATAATGATAAACAGACCAGGAGAGGTGAAGAAGGTCCGGGCCAGTTTGTGGTCAGTGGTGATGTCTTTGATCTCTGTTACCACGTCAACCAGCCTCCCAACGGCTGGGGGGATCCGCCTGTAACCCAACACCCTGAGAGCGAGGGGAGTGGAGAGGAGAGGAGGGACAGGGGAGAGAGATGGGAGAGGGAGAGGTGGGGGGGTGTAGAGAGAGGGAGAGGAGAGGCAGAAAAAGATGGGAGAGGGGGAGAGAGAGAGAGAGAGAGAGAGAGAGAGAGAGAGGGGTGGGGGTGTAGAGAGAGGGAGAGGAGAGAGAGGCAGAAAAAGATGGGAGAGAGAGAGAGAGAGAGAGAGGGGTGGGGGTGTAGAGAGAGGGAGAGGAGAGAGAGGCAGGAAAAGATGGGAGAGGGGGAGAGAGAGAGAGAGAGAGGGGGGTGGGGGGATAGAAAGATGGAGAGGAGAGAGATTGGGGAGAGAGAGAGAGAGAGGAGTCCATATTTAATGCTTCTCAATGTCTGCTCTACTCTCCACCATTCAGTCAGTGGTGTGGTATGCTGTATACTCCCTGACTGTTGCTATCAAGGTGAGAAACAGACTCATTGTTTACCTGTCCAGGTGAAAAGCAGCGATCTCTGCGTTGTGTCTCTCAAAGTCAGAGAAGTAGTAGAGGTTGAAGTTGGTCTCCTCATCACGCTCTTGTCTGACAGAGATACAGTCAACACAAGAACACAACTATACAGACCATACACAGTCAACATAGGAACACAGCTATACAGACTATACACAGTCAACACAGGAACACAGCTATACAGACTATACACAGTCAACACAGGAACACAGCTATACAGACCATACACCGTCAACACAGGAACACAACTATACAGACTATACACAGTCAACACAGGAACACAGATATTCAGACTATACACAGTCAACACAGGAACACAGATATTCAGACTATACACAGTCAACACAGGAACACAGCTATACAGACCATACACAGTCAACACAGGAACACAGATATTCACAGACTATACACACCAAACCATCACAATTGGGTTGAGGTCGGGTGATTGTGGAGGCCAGGTCATCTGATGCAGCCCTCCATCACTCTCCTTCTTAGTCAAATAGCCCTTACACATCTTAATCTTAGAACTACCCATCCCGGATCCGGTATATTTGTCATCAGCAACGCTGAATAGCATAGCGCAACAGTCAAAAAATATTACTAGAAAATATTCATATCCATGAAATCACAAGTGAAATATAGTGAAACACAGCTTAGCCTTTTGTTAATCACCCTGTCGTCTCAGATTTTGAAATTATGCTTTACAGCGAAAGCAATACAAGCATTTGTGTAAGTTTATCGATAGCTAAGCATAGCATTATGTACACTTAGCATCAGGAAGCTTGGTCACGAAAATCAGAAAAACAATCAAATGAACTGTCTCTTTTGATGATCTTCGGATGTTTTCACTCACGAGACTCCCAGTTAGACAGCAAATGTTCCTTTTGTTCCATAAAGATATTTTTTATATCCAAATACCTCCGTTAGTTTGGTGCGTTATGCCCAGGAATCCACCGGAAAGAGCGGTCACGACAACGCAGACAAAAATTCAAAATTATATCCATAATGTCGACAGAAACATGGCAAACGTTTTTTATAATCAATCCTCAAGGTGTTTTTCAAATATCTATTTGATAATATATCAACCGGGACAGTTGGCTTTTCACTAGGACCGGGAGGAACAATGGCTGCCTCTCTCTTTTGCGCAAGAATCACTCTGAGAGCCCCCACCTATCCACTTACGCAATGTGGTCGTTCACGCTCATTCTTCAAAATAAAGGCCTGAAACTATGTCTGAAGACTATTAGGAAAAGGAATCTGGTTGATATCCCTTTCAATGGTCAATAGGGATGCATAGGAACACAATGGTTTCAAAATAAGAGTCACTTCCTGATTGGATTATTCTCAGGCTTTCGCCTGCAACATCAGTTCTGTTATACTCACAGACAATATTTTTTCAGTTTTGGAAACTTTAGAGTGTTTTCTATCCTAAGCTGTCAATTATATGCATATTCTAGCATCTGGTCCTGAGAAATAGGCCGTTTACTTTGGGGACATTATTTTTCCAAAAATAAAAATAGTGCCCCCTAGCTTCAAGAGGCTTTAGGTGTGTTTTGGGTCATTGTCCTTTTGAAAAACAAATTATAGTCCCACTAAGAACAAACCAGATGGGATGGCGTATCGCTGCAGAATGCTGTGGTGGCCATGCTGGTTAAGTGTGCCTTGAATTCTAAATAAATCACTGACAGTGTCACCAGCAAAGCACACCCACACCATCACACCTCCTCCTCCATGCTTTACAGTGGGAACCACACATGCAGAGATCATCTGTTCATCTACTCTGCGTCTCACAAAGACACACCGGTTGGAACCAAAAATCTCAAATTTGCACTCATCAGACCAAAGGACAGATTTCCACCAGTCTAATGTCCATTGCTCGTGATTCTCGGGCCAAGCAAGTCGCTTCTTATTATTAGTGTCCTTTAGTAGTGGTTTCTTTGCAGCAATTCGACCATCAAGGCCTGATTCACACAGTCTCCTCTGAACAGTTGATGTTGAGATGTGTCTGTTACTTGAACTCTGTGCTTGATGGTTCTTGCGACTGCACTTGAAGAAACTTTCGGAGTTCTTGAAATTTTACGGATTGACTGACCTTAATTTCATAAAGTAATGATGGACTGTCATTCTCTTTGCTTATTTGAGCTGTTCTTGCCATAATATGGACTTGGTCTTTTACCAAATAGGGCTATCTTCTGTATACCACCCCTACCTTGTCACAACACAACTGATTGGCTCAAACGCATTAAGAAGGAAAGAAATTCCGCAAATGAACATTAACAAGGCACACCTGTTAATTGAAATACGTTCCAGGTGACTACCTCATTAAGCTGGTTGAGAGAAAGCCAAGAGTGTGCCAAGCTGTCATCAAGGCAAAGAGTGGCTACTTTGAAGAATCTCAAATATAAAAGATATTGTTCAACACTTTTTTAGTTACTACATGATTCCACTTGTGTTATTTCATAGTTTTGATGTCTTCACTATTATTTTGCAATGTAGAAAATAGTACAAATTAAGTGAAAACCCTTGAGTGAGTAGGTGGGTCCAAACTGTTGGTACTGTACGTGTGTACGTGTGTGTGTGTAAGTCTCTCACTTCATTGGTTTGAGGATGGCCTGTCCGTAGTTTGGAAATGACATCACCAGCTTGAGCTGTGTCCCTCCAGACTTCTGCACTGAGAGAGAGAGAGACGGGTTACCATAGCAACACTTGAACTTCACATACTGAGTACACACTGAGCTCTCTCTATCACACACACACACACACACACACACACACACACACACACACACACACACACACACACACACACACACACACACAGGGTTCCCCTGTTTGAAACTAAATAAGGTCATCCAGTTTGTATGTTTTCATCCTGCAGTTCTACATTATTCCACTAGGGGTCTCCTCATACCTGACTCTAAACGTCACAACAGAGACTACCTCCCAGCTATGGGAGAATCTCAACTGCATTGCCTTGATTCCTCACGTCCTCTCTCTTCACCTCCTTCTCAAAACCCATCGGATGAGAAGAGGGGAGGGATTAATGAAATGCAATTGCAATTCTCCCAATCTGTCCTTTCTCCCAAAGTGTGCACCTGTTCACTTCCCTTCACTAATTTGAAAGGACATGACTGGTATAAGAAATATGTTGGAAACTCCCACTAGCCCATGCCTCCACCAATCCAATGCGTTTGGTGTAATAGTATACGAGTGTACACTACAGGAGATATTAATGGAACTCACCCAGCGATTTTAACAGTAGGGCACTGGTGTAGTAAACTACATAGTGTTCTAGGGTGCTACTTAATTCTCTGTGTGTACAGGACATAATGCCCCCATATCTCCCACACCCAACAGTCAGGCTCCCAAGACCCCTCCCCAACACACACACCACCCAAACACATCACCCACCCACACACACCACCCACACACACTCCAGGGTGAAGTTTCCCTTTGACAGACATCTAGGATCAGCTTCCCCTCCCCCAATTCTAACCTTAACCCCCTTAGTGGGGAAATTGCTATACTGATCCAAGATCAGTGTCAAAGGGGAACTTCCCCCTATTCCGCCACACACACACACACACACCACACACCACACACCACACACCACATGCACACCTGCGCTGACGATACGGTGTGTGCTGAGCTGCTGAGCAAGAGGTGCCATGTTGGGGTCCAGGTGGGGGTAGAGCTGCCAACGGGAGATACCAAGATGGAACCTCAGCCAGGGGGGGTGGCTGTCACTGCTCCTGTTCCAATGGGCTGAGTCATCGCCGATGTCACTGTCACTCACCCTGGGGAGGGTGGAGGGGGAAAGAGAGGGAGAGGAGAAGAGGGTTGGAGACACAAGAGGAGAGGACAAGAGAGAAGTAGTTAAGAGGAGGAGACGACAAGAGGAGAGGACAAGAGAGAAGCAGTTCAGAGGAGGAGACGACAGGAGGAGAGGACAAGAGAGAAGTAGTTAAGAGAAGGAGACGACAGGAGGAGAGGACAAGAGAGAAGTAGTTAAGAGGAGGAGACGACAGGAGGAGAGGACAAGAGATAAGTAGTTAAGAGGAGGAGACGACAGGAGGAGAGGACAAGAGAGAAGTAGTTAAGAGGAGGAGACAACAGGAGGAGAGGACAAGAGAGAAGTAGTTCAGAGGAGGAAGTGGAGGAGGCGCCAGGAGAAATAGGAGGGATATTTGCCGTAATGAACTAAAGGATCATGCCGCATGCATCTGTTTTTTCAGAACAATCACGCTACTTCCCTAAACTCACCACATCTGTGTGCTCGTCTCGCGCGCCTTCCCTTTGGGCTTCACCTTCAGCAGCCAATCATCTTCATGGATGGGCGGGGTTGGCATGTTGTAGAGCGGGTGGCTAAAAAGAGCCTCTAATTTTGACATCCCGGATCCCATAGGCTTAATCCCCATCGAGCCAAACTTTCCTACCCTTTCCGTCATGGTGAGTGAGTCTACAGGCCCTTCCTCCTTATGTCCATGACCTACCTTGACGGCCATTTTGGTTGTGACCGCGTCCTTTTCGGACATTTTTTGAGGGCCATTGCTGTCCATATGGGAAGAGTTCACTTTTCTGGTGCCCGGGGGTGTCTTGGCATAGCTGGCGTGGTTGTCCGACATCCTGGAGGTGTAGTTGGTATCCACCAGGGCTCGGAGGGTGTGGAGGTGTGTCTGACGAGGGGAGGGGGTGTCACAGTGGTTCTGGTAGATGGAGCGAGATAGTACGGTGAGGAGGAGATGGAGAGAGAGGGAGGCAACGACCAGCGATAGACAGACAGTCCGAGAGCGACGGCGTGTATACCACCTCATCGTTCTGAGGGAGAGAAAGAGTTGGAGAAAGACTGAGAGATAAAAATATTTAAAGGAGGAGAAAAAAGGAAGAGAGAGAGAGTAGGAGGAAGAGGAGAGAAACTGTATAAATATAGGTGAAAGGACGAGGGAGGATTGGAGAGAGAGAAAGAAGAGGGGGAGGATGAGGAGGAGAGGTTGAGGGGGTGAATGTGGGAGAATGAGAGAGAAAGTTAGAGGAACGAGGGAAGGAAAGAGTCTCAGAAACAGCATAGAGAAAGAGATAGAAAGAAGCCCATAGAGACTGGACCTTTCGAAAGTCAGAGCAGCCCTCTATTCTGGTATAGATACCTCCAATACAACTACCTAGATACCTCCAATACAACTACCTAGATACCTCCAATACAACTACCTAGATACCTCCAAAACAACTACCTAGATACCCCCCCAATACAACTACCTAGATACCCTCCAATACAACTACCTCTTTCTTTACCTAGATTCCCCCAAAACAACTACCTAGATACCCCCCCAATACAACTACCTAGATACCTCCAAAACAACTACCTAGATACCTCCAAAACAACTACCTAGATACCTCCAATACAACTACCTAGATACCTCCAATACAACTACCTAGATACCTCCAAAACAACTACCTAGATACCCCCCCAATACAACTACCTAGATACCTCCAATACAACTACCTCTTTCTTTACCTAGATTCCCCCAAAACAACTACCTAGATACCTCCAAAACAACTACCTAGATACCTCCAATACAACTACCTAGATACCTCCAATACAACTACCTAGATACCTCCAATACAACTACCTAGATACCTCCAATACAACTACCTAGATACCCCCCAATACAACTACCTAGATACCCTCCAATACAACTACCTCTTTCTTTACCTAGATTCCCCCAAAACAACTACCTAGATACCTCCAAAACAACTACCTAGATACCTCCAATACAACTACCTAGATACCCTCCAATACAACTACCTAGATACCCCCCCAAAACAACTACCTAGATACCCTCCAATACAACTACCTAGATACCTCCAATACAACTACCTAGATACCCCCAATAAAATTACCTAGATACCCTCCAATACAACTACCTCTTTCTTTACCTAGATTCCCCCAAAACAACTACCTAGATACCCCCAATACAACTACCTAGATACCCCCCAATACAACTACCTAGATACCCCCCAATACAACTACCTAGATACCCCCCAATACAACTACCTAGATACCCCCCAATACAACTACCTCTTTCTGTAGGGAATAGGGTGCCATTTGGTTTGCAGTAATAGACAACGGTCAACTCAGTCCTAAGCACAAAGCACAGACTCCCCCAGGCACGACCCCTTTATAGAGGGTCACTGAAACGAATGAGGGAAGAAGGTATAATTTTACCACCTCTCTTTCTCCTCCCTCCTTTTTCCTTCACTTTTTACTCACCTTTCTTTCTTTAAAGGTTTCCCCCCTTATGTTCTCCTCCTTCTTTCCTCACTATCCGGAATGAGACAGAGCTCTGATATCTTGTCAACCTATATTAATCTGTTTTCTCTCAATCTCTCTATCCCTTCCATCGCTCTATCTCTCTGTCCCCTGGCATAGGCAGGGAGGTGTGCCAGGTTAGAGTGACCCGAGTGGCATGCTGTTAGAGCAATAAAGTTGTTTACTCATCCCTCTATCTTTCCCTGTACATGTCTGTCTGTCTGTCTGTCACCTTGTCTGTCTGTCTGTCTGTCTGTCTGTCTGTCTGTCTGTCTGTCTGTCTGTCTGTCTGTCTGTATGCTTGTCTGTCACCCTGTCACCCTGTCTGTCTGTCTGTCTGTCTGTCTGTCTGTCTGTCTGTCTGTATGCTTGTCTGTCACCTTGTCACCCTGTCTGTCTGTCTGTCTGTCTGTCTGTCTGTCTGTCTGTCTGTCTGTCTGTCTGTCTGTCTGTCACCTTGTCTGTCTGTCTGTCTGTATGCTTGTCTGTCTGTCTGTCTGTCTGTCTGTCTGTCTGTCTGTCTCTCTGTCTGTCTGTCTGTCTGTGTGTCTGCATGCTGTTAGAGCAATAAAGTTGTTTACTCATCCCTCTTTCTCTCTATCTTTCCCTGTAAATGTCTGTCTGTCTGTCTGTCTGTTTGTTCGTCTGTCTGTCTGTCTGTCACCTTTTCTGTCTGTCTGTCTGTCTGTCTGTCTGTCTGTCTGTCTGTCTGTCTGTCTGTCTGTCTGTCTGTCTGTCTGTCTGTCACCTTGTCTGTCTGTCTGTCTGTCTGTATGCTCGTCTGTCTGTCTGTCACCTTGTCTGTCTGTCTGTCTGTCTGTCTGTCTGTCTGTCTGTATGCTTGTCTGTCACCCTGTCACCCTGTCTGTCTGTCTGTCTGTCTGTCTGTCTGTCTGTCACCTTGTCTGTCTGTCTGTCTGTCTGTCTGTCTGTCACCTTGTCTGTCTGTCTGTCTGTATGCTTGTCTGTCTGTCTGTCTGTCTGTCTGTCTGTCTGTCTGTCTCTCTGTCTGTCTGTCTGTCTGTGTGTCTGCATGCTGTTAGAGCAATAAAGTTGTTTACTCATCCCTCTTTCTCTCTATCTTTCCCTGTAAATGTCTGTCTGTCTGTCTGTCTGTTTGTTCGTCTGTCTGTCTGTCTGTCACCTTTTCTGTCTGTCTGTCTGTCTGTCTGTCTGTCTGTCTGTCTGTCTGTCTGTCTGTCTGTCTGTCTGTCTGTCTGTCTGTCACCTTGTCTGTCTGCCTGTATGCTTGTCTGTCTGTCTGTATGCTTGTCTGTCTGTCTGTCTGTCACCCTGTCTGTCTGTCTGTCTGTCTGTATGCTCGTCTGTCTGTCTGTCACCTTGTCTGTCTGTCTGTGTGTGTGTCTGTGTGTCTGTCTGTCTGTCTGTCACCTTGTCTGTCTGTCTGTCTGTATGCTTGTCTGTCTGTCTGTCTGTCTGTCTGTCTGTCTGTCTGTCTGTCTATCTGTCTGTCTGTCTGTCACCTTGTCTTTATGTCTGTCTGTATGCTTGTCGGTCTGTCTGTCTGTCTATCTGTCTGTCTGTCACCTTGTCTGTATGTCTGTCTGTATGCTTGTCTGTCTGTTTGTCTGTCTGTCTGTCTGTCTGTCTGTCACCTTGTCTGTCTGTCTGTATGCTTGTCTGTCTGTCTGTCTGTCTCTCTGTCTGTCTGTCTGTGTGTCTGCATGCTGTTAGAGCAATGAAGTTGTTTACTCACCCCTCTTTCTCTCTATCTTTCCCTGTACATGTCTGTCTGTCTGTCTGTCTGTCTGTCTGTCTGTCTGTCTGTCTGTCTGTCTGTATGCTCGTCTGTCTGTCTGTCACCTTGTCTGTCT